>NC_089756.1:9253725-9326225 GCF_040412425.1 Macrobrachium rosenbergii | reverse complement strand
AACTTTTGAAGTATGTTGCAAAACTTTTTTGAGTGATTGTACATGAACAGGAATAAAGGATGCCAACAGAACAAACTCTTTGGAACCAACCAGAAAAGACTTTACGGCCAACTAAGAGGGAAAGGCAACCACCAGGAAATTCCTGAGGCCGAACCAAGAGACTCTGGGAAAACATATGGAGCAATCCGGTATCACACAACAAACATGCAACATGGCTCCAGGAAGTCAAGGCAGAAGAAATGGGGAGAATAAAACAAAGATTCACCGAGATCACGACAGACAGTCAGACACCAACAAAAGAAAATTCCCAACCAGAAAGCCCCAGGTCCCGATGAAGTCCGTGGATACTGGCTCAAAAACTTCAAGGCCCTACACCCACGAATAGCAGAACAACTCCAGCATTGTATCACAAACCATGCGCCCAAATGGATGACCACACGGAGAACATCCTTAGTACAGACAAGAACAAGGGAAATATAGCACGTAACTACAGGCCTATCACCTGCCTACCAATAATGTGGAAGTTACTAACAGGTATCATTAGTGAAAGGCTATACAGTACAACTATCTAGAGGATACAAACACGCCCCCCCCCAACAGAAAGGCTACAGAAGGAAGTGTAGGGGCACAAAAGACCAGCTCCTGATAGACCAAATGGTAATGAAGAGTAGTAAGAGAAGGAGAACCAACCTAAACATGGCATGGATTGACTACAAGAAAGCCTTCCACATGATACCGTACACGTGGCTAATAGAATGTCTGAAAATATATGGGGCAGAGGAAAACACCATCAGCTTCCCAAAAAGTACAATGCACAACTGGAATACAGTACTTACAGCCTCTGGGATAAGACTAGCAGAGGCTAACATCAGGAGAGGGATCTTTCAAGGCGACTCACTGTCCCCACTATTTTTCGTAGTAGCCATGATTCCCATGACAAAAGTACTGCAGAAGATGGACGCTGGGTACCAACTCAAGAAAGGAGGCAACAGAATTAACCATCTGAATTTACGGACGACATCAAGCTGTATGGTAAGAGCATCAAGGAAACAGGTACCCTAATCCCGACTGTACGGATTGTATCTGGGGACACCAGGATGGAGTTTGGAATAAAAAATGCGCCTTGGTCAACATACAAAAAGGCAAAGTAACAAGGACTGAAGGGATAAACCTACCAGACGTGAATAGTATCAAACACATAGATGAGACAGGATACAAATACCTGGGAATAATAGAAGGAGAGGATATAAAACATCAAGAGATGAAGGACATGATCAAGAAAGAACATATGAAGAGACTTAAGGCGATGCTCAAGTCAAAACTCAACGCCGAAAACATGACGAAAGCCAGAAACACATCGACAGTACCAGTAATCAGATATAACGCAAGAGTAGTGGAGTGGACGAAGGCTGAACTCTGCACCATAGACTAGAAAACTAGGAAACATAACAATACACAAAGCACTACACCCAAGAGCAAATACAGACAGACTATACATAACACGAAAGGAAAGGGGGTGGGGGATAGGGCTACTAAGCATAGAGGACTGCGTCAACATTGAGAGCAGAGCACTGGGGCAATATCTGAAAACCAGTGAAGACGAATGTCCGAGGAGTGCATGGGAAGGACTGATAAAAGTAGACGAAGACCCAGAAATAAACAGAGACAGTAGAAGGAAAAAAAGAACAGAGGAATGGCACAACAAACCAATGCACGGACAGTACACGAGACTAAAGAACTGGCCAGCGATGAAACATGGCAATGGCTACAGAGGGGAGAATTCAAGAAGGAAACAGAAGGAATGCTAACAGCTGCACAAGATCAGGCCCTAAGAACCAGATATGTTTAAAGAACAATAGATGAAAATAACATCTCACCCACATGTAGGAAGTACAATATGAAAGACGAGACCATAAACCACATAGCAAGCCAATGTCCGGCGCTTGCACAGAATCAGTACAAAAAGAAGCATGATTCAGTAGCAAAAGCCCTCCACTGGAGCCTGTGCAAGAAACACCAGCTAGCTTGTAGTAATAAGTGGTGCGAACATCAACCTGAGGGAGTGATAGAAAATGATCAAGCAAAGATCCTCTGGGACTATGGTATCAGAACAGACAGGGTGATACATGCCAATAGACCAGACGTGACGCTGGTTGACAAAATCAAGAAGAAAGTATCACTCATTGATGTGGCAATACCATGGGACACCAGGGTAGATGAGAAAGAAAGAGAAAAAATTGATAAGTATCAAGACCTGAAAATCCAAATACGAAGGATATGGGGTATGCCAGTGGAAACTGTACCCATAATCATAGGAATACTATGCACGATCCCAAGATCCCCGAAAAGGAATCTGGAAATATTAGATGCCGAAGTAGCTCCAGGACTCATGCAGAAGAGGGTGCTATTAGAAACAGCGCACATAGTAGCCCGGAACCCCATATATACTATAAAAACCACCCAGTCAAATAGGAGACTGCGACAGACAACAACAAAAAAAAAATAAATAAATAAATAAAAAATAATAATAATAATAGCTAAAAGTGAAATTACAAAAGCAGCTGGTTCATCTTTGGTTCTTTATTATCACTTTATTAGCTCTTGATCCACCTTATCTGTAATTAATCGTTGGAAACTACATTTCCCAATCAAATACCAAATACAGAAAAGTAGTTCATTACTGCAATCGTATTTATGTACTGTATATGTCATAAAATGAATACAATTTTGTTCTACATGGAAAACTACGGATAGCTTTAATTAAGCCAATAAATCTGCATCAGTAATGTACCCAGGTGATTTCTTCCGCAGTAAACTCACCCTACATACTAGACCGGCATCCCTACCTTCTAACAGTGTACACCTCAACTGGATATTGCCAGCACCATCATATTCTCATACTTCCTCCGTACTTAAGGCCTTCCGTTCAAACATACACGTATAACCCAAGCCTTTTCTAGTCTCCCTCCAAAAACTGCCGAGCTACACACACCTCACCAAGCTAACATCTTTTCGCTATATATGTCTAATCCACCTAAAACACTCATTCATGTTGCAAAATACCGTCGATCGTAGAACTGACGGTGCATAATGGCTATAATTTACAATGAACAATGAAAATAGTAATTAAAGAACATATAAAGAGAATTAACAATAATACCAAAAAAGGTATCGCTTTTCCCTTGACGATAATGTTACACAGTCTACCACTGTAACACAAGGTCACCAGGTAATGCATGTCAGTACTATCCTAGTTCATCTTCTATTATCCTACTTCCGGATGACGACGGGGAAGGGCAAAGAGTCTATTCGTGGTCCTGATCCAAAATTCGCCACCCCCTCCCGACTCCGAGGTAGAATTTGTCTACGGGGTGGGATGATATCTGATATTGCCTATTATTACATGCCATCGAGCTTTTCTCCTCCGGGACGTCATTAGGTCAAACAGTGGATGTGCCAAATGATCTAGGAGGTTCCTAGGCCAAATAACTGGCTGAATGACTGACAGAAATTTCATCACGGAGAGAGAGAGAGAGAGAGAGAGAGAGAGAGAGAGAGAGAGAGAGAGAGAGAGAGAGAGAGAGAGATACGCATGTCTCTCTCTCTCTTCTCTCTCTCTCTATATATATATATATACTGTATATATAGATGTTATAATATATATATATATATATATATATATATATATATATATATATATAATATATATATATATATATATATATATATATATATATATAATATACCCACACACATATATACATATAATATACCGTATATACATACACACACATATATATATATATATATATATATATATATATATATATATATATAGAGAGAGAGAGAGAGAGAGAGAGAGAGAGAGATATGATACACGCACGTCTCTCTCTCTCTCTCTCTCTCTTTGAGAAAATAACCCATATCATCATCATCATTCATCATACTGAGGGAAATGTTATGGAGAGATTTCAGAGGGATCATATTACAGGCTTAGTAAGTGTTGTTTAAATTCCTTAATTAATGAGTAATGCCTACAGCTTATCATTTGAGGTGCACTGATGGCACTATTCCCCTGCGGGGATTTATCCATCCTTGACACAAGATAAAAAGGTTTGCTGTTCCCTTGGGTACGAGATCCTTAAACAGCCTCTTCTGTAAATACTACTTTGGATGTTCTTATCACGTCAAATCTCCGCCGTTTCGTTCTCACACAAAATATACCGGACCAAAATGTATCGGTTAACTGTGATTGCCTTATTAAGGATGCAGTTCTATTTCTCTATGTGATGACATCTTTATTAGGGGGGGTTTGAAAAAGAAGGAGAGGGGAAAGGGAGGATGGTTCTTGACAATAATCTTGTTGAAATAATATATATCTCTAAAGTGATACTTCAGAAGATGAAATGCTCAAAACAACCTTCTGACTTCCTTCCAACACAACAGAAGCCGTCGTTAACTCTGCCTCCGTTTATATGAACCCCTTAAGCGATTTCAACACTTTCTTGCCGATGGTAATTCAACAAGACTTTTACAACAACTTTAAAATGAACTTATCGCTCCAAGGAACTTCTCGTGGACAGACGAGAAAAACGCATGCATGATTTTTAAACTGTCATGCACCTTGGCTGGATCTCTTAATAACATAAAATGTTTACATTCGACCCCAAAAGGTCTTTTAAATGATTTACGTTGGCGAGAGTGCTGCCACCCAAATATGTTGCCTTATTAACACTGTATACGTAATTCAAGACAGTTATCAAGGGTCCTCTCATTTCTCGCAAGCAAGAAGCAGATGGCATCTTCAGTGAATTATTAGGGGGGGACACCTGTTGCAAGTAAATGAAATTTGTAAGGTTATTGAATTTAATAAAATCTGTAAAGTTACTGAGACGATTTAATTAATTTGGTATTTCAGATTATCTGATACACTTGTCTTCTGTAGCTGGTTTAAAAGAGAGAGAGAGAGAGAGAGAGAGAGAGAGAGAGAGAGAGAGAGAGAGAGAGAGAGAGAGAGAGAGAGAGAGAGAGAGAGGATCCAAATCCTATAGAAGATCATAAACATTTTTTAATTATAGATGATGAGCCAGCTTCATGTTATAATGACGTATTTAAAAAACTTGCTTATTTCAAAATCGGAACGGCAGAATCTACAGCTATAAAGACTGGCTTGATCTAGATATAAACTACATAATAATGCACTATAATATTGATTTTCACCAACAGTCTATTAGGCTTAGCTGCAATAATTACACTTGATACCATAATGTACATATTAGCAAAGAGGCATACTAAACTATTATTAGTTACAATAATTCCCATAACTAAGAAACAAATCCACAAAAGCAATCAAGTATATCAGTGTATATCGGAAAAAATATGGACAATCTTTAATGAAAAACAAATAATACAGTTCTCTAATACCAAGGAAGTAGACCAGTCCATGATGACAAATATGAATACCAGTATGTTGTACCTAATAACTTTATCAGTATATGGTGCCAAGAAACGTGACCAGTCCGCTGTAATTTCACTCCACGGTTGTATCACTATAATTTTTTATAGTACAACAAAACATGAAGCTATTATGCCTTGGAAGAAGCAAGGAACACTCACTTTTCGCGTTAAATAATAAATTTGAGCCGTGAAAGATTCATCGACTCATTCCGTAGAGTTACGTCTTTTTACGGGGCAGGCAAACTGTCATGGCCAATTCTTGCAAGCTACTTTCCCACTAGATGACCCCTCCTTTTGAATCAGAAAGATTGAGCTTTTCTGCAATTTACAAACTGTGAATAAGCCTGAAAAAAATAATAAATAAATAAATAAATAAATAAATAAATAAGGAAATTTAAAAGGTCAATACTTCCTCTCATCCCTGCACCTAAACTATGAAATATCTGCCGCAGAGATCACATATTCCTTCCCTAACTTTCTGCCAACAACTCAAGAGAGCGAAATCATTGACGTCTTTTATTGCCTTACCGAAAGAACAAAAAAAATGGCTTTCGTCTTACTCCTCATCAAAGAAGAAGAAGAAGAAGAAGAATGATGTTGTTGTTGTAAAACAGCTGCTCTTATGCCAGCACAGGGTCTTGCTCTGAAGAACATACGGTATACGAAAAAGAGGTAAAATTCTTTCTCATTAGCAGGGTCTATAGATATATGTTTTGCTCATTAACGGTTGCTTTACTGGAAGACATACAAAAAGTAGCCATTACCGTTTTTTTCACTAATCACTCGGCCTAATGTCTTTTGGTACAGTCAGTCGGCCTCTTCCGTGCACCAGATTCCGACAGGCCTAGAACTGAAACTCTGCCCCACTCTCTCTCTCTCTCTCTCTCCTTTGGGTAATTTTGTAGATTGTTTAAAAGATTTCAGCAGAACAAAACCGCTACATCCTTATATATATATATATATATATATATATATATATATATATATATATATATATATATATATATATATATATATATATATATATATATATATATATAATGTTACAGTCAACATGCGTGATCAGTCATTACGCGTAATGACTGAAATTTCAGTCATCACGCGTAATGCACTTAGGGACGTTTGATCCCCAGGAGCTAGTACTAAACACGGCGAAATACATTTGACCCCCAGGGACTAGTACTAAACCGGCGAAACAGTATAGGTGACTCACTGTTTCGCCGTGTTTAGTACTAGCTCCTGGGGATCAAATGTCCCCTAAGTGCATTACGCGTGATGACTGAAATTTCAGTCATTACGCGTAATGACTGATTACGCATGTTGACTGTAAACACACATATATATATATATATATATATATATATATATATATATATATATATATATATATATATATATATATATATATATAATATATATATATTATATATGTATAAATACATATATACATACACACACACATAAATATAAATATATATATATATATATATATATATATATATATATATATATATATATATATATATATATATATATATATATATAATATTCCATATTGCCAAAAGAATAAGATTGTGGCAAAAGACCACTAAAACTTCCACAACCGTGAAATCAGTGTCGACGTTGCTAAGTACCTCAGACTTACATCAGTGAAGGCCTAAGAGACTGCCGGTGCCGTTGCTGCTTGCTTCATCAAAGACAAACAGATCATTATCTCAGTCACAAGTCATAAGCCGGACGTGGCTGGCATCACTGAGCCGACCTGTCAGAAGGGGCTAACTGATTTGGCTGAGATACAGTCACAAAAATAGAGTGGATGTTCGTTTTAAATCAATCGAGAATCGTGACGGTTTGCCTACGGCATGGCGACCTCTGAGAAGGTTGCGCGGGGAATATTTGAAAAGAAAAACGAAACCATAGTCATTACACCTATGTTTTTTTTAAACAAGTTAAAGTTGTAAAAGAGTGTCTTCTTTTTTAAGACGAGACATAAATACACGTACTACGGCTAAACCCTTAAAGTGCAACATGAAAATATACCGTACGTGACCGAGCGTCTTTGATATGGGGGCTGTCTGCCAGTTTGCCAACCTTTGGGCCTTTCGCATAAATCAAGAATTCTGCCAGAGAGAGAGAGAGAGAGAGAGAGAGAGAGAGAGAGAGAGAGAGAGAGAGAGAACAAATACCGATTCGAAGGGATTCGCACTCAAAGATTATGATGATTCATTCGCTGACATGTTTTATTCTTGTCTCTGTGGCCTATATATGCTATATTTCCTGGTATAAAATTATATTTCCTATTTTATTTTCGCATCTGATAAACGGCTCGAACAATCAACACCGCCCACCCACCCTCTCTCTCTCTCTCTCTCGTTAGACCTACCACCCAGTCCGGTAGAGTACCAAAACTAAAATAAGTGCTCGAAGCATAATATTCGTGATTTTGCAAGTTGATATATATCAAAAGATATTCACATAAAAATAAAAATACGAGAATGAAACTGAACATGAAAACTATTTATGTATATCAAATAAACGAAGCATCATGTAAACTGCAATACGAAAGTAGCAAACCTTATGAGTATTTTTCTAAGGAACACGAACCGGAAGAAAAATTAAGTTGGTGGGAAAAAGACCTTGGCTAGAGGACGTCCAAACAACGAGGAGCTAAATTATATAATTTTAATATTGTACGGTTCAGAGGACAACAGCAGCTCTTACATATTTCCCTCAGCCATTTCTTGTACTGAGTTGGGTCTCAAACAGGGCCCCAAGGTGACTCATAAAAGAGCAGTACCATCCTGCCATGGGTGGGAGCCGAGATTAGTCGGGTGGCAAGGTTCCACCCTACACATAATAGATTGGCAACGACTCCTCGACCCTTCGTCTATACCTCAGCCACCCTCATACTTCTTGGGAGCTGAACGACACTTCACACCACTCCTCATAGTTTATATATATATATATATATTATATATATATATATATATATATATATATATATATATATATATATATATATATATATATATATATATATATATATATATTATATATTATATAAATGTGATAATTTTTTCATGCTACCAAATTCACAGCTCTCAAGCGCAGATAGATTTTTTTTTTACATAGAGCCGCAGATGTTTGCCCATCTGTGGCGTCTGAGAAAGTACTTCTTTCCACTTATCCCTCTCTCTCCTGCTACTTAAAAGGTCTCTCTCTCTCTCTCTCTCTCTCTCTCTCTCTCTCTCTCTCTCTCTCTCTCTCTCTCTCTCTCGAGTATATACTGTATATATTATTTGTAAGTGTCTTTTCATGTGACGGTATAAGTACTAAAGGTCTATTAAACAGTAATAAGTACTAAAGGTCTATTAAACAGTCATGTTAATTTTTTACACCTAATTTCAGCTACTTCCAACAATCCTCGGGCTCACTGAAGCACCCAGTCACTGAACAAAGAAAAATTGTATCTACTAAACTCACCTGTTCTCAAACTGGCTCAGATAACTGGGATGCTAAGCTCGTGTTTTGGTCTTCAACATTCCGCTGCGTAGGACTACGCATGAAATTATCGAACTGGTATTACCACAATAATACTGTAATAAGGTTTTATTCAATATGTTAGACTGGTAAAGCAACAAAATTGGGCTTCGACGCTATAAATATCCAACTTTTTTTTGTTAATCTAATAAATATATAATGTTTTTTGTGAGACATTAGTGGCCTTGCTGAGGAAGATTAGAAAATTCCTTTACTAACTTGTACACGAAGTTTAAATGTCACTTCAGAATCTGGTACAAAGACATGCCTTCCGCATTCAGGATCTGTCAGTGTCTAGGATACCCACCTAAAAATTAAAGTAGATTTAAAGAAATTTTTGAGAAGACCTGTGACCGGGAACCCAGGTCAGTGAGGTGGAAAGACCAAAGCTGCTAGCTTGACCAACGAAAGGTGTATACGGTTGAAACTACTCTAATTCCAAATCTAGCTTGACACTTCTGACCACCTTCTGAGCCCTATCGGACGGAAACGGATCACCAGTTAGGCGGGAAGAGAGAGCGATTTTAAGGAGGCAGATCATATGACCACGACAAGTGTCACACACGGCTGCCGTCTCACTCGCTCGCTCGCTCGCTCTTTTGGGGAAGATCTATGTCGCTCACGATTGCTCGCAAAAAGAAGAAAATGGGAATAAATATCGTGGATTATTCTTTGACGATTGGTATGAAGAATAAGAGGAATATTATTCTTGGGCTATTACTCACAAATGAATCAGAAGATTGATAAAGACCGTCTATGGGGATCCAGAAAGATTCATTCTTTGACAATTGGCAGACAGAAAAAGAGTTAAATTCCGTTTAAGTTGGTCGAGAATCAAGTTTATTTTCCGACGAATAGTAAATAAAACAACGAGTAAAAAATTTAGGAAAAAGTAAAATGAGAAGACAAAGAAGGTAGGTGAAAAACAGCCTAAGCAGACCAAGATTTATATCTATTCTTCGTTCATTTATCTTATTTCAAATCATGCCATGATATAGTATATATATGTATATATATACACATACATGCATACACACATATATATATGTATATATATATATATATATATATATATATATATATATATATATATATATATATATATATATATATATATATATATATATATATATATAATCTAAGCATCCTTGCTTGCTGTTTCAGCCTGTAAATCTGGAAATACAATAAAAAAATACATAAACCCAAAGTCATCATTAGTGTTTATATGAGCTCTACCAATAAAGCAGTTACAAGTGATAAACACTGTGCTCCCGAGAGAGAGAGAGAGAGAGAGAGAGAGAGAGAGAGAGAGAGAGAGAGAGAGAGAGAGAGAGAGAGAGCCCACGACACCTACTTCTCGGAATCTGATGCAAGATAGAGAGCTGTGTCACAGCTTGAGGGGGAGGAAGATGACGGCCAAGATGAACGACACGACGATGCCATAAACGAAAATAAGATATATATATATATATATATATATATATATATATATATATATATATATATATATATATATATATATATATATATATATATATATATATATATATATATATATATATATATATGGGCATTTCGAAGACAGAAATGAAAATGGAAAACGATTACCATAGGAATTGGGAAACTGTATAAAATGTTTTGGGGCGTTATGTAGGGAAAAGGAAACAAAATGGAAGACAGGGAATCGTGAAATTGTGATTGCTATTTGGGAGATACACAGGGGAATAGGCGACAAAAATGGAAAGATGAATAATGGTTTTCACAAGAGGAGGAGGGAAGACAATTACATACGGGAATCGTGAAATTGTGAAAATATTTTGGGGTCATATGTGGTGGCAAAAAGCAACGAAATTGGAAAGGAGATGAATAATGGTTTTCTTAAGAGGAGGAGGAGGAGGAGGAATAAAAGGGAAAACAATTGCAAAAGAGAATCTTGAAATTGTGAAAATATTTTGGGGAGATATGTAGGGAAAAAGCAACAATATCGGAATGGAGATGAATAATGGTTTTCTTAAGAGGAGGAGGAGGAGGAAAAGGGAAAACAATTACAAAAGGGGATCGTTAAATTGGAAAGGAGGCGAATAATGGTTTTCTTAAGAGAGAGGGGGAGGAGGTGGAGGAGGAGGAGGAGTAAGAAGTATGTAAGTGGGCGTCAACTCCTGAAAGGGCAGAAACCCCAAGCGGAGGGTACTGGCGTTTTGGCAGTCATAAGGGGTCGTGAACAATGGCACCCCACCCTCGTGTTTCTTTTCGCCCTTATGTCGTCTACCTTATCCCTCGCCATCTTTCAAATAACCTCACCACATGGATTCTGACTTAATTTATTTTAGCCTCTGCAAATTCCTTTATAAATGGCGTTTGCCTTGTTACTTTTTTAATCCAACCTGCTGTCGTTTCTTTTTCATTTTTTTTTTATTTTAAAGACTTTACACAATTGCATTATGGGAGTCTCGTAAGTCCTTTTTAACATCGACTGCTATTGAATTACTTGTTTTTTTTTTTACTTTCTTTCAGGATTTTGAAACTTCTTAATTATCCTAAAACTACTTTTCATGCTACTTTCCTTCACTCAATGCTGGCTTTCGGGCCATCTCCTCTTACACATGGTCGCTAGAGTTTGTTGCAATTTACATTAAATAATTCTAAAATATATACATATATATGAATAAATAAATAAATATATATAAATATATTATATATACATACTATATATATAAGTAAATATATATATATAAATATATATATATAAATAAATATAATATATATATATATATATATATATATATATATATATATATATATATATATATATATATAAAGGGCTAAAAATTAAAACCACCACTCTCTATTATGCAGGCAATTCTACATATTTTTATATTAGTACTAACGCCTACAGTACATCAATTTTAAGAAACTTATTCATTATTAACGATGGGTGAAGTAACCTTAAAGCTGTTATGAAGTATATATATATATATATATATATATATATATATATATATATATATATATATATATATATATATATATATATATACATATGTGTGTGTGTGTATGTGTGTGTTTACACTGTCCTTCACGATTAAATATCATATTAATGTCATCGAGATATACAATTCGATGACAGCAAGGTACCTTAAGACTTAATTTTTACACCTTTATAAACCATCTGTGCGACCATGGTTTTTCTCTGGTTCAATTAAGAACGAACTACCTTGAAATTAGAACAGGTAGCTAAGTCTCATATAATACCCCGTAGAAAATTAAACTACGGAAAACGCGTAAAAATAATGAGACATCACCCGTCGAGATTAATCTCCTGAGTTAAGTTAGAACTGTGCATTTTTTTTTTTTTTTACTTTTTTGCCATTTCTATCTTCTTGCCATCATGTATAGGAAAGAAATCGAAGGTAACAAACCGCACCCCGCTCTCTCTCTCAACTTTTACAACCTCAAACACAATCCAAGAACATTTGAGCCTTTAAATCAGATGTGAGCTATAAAACATTATACTCCTGAAGTCATTACCAGCTAGCTGATTTTGAGAAATCTGATTATCATTATCATTACTTTGTATGGCTACGCATCAATACCTTTTGATTATTAATCATAATACACACACACATATATATATATATATATATATATATATATATATATATATATATATATATATATATATATATATATATATATATATCTGAAACTTATTACTCTTTGTGAAGTGTCAGATATTCTAAGAGACTGCAAAATAAAAGAAAGAAAATCAAACCACAATGACGCATAATTCAATAAGTAAGCATAAATAATATAAAATCAACGGCCAAAAGGACAGAAAGAAAAATCCAGCACATCAGAAATTCAAAGCTGCGAAAAACGAGCGAAATCAGGTGCTTGGAAGAAATAAAAAAAAAAACGGAAAAAAGCTTAAATGTAGCACTAGATCAGAAATTCTTTCTGTAATGCAATTTTAACACCGTGTTTTTAAAATTCTTCACCTTAAAATTATTTTACGAGCTTGTTGGCGCGCCCTACGCCCGCTGCGACGGTGCTGCTGTCCCTCCTACCCTCCCGATCCCCTACCTACCCCGCGCCCACCCGGGACGGACAAACAGGTTTGCAGGAGGAGGGTGGATGTCGACCCTACCTTCCCGTTCCCCTACCTACCCCGACCCCAACCGGGCCCGACAAAATGGTGGGTGGGTGGCTGTCATGTCTCCCCTACTGTCAACCGGGGGAGGACAAACAAGATCCACTCGGATTTCATTATTATAGATAAGTAAGTACTGCGTAACGGTAACAGTGCCAGTATAACCCGAAAACCAGTGTGAAATAAAAGAAAAACACAATAATGTACAGAGGGTTCTTGTTCAAACAAGTGCAAACGTCTGTACCTTATTATGGAATTGGAATATAAAATTTAGGCGGGGGGGGGGGAGTTGCAGGTAGGGTTCTTGGGACTTTGCAAAGAATCTTCAAGTAATACCTACAGCGCATCGCCTGAGGTGCACTGAGGGCACTATCCCATCGGGTGTATCTTATGTAAAACAATGTGCATAGGATTTCAGTGATATGAACTGTGGGTCTACCTCATTTCTATGTATGTAGAATGTACACGTCAAAATGCAGAGGCATTTCGTTATTGCTCTTTGAAAAAATACGCAACCAAACTAAAATTCACATAAATATAGAAAAATGCTAAGATATATCTATTTTCATTGCTGAAAAACTAAAATCAAAATAAATATATCTCAGTTTCATAAAACATGAAAGCAGAATTTTTATATAATGAATTTCCGTTCTCAAGGTTTTATATTTAAGGTAAAGCAAAAATTTGTCAGTCTTTGATTTGGCACATTCTGTCTTTCATGCAGAGGTCATTTCAAGCATGTGTAATTCAATAATATGTAAGCTTACTCTCTCTCTCTCTCTCTCTCTCTCTTTCCTACTTTTTTACGTTTTAGACAAAGCAAGTGTAGTAAATAATGGGTTCTCTCTCTCTCCTACTTTTTTATGTCTTAGATAAAGCAAGTGTAGTAAATAATGGGTTCTCTCTCTCTCTCTGTCTCCTACTTTTTTACGTTTTAAATAAAGCAAGTGTAGTAAATAATGGGTTCTCTCTCGCTCTCTCCTACTTTTTTACGTTTTAGATAAAGCAAGTGTAGTAAATAATGGGCTCTCTCTCTCTCTCTTACTATTTTACGTTTTAGATAAAGCAAGTGTAGTAAATAATGGGTTCTCTCTCGCTCTCTCCTACTTTTTTACGTTTTAGATAAAGCAAGTGTAGTAAATAATGGGCTCTCTCTCTCTCTCTTACTATTTTACGTTTTAGATAAAGCAAGTGTAGTAAATAATGGGCTCTCTCTCTTTCTCTTACTTTTTTACGTTTTAGATAAATCTAGTGTATTAAATAATGGGTTCTCTCTCTCTCTTACTTTTTTACGTCTTTGATAAAGCAAGTGTAGTAAATAATGGGTTCTCTCTCTTACTTGCTTACGTTTTAGATAAAGCAAGTGTAGTAACTAATGGGCTCTCTCTCTCTCTCTCTTACTTTACGTTTTAGATAAAGCAAGTGTAGTAAAGAATGGGCTCTCTCTCTCCTACTTTTTTATGTTTTAGATAAAGCAAGTGTAGTAAATAATGGGTTCTCTCTCTCTCCCTTACCTTTTTACGTTTTAGATAAAGCAAGTGTAGTAAATAATGGGTCTCTCTCTCTCTCTCTCTCCTACTTTTTTATGTCTTAGACAAAGCAAGTGTAGTAAATAATGGGTTCTCTCTCTCTTTCTCTCCTACTTTTTTACGTTTTAGATAAAGCAAGTGTAGTTAATAATGGGTTCTCTCTCTCTCTCCTACTTTTTTACGTTTTAGATAAAGCAAGTGTAGTAAATAATGGGCTCTGTCTCTCTCTCTCTTACTTTTTTACGTTTTAGATAAAGCAAGTGTAGTAAATAATGGGCTCTCTCTCTCTCTCTTACTATTTTACGTTTTAGATAAATCTAGTGTAGTAAATAATGGGTTCTCTCTCTCTCTTACTTTTTTACGTCTTTGATAAAGCAAGTGTAGTAAATAATGGGTTCTCTCTCTTACTTGTTTACGTTTTAGATACAGCAAGTGTAGTAACTAATGAGCTCTCTCTCACTCTCTTACTTTACGTTTTAGATAAAGCAAGTGTAGTAAAGAATGGGCTCTCTCTCTCCTACTTTTTTATGTTTTAGATAAAGCAAGTGTAGTAAATAATGAGTTCTCTCTCTCTCTCTCTCTCTTACTTTTTTATGTTTTAGATAAAGCAAGTGTAGTAAATAATGGGTTCTCTCTCTCTCTCTCTCTCTTACTTTTTTACGTATTAGATAAAGCAAGTGTAGTAAATAATGGGCTCTCTCTCTCTCTTACTTTTTTACGTCTTAGATAAAGCAAGTGTAGTAAATAATGGGTTGTTTCTCTCTCTCTCTCCTCCTTTTTTACGTCTTAGATAAAGCAAGTGTAGTAAATAATTGGTTCTCTCTCTCTCTCCTACTTTTTTACGTCTTAGATAAAGCAAGTGTAGTAAATAATGGGTTCTCTCTCTCTCTCTCTCCTACTTTTTTACGTCTTAGATAAAGCAAGTGTAGTAAATAATGGGTTCTCTCTCTCTCTCTCTCCTACTTTTTTACATCTTAGATAAAGCAAGTGTAGTAAATAATGGGCTCTCTCTCTCTCTCTCCTACTTTTTTACGTCTTAGATAAAGCAAGTGTAGTAAATAATGGGTTCTTTCTCTCTCTCTCTCTCTCCTACTTTTTTACATCTTAGATAAAGCAAGTGTAGTAAATAATGGGTTCTCTCTCTCTCTCTCTCCTACTTTTTTACGTCTTAGATAAAGCAAGTGTAGTAAATAATGGGTTCTCTCTCTCTCTCCTACTTTTTTACGTCTTAGATAAAGCAAGTGTAGTAAATAATGGGTTCTCTCTCTCTCTCTCTCTCCTACTTTTTTACGTTTTAGATAAAGCAAGTGTAGTAAATAATGGGTTCTCTCTCTCTCTCTCTCTCTCTCTCCTACTTGTTTATGTCTTAGATAAAGCAAGTGTAGTAAATAATGGGTTCTCTCTCTCTCTCTCTCTCCCCTACTTTTTTACGTCTTAGATAAAGCAAGTGTAGTAAATAATGGGTTCTCTCTCTCTCTCTCTCTCCTACTTTTTTACGTCTTAGATAAAGCAAGTGTAGTAAATAATGGGTTGTCTCTCTCTCTCTCTCCTACTTTTTTACGTCTTAGATAAAGCAAGTGTAGTAAATAATGGGTTCTCTCTCTCTCTCTCTCTCCTACTTTTTTACGTCTTAGATAAAGCAAGTGTAGTAAATAATGGGTTGTCTCTCTCTCTCTCTCCTACTTTTTTACGTCTTAGATAAAGCAAGTGTAGTAAATAATGGGTTCTCTCTCTCTCTCTCTCTCTACTTTTTACGTCTTAGATAAAGCAAGTGTAGTAAATAATGGTTCTCTCTCTCTCTCTCTCTCTCCTACTTTTTACGTCTTAGATAAAGCAAGTGTAGTAAATAATGGGTTTCTCTCTCTCTCTCTCCTACTTTTTACGTCTTAGATAAAGCAAGTGTAGTAAATAATGGGTTCTCTCTCTCTCTCCTACTTTTTTACGTCTTAGATAAAGCAAGTGTAGTAAATAATGGGTTCTTTCTCTCTCTCTCTCTCTCCTACTTTTTTACGTCTTAGATAAAGCAAGTGTAGTAAATAATGGGTTCTCTCTCTCTCTCTCTCTCCTACTTTTTTATGTCTTAGATAAAGCAAGTGTAGTAAATAATGGGTTCTCTCTCTCTCTCCCTACTTTTTACGTCTTAGATAAAGCAAGTGTAGTAAATAATGGGTTCTCTCTCTCTCCTACTTTTTATGTTTTAGATAAAGCAAGTGTAGTAAATAATGGGTTGTCTCTCTCTCTCTCCTACTTTTTTACGTCTTAGATAAAGCAAGTTTAGTAAATAATGGGTTCTCTCTCTCTCTCTCTCCTACTTTTTACGTCTTAGATAAAGCAAGTAGTAGTAAATAATGGTTGTTCTCTCTCTCTCTCTCCTACTTTTTTACGTCTTAGATAAATAAGTGTAGTAAATAATGGGTTCTCTCTCTCTCTCCCCTACTTTTTACGTTTTAGATAAAGCAAGTGTAGTAAATAATGGGTCTCTCTCTCTCTCTCCTACTTTTTACGTCTTAGATAAAGCAAGTGTAGTAAATAATGGGTTGTCTCTCTCTCTCTCCTACTTTTTACGTCTTAGATAAAGCAAGTGTAGCAAATAATGGGTTCTCTCTCTCTCTCTCTCTCCTACTTTTTTACTTCTTAGATAAAGCAAGTGTAGTAAATAATGGGTTGTCTCTCTCTCTCTCTCTCCTACTTTTTTACGACTTAGATAAAGCAAGTGTAGTAAATAATGGGTTCTCTTTCTCTCTCTCTCCTACTTTTTTACGTCTTAGATAAAGCAAGTGTAGTAAATAATGGGTTCTCTCTCTCTCTCCTACTTTTTTACGTCTTAGATAAAGCAAGTGTAGTAAATAATGGGTTGTCTCTCTCTCTCCTACTTTTTTACGTCTTAGATAAAGCAAGTGTAGTAAATAATGGGTTGTCTCTCTCTTTCTCTCTCCTCTTTTTTACGTTTTAGATAAAGCAAGTGTAGTAAATAATGGGTTCTCTTTCTCTCTCTCTTACTTTTTTACGTTTTAGATAAAGCAAGTGTAGTAAATAATGGGTTCTCTCTCTCTCTCTCTCCCCTACTTTTTTACGTTTTAGATAAAGCAAGTGTAGTAAATAATGGGTTGTCTCTCTCTCTCTCTCTCCTACTTTTTATGTTTTAGATAAAGCAAGTGTAGAAAATAATGGGTTCTCTCTCTCTCCTACTTTTTTACGTTTTAGATAAAGCAAGTGTAGTAAATAATGGGTTCTCTCTCTCTCTCTCTCCGACTTTTTTACGTCTTAGATAAAGCAAGTGTAATAAATAATGGGTTCTCTCTCTCTCTCTCCTACTTTTTTACGTTTTAGATAAAGCAAGTGTAGTAAATAATGGGTTCTCTCTCTCTCTCTCTCTCTCTCTCTCTCTCCTACTTTTTTACGTCTTAGATAAAGCAAGTGTAGTAAATAATGGGTTCTCTCTCTCTCCTACGTTTTTTTTACGTCTTAGATAAAGCAAGTGTAATAAATAATGGGTTCTCTCTCTCTCTCCTACTTTTTTTACGTCTTAGATAAAGCAAGTGTAGTAAATAATGGGTCTCTTCTCTCTCTCTCCTACTTTTTTATGTCTTAGATAAAGCAAGTGTAGTAAATAATGGGTTCTCTTTCTCTCTCTCCTACTTTTTTTACGTCTTAGATAAAGCAAGTGTAGTAAATAATGGGTTCTCTCTCTCTCTCTCCTACATTTTTACGTCTTAGATAAAGCAAGTGTAGTAAATAATGGGTTCTCTCTCTCTCTCTCCTACTTTTTTACGTCTTAGATAAAGCAAGTGTAGTAAATAATGGGTTCTCTCTCTCTCTCTCCTACTTTTTACATCTTAGATAAAGCAAGTGTAGTAAATAATGGGTTCTCTCTCTCTCTCTCCTACTTTTTACATCTTAGATAAAGCAAGTGTAGTAAATAATGGGTTCTCTCTCTCTCTCTCTCCTACTTTTTTACGTCTTAGATGAAGCAAGTGTAGTAAATAATGGGTTCTCTCTCTCTCTCTCTCTCCCTCCTACTTTTTCACGTTTTAGATAAAGCAAGTATAGTAAATAATGGGTTCTCTCCTCTTTTTTCTCTCTCTCTCTCCGACTTTTTACGTCTTAGATAAAGCAAGTGTAGTAAATAATGGGTTCTCTCTCTCTCTTTTTTCTCTCTCTCTCCTACTTTTTATGTCTTAGATAAAGCAAGTGTAGTAAATAATGGGTTCTCTCTCTCTCTTTTTACGTTTTTATGTCTTAGATAAAGCAAGTGTAGTAAATAATGGGTTCTCTCTCTCTCTCTCTCTTTTACTTTTTTACGACTTAGATAAAGCAAGTTTAGTAAATAATGGGTTCTCTCTCTCTCTCCTACTTTTTACGTCTTAGATAAAGCAAGTGTAGTAAATAATGGTCTCTCTCTCTCCTACTCTTAGATCTAATGGGTTCTCTCTCTACTACTTTTTACGTTTTAGATAAAGCAAGTGTAGTAAATAATGGGTCTCTCTCTCTTACTTTTTCTCTCTCTCTCCTACTTTTTACGTCTTAGATAGTCTTAGAAGTGTAGTAAATAATGGGTCTTAGATAAAGCAAATGTAGTAAATAATGGGTTCTCTCTCTCTCTCTCCTACTTTTTTACGTTTTAGATAAAGCAAGTGTAGTAAATAATGGGTTCTCTCTCTCTCCTACTTTTTACGTTTTAGATAAAGCAAGTGTAGTAAATAATGGGTTCTCTCTCTCTCTCTCCTACTTTTTTACGATCTTAGATAAAGCAAGTGTAGTAAATAATGGGTCTCTCTCTCTCTCTCCTACTTTTTTACGTCTTAGATAAAGCAATGGGTGTTTTAGATAAAGCAAAATAAATGGGTTCTCTCTCTCTCCTCCTTTTACGTTTTAGATTTTATGGGTCTTAGATTAGTTCTCTCTCTCTTACTTTTTTACGTCTTAGATAAAGCAAGTGTAGTAAATAATGGGTTCTCTTTCTCTCTCTCCTACGTCTTAGATTTTTACGTCTTAGATAAAGCAAGTGTTCTCCTCTTTTTACGTCTTAGATGTAGTAAATAATGGGTTCTCTCTCTCTCCTACATTTTTACGTCTTAGATAAAGCAAGTGTAGTAAATAATGGGTTCTCTCTTCTCTCTCTCCTACTTTTTACGTCTTAGATAAAGCAAGTGTAGTAAATAATGGGTTCTCTCTCTCTCTCCCTTTTTTTTTTTTACTTTTTATCTTAGATAAAGCAAGTGTAGTAAATAATGGGGTTCTCTCTCTCTCTCTCCTACTTTTTACATCTTAGATAAAGCAAGTGTAGTAAATAATGGTTCTCTCTCTCTCTCCTACTTTTTTCTCTCTCTCTCTCTCCTACTTTTTTATGTCTTAGATTTTTACGTCTTAGATGTCTTAGAAGCAAGTGTAGTAAATAATGGGTTCTCTCTCTCTCTCTCTCTCCCTCCTACTTTTTCACGTTTTAGATAAAGCAAGTATAGTAAATAATGGGTTCTCCCTCCCTCTCTCTCTCTCTCTCCGACTTTTTTACGTCTTAGATGAAGCAAGTGTAATAAATAATGGGTTCTCTCTCTCTCTCTCTCCTACTACTTTTTACGTCTTAGATAAAGCAAGTGTTTATGTCTCCGACTTTTTTATGTCTTAGATAAAGCAAGTGTAGTAAATAATGGGTTCTCTCTCTCTCTCTCCTACTTTTTCACGCTTTAGATAAAGCAAGTGTAGTAAATAATGGGTTCTCTTTCTCTCTCTCTCTCCTACTTTTTTACGTCTTAGATAAAGCAAGTGTAGTAAATAATGGGTCTCTCTCTCTCCCCCCTCCTTTTTTTACGTTTTAGATAAAAATGGGCAAGTCTTAGTAAATAATAATGGTCTCTCTCTCTCTCTCTCCTACGTCTTTTTTAGTAAATAATGGGTTTTAGATAAAGCAAGTGTAGTAAATAATGGGTTCTCTCTCTCTCTCCTACTTTCTTACGTTTTAGATAAAGCAAGTGTAGAAAATAATGGGTTCTCTCTCTCCTACTTTTTTACGTCTTAGATAAAGCAAGTGTAGTAAATAATGGGTTTTCTCTCTGTCTCTCTCCCCTACTTTTTTACCTCTTAGATAAAGCAAGTGTAGTAAATAATGGGTTCTCTCTCTCTCTCTCCTACTTTTTTACGTTTTAGATAAAGCAAGTGTAGTAAATAATGGGTTCTCTCTCTCCCCTCTCTCTCTCTCTTCCTACTCCTAATTTTTTACGTTTTAGATAAAGCAAGTGTAGTAAATAATGGGTTCTCTCTCTCTCTCTCTCTCTCTGTTATAAATATTAATAAACCTGGAAAAGGATGATAGAAGTGCAATCCCACAACAGCCCCTTATTACTGATGTTACTTCTTTCGTCTACTCATTTACGAAACTTTCTATCTTTTTCCTTTTTTTTCAAGACTTTCTTCCTTTTAGGAGGAGAGAGCCTTTCTCCACTCAAGATAAACTGTGCCCTGAGCAGTCACCACATGTTTAGATAAATGATCAACACCAGGTAGGAAAGAGGAAGAGTGAGAAGAAATAGAAGCAAATATTCGTAACTTTTTTTATGTTTTTTCTTGTCTTTTGCACGTTGAGCTACTATGATTTTTACAAAGCATCTGTTACCTACACACACACACACAAACAAATATATTTATATATATATATATATATATATATATATATATATATATATATATACATATACACATATATATATATATATATATATATATATATATATATATATATATATATATATATATATATATTTATAATGTATATATAACGTTTCCCTTACCAAATAATGGCTTATGAGAAAATCAAAACAACACTAACGGCCAGGAGATTGTTTGCTTAAGCTAGTACCGTCCACCCACAAATTTTCTATATCTAAATCATACCACTAAGACAAAAATTAGTTATTATTCTTAATGATATTTTTAGCTTTATCTAAACAAAGTCCTTGAGGAGGTTTCGCAGCCATGCCAGAAGTTTAGTTGCTTGATGTAAAATGCTCTTCTGAACCTTTAGTTTCTATGGCGTCTTAAAAACGCACAATTTCATCATTTTCATTTGTACAGTACAGTATTTAACTATACGATTCTTGTATGCGCGTGCATTCTTATTACTAAGAAGGAAGGAATATAAGATTTAGGCCAAAGGCCAAGCGCTGGGACCTATGAGGTCATTCAGAGCTGAAAGGAAAATTGACAGTAAAGGAGGTCTTAGAGGTGTAACAGGATGAAAACCTCAAAGCAGCTGCACTATGAAACAATTGTTAAGAGAGTGTGGAAAGAAAGACGGAAGAAAAAATATGAACGGAACGGAGGTAGCTAGGGGCCGAAGGGACGCTGTAAAAAAACCGTAAGTAATGCCTACAGTGCACAACATGAGGTGCACTGATGGCACTACCCCACCACGGAGATAAAAATACTAATTATAGCAAAAACAGTAAGCCTTTTTCTTTGCCGGATATTATGAACTTATCGTCCGTTATCCTTTGGAAGCATTCTGTTCTACGAACATTTCGCCTGCGAGGATTTGGGCACGTTCATTTGCACATGTCAATAGCCCGCGCCTTCCTGCGGGCGTGTTTTCTTTAGTGACAAATTCGTTTCCTTTGCCCTTTTCTTTACATTTCGTTTGCCGGTGTTTAATTTCTTTTTTGTTAGTGTTTGTGTAGTGCCTTTTTAAATTTTATTATTAACTTTGGTTTGCCGATACTTTCGCTTAAAATAGTTTTCCTTTCCGTTTTTTAACAAACGTTCCCACTATTGGTCTATTGCTACAATCTCCTCCAATATCACATCATATCTCGTCTGTTGGCGTGATATGTTGTACAACAATTTCTGCATATTTGTTAGCCCATTCACCTTTATCCACACAATAAAATAGTCTTCCCTGTTACTACAATGTCCTGTTAGAGCGTGTCGGCGCAACAATTCGTTTTTTTTTATTTAAACAAACGTTTCGTCTATTGCTGGTTGGCGCAATCCCTTCCTAGAACATTTTGTCTGATTTCTTGGCGCGCTCGACAAGGCTATACCGGAGGTCGAAGAGGTCGCCAAGTCTACTGGCACCCTGTCTCCACGTTCAAATAGATGGAATGCCTATATTGCCTCTTTATGGTGAAAGAAGATCATTCGGATCGTTATTAAAACTGTCTGTTACTGGATGTGAGTGAAGCAATATGCTTTGCTTAATCTCGGTCGTTCCTACGGTGTTCTGGATAAAGGGGTCTCATATTTTTTTTTTTATTCATGTTCTCCGTTAAATGAATATTATTGTGACTCGCCTGAATCACTAATACGTTCAAACTGGCTGCGGAAGGAATTTATAAAAAATATCTGTTACTACAAAGGTAATACACAACCTCAAGCAAAGGAGAGAGAATGAGCGGGGAGCCGTTTCAGAGACTAATCCCGTCGACTTATCCTAATACCACTACTATGCAACAGAATAACAAAGCCAATATATACAAACCGCATCACTTCCAGGACGCCATGTTTGTTTACATTTAGGGAAAGGTGTGCAGCATTCCAAACGGCCTTGGGGCATAACTATTAGCTTGGTGGGTGATGGCAAATTCTATAAATACATTTAGTAATGGCAGGCTCTGACACAGCTTAATTTTCCCAAATCAGGGCAAACTGCTTGACAATGCCAGCTTATTGTTCAGCCTATGGCTGTAACAACAAGGTGTTTGAAAAAGCATATCCCCAGTCTGCTTGTCAGCAGCAACATCCTGTTTCAACCGCTGGACAAAACTGAGAAGCAGGTACCATCCAGACAGGTTGTGTTCTGTCCAGCTCATCAAGACGGAAGTCTCCTGAATCCCGTCATCCGGCGCTATCTTCGCTGTAGGTTCTGCTGCTATTTCAAATTCGAGACCAGAAACATGCTTACTCAAAGCAACAAAATCAACAGAAAAGCAAAGAAACTTCAGCATTTATAGCGTGCCCATGTACCTGTGATTGTTTATATTGTACATGTATTTTTTTTTTAATTACCACTGTTATGTGGGGTTATTTATGTATGATCATAATTTCAGTCAATATATATGGATATATACATAAATAATAAATTTACTGGTCCAGTCAACACTACAGATTGAGATCTGTCCATTCTATTTCACAATCTCCAGGTAGCCTTCAGGTGTATATTTCAACAGGCCTGTCTGATTCACAGCATGTCCTACATATTACATCATGTACATGTCATCAGTGTCTGTTATAGTAGATAATGCCTTAGTGCATCCGCCTTGCAGTAGAGCTTTATTGTTGAAAATATATATCTACTGGGCTAGTTATTGTATTATTTTCTATTTAATTATAAATGATTATGATTGTACAAAAAATGGCAAAAGAATAACTATCGTACATAACTGTATTAATGTTGGATGTGGTGTAAATAATAGTGTACGAGATGTTCTACATTATTGTTGCATGTATATATATATATATATATATATATATATATATATATATATATATATATATATATATATATATATATATATATATATATATACATACACACACACACACATATATATATATACATATATATATATATATATATATATATATATATATATATATAATAAATGATTTTAATGAAATACTGTTTTTTAATAATAGTTAAAAAGAAGCCATGAATGCTGAATTTAACTCAGAAAGTAATATGAAATAAATTGAATTTAAGTAAGGGTTGAAGGTTTGGCCAATTTCTGTAGCCATAATTTTGACAAGTGTGAGATGTCAGTTGAGGTTGTTGACTGCCATAACATGATGTCATGTGAACTGCCTATGTATCTGTTTAAATAAATGTCACTGATATTGCACACATGCATATTTTCATTAATATTGCCGTGTGTGTATTGAAAGTGCAACAGCATTTTGGCTGTGAATGCTCTTTAGGCCAGGAAAATGCAGTATGAGTCATGGTGAGGCTGTCAGACTAGCCCTGCCATGCATTCAAATATTGTCTGTTCCACACTAAAGTACAGTAAAGTAGTGTATGTCTGTCCTTTCAACCCATCATAACATCGAAAATATGTATATCAACTTAAATCTATTGTCTGCAGTGCTTAAGCTAATAGTTATACCCCATGGCCGTTTGAAGCGTTGTACACCTTGCCCTAAATGTACACAATCATGGCGTCCTGTTAAACTGCAATGGGAAGCCGGGAAGTAACGTTTATATAGGCTCTTGAGAATAATCCCAACAAGCCGAAAAACACGCATTGTTTAATAAAAAAAAAAAACAAAGGAAATAAAAAAATGTTTACTATCTCCTGTTTCAACCGCAATTATTCCTACAAATTCACAAATAAACAATAAACGAAAAAGAAGTCTCTTTAATTTATAAATCTAATTTCATCAGTTACCTAAACGGCTTTGGATAACCAAGTCAAGCTTGGCCACAGCAGGAAAACAAAGGAGCAGCTTCCGTGACGTCACTGACAAGACCATTGACAGTATAAATTTATTTCCGGGAACTTTGGCTAGAAGTTAGCTCGATACCTTTCCCGTCTGAGCTCTGGGAGCTAAACCAAGCATTCCAAAAGTAAATTTTTTTGAGCCCTTTCTTTAGGGGAAACTATGCCATAAGAAAGGAAGTTAAAGATAGCGAAAAGTTAAGAAGTTTAATATCCTAAGAACAACAGGAAGTGTTTGTACACAAAGGAGGGTAGGAAGACTGAACAAAAACAAAAACAGTAAGTGATAGGATAAGAAAATAAAAGGTCAGAAGAAACACTATACAGGCATACAAAAATGATGGATAGGCTAGTCAAAAAGAGAGAAAATCAATGCAGGTATCAAAAATAAAAGGGAGAGGTGTTCAAGAACTTTACATAGAATGAAAAGCTATTTTACAGAGAAGTTAAAGCAGAGGGAAAGGTTAATGAATAAATGGATCTCACAACAAAATGCAGTCCTGAGTCGATGAAGTGAGTACTTTAGGGATCTGTTAAACACACGGGATAAAAGAGAAGTGAAGCTCGATGATGCAGGAGCAGAAAGAATTATCTGTCTGGTTGAGAAAAATTAATGTAGTTTCCGAAAAAAATGAAGACAACTGTAATGTTAATTCTTCAACTACTTCATCATAAATGACACTTCACAGTACAAAATTTCACTACAGCTGCTATTTTATGTACTATTATATACACAGAAGGTTCATCAGTGGTGTCGACCCCTACTTACACTTTTTCACTAACCTCTACCTTGTATGAATTTTCACGCATCCTAAATATTCAGGACCTTCCATTCCTAAAAACGCCTTGCATTTCCTTTAGCTGTGAACTACGCAAAACTCATCTCAGCAGCTTCAACCTTCTATCTTCAATTCCCATTATCCACACTCCACTTATATAAAGAACAGTTGATTCAACAGTCCGTTGAAAGAAGCCAGTTTTTGTCTCCATGGACAATTTTCTATTCTCCCAACTCTTCTGCAGAATTCCTTCTGCCTTCATTGCTTCAACAATTCCGGAATTCTGGAGTTCAAGTCCTACCATCATTCATTGCATATACTCAATCTATGTAAATTACCCATTTGTAGTGTTCTACCAACATTAGTGTATTCTCTGAAGTTTATATTTACATGCATGTGTGTGTATATATATATATATATATATATATATATATATATATATATATATATATATATATATATATATATATATATATATATATATATATATATATATATATATTTTATATATATGTGTATATATATATATATATATATATATATATATATATATATATATATATATATATATATATATTATATATATATATGTGTATATATATAGATATATATATATATATATATATATAATATATATATTTTATACATGCATGTAAATGTAAACATACATATATAATATATATATATATATATATATATATATATATATATATATATAATATATGTGTGTGTTGAGTGTGTCTACTCTTCCACTTGTACAAAAAGCTTGTACGAGCATTTGTCGGGTGAACACCTCACACAAACCTACACAAAGACAGGTGTAAACAATTATAGTTTCTTTAGGGAGACTATTCTGGCTTCTTAAAACACTTCCCCTCCCACTTCGCTTAGTCACCTTTACAGAAGCCAGTTCCCTTCTTGTCTCTCCTTTACCAGATATAAAATCACCTGGGGTAAGGATCATCGCTGCCTTGCTACAGATTTGTTGCGGCCTGAAATCGTAGCAATTGGTTGGGATTTCGACTTTCTAAGACGACAGCCCGAGCATTTATTTGGGCTTTGTAATGAGGGTAGCCAGGGCATTTGCTTGGGATTTCAAATATGGATTTTTGATTGGAGGTACGCTGAGCATTTACTGTAGTTCGAATTTGCAATATTTAATAGTCATGTGAATCAATCTGAAAGATAATGCAAATCTGAGAAAATGTCCCAAACGTATTTATAAAAAGATCTGCACATTTCTTTTTTTAAATTTGTAAAAATATTTATACCATAATACTGAGAAAAATGACACTTTCTCACCACTAGAAAAAATTTTATAGTATTCAGTTTGACTTTGTATGAGAAAATCATTTGAAAGCAGTTTCCATCCCAAGGAAATATTGGGAACTATTTAAACTTCTTCTCACTGAAAGAAGACTAGTTTACACCACTTCTCTCTCTCTCTCTCGCTCAAATAAAATGCTAAATTATTTAACATTATAATTTACAAGAAAAACGAGTAGTCTGAAAGTAAATTATTCTGTGCATTAATATTCAAAAGCCAGAAACTACTTTATAGCAGTTTATCACCAAAAGAAAAAAAAATGTGAAACATCATTCATGTTTATGTTGGACGACAGAAAACGGCTACATTTTTCTTCCCCCAAGAAAAATGCTTTCGAAAAATCACGCTTTGTATAATATATCTTTACCCCAAAAAGGAAAATGATCATAGATTCTGAACCTCTCGTCACCAAAGGCCTTCTCACCAGCAACTCAGGTTCCCTACCACCTTTTACAGCTTATTTTTTCTAACTGTTCTTTCCTTTCTCTTCGTGGCTGGCTCCTTCCCCCCCTCAAACATACTCCCCATACCCGACCCCCTCCTAAAACCATCCACCCTTATTACCTCACCACGTGACTTGGCTGTCAATTTTGGCACGCTTACCTAGCCCCGACCCCTTTCTGACTGGGTGCCAAAAAGGAGAAGAGAGAGAGAGAGAGAGAGAGAGAGAGAGAATTAAAAAATACTTGAAAAGCTGAATAAAAATATTTAATGTGTCTGAAAGAGAGAGAGAGAGAGAGAGAGAGAGAGAGAGAGAGAGAGAGAGAGAGAGAGAGAGAGAGAGAGAGAATTAAAAAATAACTGGAACTTTGAATAAAAATATTTATAAGTGTGTCTGAGAGAGAGAAAAAAATTAAAAAATAATTGGAATGTTGAATAAAAATATTTATGATTGTGTCTGAGAGATGGAAAGAGAGAGAATAAAAAATCTGCACCGTTGAATAAAAATATTTTTAATGCGTCTGTGTCAGAGAGAGAGAGAGAGTTATGAATTCTCCATCGAATCTTTCATCACCGCGAGTGAATCAGCCCTCACATTTCTCTTGATTTCTTCGTCATGACGAACGGCCACTCCACCTGACGAAAATTTAAGGGTCTTGGTTTTTTTTTTTTTGTATTTTCTGAAAGCATGACGAAATCAATGGCTTGTCGCTAGGAAACGCCAAGTTCAAGCGAAGATGCAATGCATTGCTACCCTAGTATAATTCAACTTGTATTTTAACACTCACTTGCATTTTTACTTATTTATTTTGTTAATTTATCTGTTCTTCTAGTAACTGATCTCTTTCTGTACTTCCCATTACCTTCTGTTACTTCTTTCGAATGAACAACATATTCTTTGGAAGCTTGAATTTCAAGTCCATGGCCCAAGTGGGCTTGTTCCATATGAATAGGGTTCATCTTATGAAATAATAACAACAATATTAATAATAATAATAAGAGTAATGAAATGCCAGTAACTGGCGAAATCTAAAGCAGGAAGATAGCTTTTTGGTGAAGACAGTGACCATCGTCTGGGGGTCTTGAACTCTCTGATCAATCGGTTTCATCTGTCTCTCATTTCATTCGATAGCAGACTGCAGGTTCTATGCTTTCCTCTAAATTTTTATATAATTTAATCTGCATCTTTTCAAGATTAAGATACGTCAATATTCATAACTTAGAGTGAGTAATACATCAGCATGCACTTTGCTTACAGAGCTGAGTTTCAATTTAGGCAGTGAAACTGAAACATTTCGGTCTCACAAAATAAAAATTTTTTACTTGAAAAAGCTTTCATCTGATAAAGGCAGAGGGGTATCTCAGTATAAAAATGGCCAGGAGAGCAGTAAAACCAAGACATCGATAGGGAAGATAAACTAAACAGGTGAGAAGTGAGAGCAGGGGGTGGGGGTGGAAAATGCGCCGAATACAAACAGGTTGCCTGGGCAGCTTTAATATCCTGTTGGAAACCTCTCAAAGTAAACTGAAGGTTTATGTTCGAAATGAACGTGTCAAAAGATGTTTGAGAACTTTTGCATTTATTATACATCAAAATAAAATCTATATTATGATAAAGAAAGGCTTCGAAGTCCATTTAAGGATTCAAATATTTCTACATGAACTTTTTAGAGCAAATCAAAAGATTAACATACACTCAAACCAAAGGCTAGATTTCAATGCAGACATGAGATTAAAATAAACGTGACCTTTTGTTAGGCAAACCAAAATTCTGAAATGCCCATGAACTTTATCCTCTCATATTACCCTTCCAGTTTATTAAACTGCCTTTTGAAAAATACAAATTCTCGTTCTCTAGCAGTGATTATCCGAATAAAGCCTTAATAAAACAACGAAACAACGCACAATATAAGTTTTCATAATAAAGTTTATTATTTGGATACTTACCTACTGTTAAAGTTAGCTCACATCACGCCAATAGGTGAGTCGGCATTCAAACAAAAGATCAAATGGCTGCCCGGATGACTGTCTAATTCACCTGTTCTCCGCCAGACGTGTTTCGAATGTTTAAGCTCTTGTCAAGTTGTCAGAATTCTCCTTGACAGCCCAGTCCCACTAGGTTGTGGGGATGCTGGGTGGGGTCTACTTTAACAATAGGTAAGTATCCAAATAACAAATTTTATTATGAAAATTTATATTATTTGGGATGAATCTTACCTACTGTCAAAGTTAGCTGATTCCCACATTGAGAAGAGGATGGTGGGTAGTGTAGCTGGACCAAATCCGCTTAGCCAATCGAGCTAAAGGTTTCTTGAATGACACCCAAAACATTCTTACCTGATTTAAAATCCTTTCTGGATCTTACTACCACCAGAAGCTGGATTCCATTCAGGGGCAAGGCTCTCATATGTGTGCAGCGAAGAGCAGCCTTGCGGAGAAAACCGCTTCAATTCAGCTAGAATGAAACAGAAGCAGCGTAAGAGGACAGCTGTGCCTGGGTCCAAAAGCCCTATAAAATGACAGTCATTCAAAATAAATACCTTTACAATATAGAGGTAAGTTCCTATAAAATACATGTACCTTCATGCTCCCCAAAATACTAAAACCCGGGATTTAAAACAGAGTATAAAAGACTGCTCTTTCCTTGGTTCACTAAAAGATTTTACCGGCTACTAGTAGTGGACCAAGGGCTTTATCTTTCAAACATGATTCTGCATACTTAAGGTACTGAACGGCAAAACCAAATAGCAATTTTACTGTGCAGCATTAAACCTATCCTCATGCGACAATTTGTCATCAAGCTAAATGAGGTACTGACGGCTCTCACATTATGAAAACTTACCTTCAATACGGGTAAATGGTATGGAGCTAGTTCTCATGCACTAGCCCAATCAAATATGTCACAGAGAACCTTGTGTTCTTTGACAAGGACATTCTAGATTTCTAAAACCAAAAAACAAAAGGTTAACTTTGCCTCTTCCAGGCTTAACCTTTGACAAAGACATCTAGGTTTTCTAAAACCACAAAATAAAATGTTAATTTTGCCTTCTCCAGGCTTAACCTTTGACAAAGACATTCTAGGTTTCTAAAACCACATAATAAAAGGCTAACTATTCCTCTTCCAGGCTTAACCCTTGACAAAGACATCTACGTTTTCTAAAACCACAAAACAAAAGGTTAATTTTGCCTCCTCCAGGCTTAATCTTTGACACAGATGTCCTAGGTTCTAAAATTAATTGCCCCAACATGACAGAGAATTGTTTCTTCTTCTTCCCCACCAGAGGTTAAGTGGAATTCTTAAAGTTCTCAGAGAAGTTAGCATTATTCTCATTCTCAGCTATAATGCAACAGCCTTAAGGAGAGTGCTTGGAATAAATTTACTCTTATTAAGTGTTGATAGTGCTAAATAAATTTTCATAGTAAATAATTCAATGGAACTCGTTCCAGAGGCTCAACAAAATTACTTGAACAGCAATACATCCTCTGTAAATACAACTCGAAGGAACTTGGGTGATTGAGGATGTACTGGTATGAGAAAAATGTCTCCTGCACATCCACCAAAACATCTGATTATTCTTTTGGAAAGTCACTAAAACCAAGCTGGACGAAAAAAAGCATGGGGAAAGACATGTAAAGTCATTCAGTCTATGTGCCCAACAATGGTTGCCATTCTCCAGTTGCTTGTGGAGCTAGGAAAAAGTGAAGAGGTAAAATCCCAGTGAATTACTGCCTGGTCCATTTCTTTCTTTCTAATTACACCCTTCTACTAAAGAAAGAGAGACTTCTACTGGAGAAGACAGAGGAACAGCTATAGGAGACTAAACCAGTGGAGGGTAACCTAAAAGGAATCATAACTCTCCCTCACAGCCTCCACCATGTAAGGTCTGCTCCTAAGTCTCTCCAAGCATGCCAGGAGGATTGCAATTGGCCATCTACCAGAACCTGAGGGCTGAAGTTATCCCCAAAAGGTATAAAATAAGACTTGCACCAATATATACTCCCTTATTGCCTTAACCTGTGCAGCATAAGCCTTTACTAAAGATAGGAACATTTTCATTTCTCCCATACAGTTAGTATAAGCATGAGAACATTAGCCTGTAACATCAGAAACGAGTTAAAAAATAACACTCTTCCTCGCTAAGCTCACGCTGGCACCAAAAACCCTCAAGCTGGCTTCACAAACTTCCCAAAATGACGCCAAAAACACTAGGCTGGAGCCAAAAACACACTAAGCTGGAGCCTCAACCTCTCTAAGCTCATGCAGAGAAGAGGCAAAATACGAGCAAAAGTTCAATAAAAGATAAAAACTTCAACAATCTAAACTGAGAGTTTGATTCAGCATGTCCAAAGCACTTATCAGTCTCAAGTTCATCTCTTCACAACAAAGAGAAAAGAAAATGAAGTCTTTTACCGAAAACGGTTTGAGCACGTGTATCGCAAGAGTCAGTGCTCCACAACTTCCTAAAAAACCAGCAGCAGACCTAAAGGGAGCTTTATGCACCTGAGTACAAGAAAACTTATGAAACATGCTCTAATTGAAGAAGAAAGCTTGGATTCTCTTTCTCCAAATACTTAAAGGGCACCAAAATACTGAAGGAGACCTATTCTCTATGTGGTTCTTTCCTCAACCAGTTCCTCTTTGGAGGAGTGGTAGAGCTTTCGAACGCTGTTGGACAACTCTCCGAGCCGCCAAAGAAGAATTAGAGGAATTTATTTCTGGTGATAGAAATTCATTTCTCGTCATAATGTGGTTGGATTCACAATAAGCAGTAGGTCCCGTTGCTAGGTCAGTAGGTTCTTAGCCACGTAAAAATAAGTCTAATCCTTTGGGCCAGCCCAGCTGTTAAAGTGGTCTGGTTAAACTAAGATAACTTTTTTTTTTTCTTTCCTCAACTAAATGTGGATACAGCAAAGTGCAACCCCCCAGCAAACGCCGATCAAACTGAAGGAGATCCTCTGATTCAACCTCTTCTTCTGGCAGAAAAAGGAGGAAACAGCTGTCTCCAGGAGGCAGCAGCAGAGTACCTGTATTGCAAGTATGACTTGATGAAAGACAGACAGGAAAACGCTTCATTGTTAACCATGAAAACACAGTCGAAGCGACTCAGGTTAATGAAAGAAAACGAGGCACCAAAAAAAATAGGAAAGTTGGGAGGTGGGGGGGAGTAACGACCCCTCTCCTGCCTCGTCCGAAAGAGAGTCAACAGACTTGAGAGCATTCCCATATGACAAATCATTAGAAAACTTTGTAGCTAAAATAATATCTAGCTTGGAAACAATGGAAGATACTGTAACCAGGGTAGATTTAGAAAGAAAAACATTAACACAGGTAGAAGTAAGAGATTTGCCAATAGCCAAAGAAAAGGCGTGATAAAGAGCAAACAAGTGCATTCTGATGGAGAAAGAGGAATAGGCTAGCAGATGAGGATTTAGAATGAGTAAAAGATGAAGAGATTGGTTAAACAATCGACAGAGTCTACATAACATCAGAATAAGTAAAACCAGATACAGACACATTATTTCTAATAAAACTGTCTCTACCTATATTATTAGTCCTATCAGTACTAACAACCTCATACTAGGTGCTGATGACGGCAGAAGTCGCATACATAGTGAAGATTAACATTTACCAAAACAATACTTCAGCTAATGCATTATATGAGACTATGAACGTGAAAAACGGAGAGGCAGGCGACGGAGGGCACAGAACCACATCACCCCAAGAACCGACTCTGTTTCCTGGCAGCAGACTTCTTCCTCAGAATCCAATTGTTGCAAGGCAGTCGTAGGCTCAGGCTACAGACTGGTGAGGGCACTGACACCTTACCTCTTATGAGGGAACACGAGAATGATCGCACAATGGGGAAACCCTGTGCTGTTCCCTAACCAGTTCAGACAAACCTTGTATTGACCAAAATAAGGTTTATGTCCTGTTCTAAATTCTCAATACGCTTTTCCTGAACCGAAAGGGGAGTGGTAGGTGGAGCTAAAGAGGAAACCTCAGTACTAACTAAAGCATTAGCAAAGAAAAAGCCTAGACTGTAGGGCATAATGGAGGAAGGATAAGGTAGTCTAGAGAGAAAAAGAACAAGAATTAGAGCTTTACAGTATGAGTAAATTAAGACCATATCAGACGTATTGATAATTTTCATGATAAAATTAATTATCTGGATACTTGCCTACTGTTAAAGTTAGCTTCATCTTCGTGCCGTTTAGTGCAATCAGCATTTAAAAAAAATAAAAATATGCTTGGCTAACCTGCTCGGACTGTCTCTGTAGTCATCTGTTTCCCACCAGATGGTGCTGCAATGTTTACGTTCTTGTCATTTTTCTTTATGAACACCCACTAAGATGTGAGGAGGCTGGGTGGGTTTCCACTTTAACAGTAGGTAAGTAATGAAATAGTTAATTTTATCATGAAAATTATCATTATTTCAAATGAATTTTACCAACTTTTAAAGTCAGCTGACTACCACATTGAATGAGCATGGTGGGTTAGTACAGCCAGAGAAACAGTGTTCAGCCATGCAAACTAAAATCTTTTTGAAAAGGGGAGAAAAAGCTTCTCAACATTCCTGACTGATGTGTGATCCTTACTAGTAATTACTTATTGTTGCCAGATGTTGGAACCATAACAGGGTGTAAGGTCCTAATAGCAAGGTTTGTCAGAGGATCCTTACAGGGAAAAAATTACTCTATCTCGCAGAGTACCGGTGACTCCTGCGCATGAGTTGAAAGCCCTTACCGGACAGTACAACTTCCACCATCATATAAGATGAGCTCCTATACACCAAAGTGCACCTTCATGCTCCCAAAATTCAATAGCGGATTTCTAACAACTAACAATAAGACAGAAAGCAAGGTTACTATCATATTTGGTTCAGGAAAGGTGTCCTCTCTGCACAAAAGGACTAAGGGCTTAACACCTCACGCTAAAATTGAACAATCGCACATGATGAGGCAAAAACAAACTCCCCTGGGCTGCAGGACAACCTCCTCTAGAAGAAGGTTTTAAAGGAAATAAAGGTATGTTTACCGTACAGAAGCCATGAGGAATATTTCCAAAAATGGTAAAATCTCAGGAATCAATTCTGTGCGCATAGACTTTAGCCTTCTTGAACATAGGAGTGTTTGGCCTTCTAACACCACAGATGAACTCTTAACTTCTCTTACAGGTTTATGACTGCAGAAGAAGGACCTGGAGAAGAGGGAGAAATGACAGGTTGATAACCTGACCTAACTAATTGCTTCTCAATCTAACTGCTTCTTTTCTCTTCCTAACTAATGAACTTAATCTCCTAAAAATCAACATTCTGCTAACACAGTAATCATTTCTACAGAACCTGATGTTCTTAACCTTGATTCCAGTGGAGGCGTCCTAGGAAAAATAAATGTACAGTACAGTGACAGCAGCAAAAATCCATGAAATACCAACAGGCGCCTATACCCAATGGCGGCAAGGAGAATTCTGACAAGAGCCTAAACATTTGAAACACCTGGTGGAGAACAGGTGAACTAGACAGTAATCCGGGCAGCCATTCGATCTTTTGAGTGAATGCCAACTTGCCTATTGGCGCAGAGATGTAAACTAACTTTAAGGCAGGTAAGGGTCATCCCAAATAAAGCAATTTCAACATTCCTGGCTAGAACTTAATATACTTTACTTCACTTGCTCTTTTCTTTCATATTTTACACATGGGTAATCTAATTTATCAGAATAAAGTTACATGAAAATGGTATTTTTGGGCTAGGCGTATTTGCGCACATGTGGATAATTAAAATTTACTGTGAGAATGTTTACACCCAGCCTGTTGCAAAAAAGAACATCTCACACAGTAGGTGTCATCACCGAGAAGGAGCCTTGGAAGGAGGTAAAACACTTGGAATTCAAGACAAGTGATTGATAAGAAGTAAGTGTGAACATATAAGGAGAAATTAACCAACTATGGGTTTGGTGGAAGGAACAGATGAGTATGTAAAATTCCTTCATTGGGGTCACAGGATCAGCAGGGGGTGTTTTAGGGGGATAAAAAAGGGGAAGAAAAACATTCAGTGGTAAGATGTGGAAATGAGAGGAAAACAGATATCACATAAGGTGAAAATGCAATACATGAAGGAAGATTTTGTACAGGCATAATGGAGGATGGATAAGGTAGTCCAGAGAGAAAAACAACAAGAATTACAGTACTGTAGTGTTTTACAGTATGATAACTTTTAAAGAATGCCTAATAAGTAAATTAAGGCCATATCAGAAGACGTGATAATTTTCATGATAAAATTAATTATTTGGATACTTACCTACTGTTAAAGTTAGCTTTATCTTCATGCCGTTTGGTGAGATCGGCATTTAAGAAAAATCAAAATATGCTTGGCTAACCCGCTCGGACTGTCTCTGTAGTCATGTTTCCCGCCAGATGGTGCTGCAATGTTTACATTCTTGTGATATTTCTTCATGACCACCCACTAAATTGTGGGGAGGCTGGGTGGGTTTCCACTTCAGCAGTAGGTAAGCATCCAAATAATTAATTTTATCATGAAAATTATCATTATTTGCATTGAATCTTATCTACTGCTAAAGTTAGCTGACTACCACACTGAATGAGGATGGTGGGTTAGTGCAGCCAGAGAAACAGTTCCCAGCAAAGCAAACTAAAAGCTTTTTGAAAAGGGAAGAAAAAGCTTCTCAAAATTCCTGCCTGATGTGTGACTCCTTACCGATAAGTACTGTCGCCAGATGTTGGAACCACAACAGGGTGTAAGGTCCTCGTAGCAAGACTTGTCAGAGGATCCTTACAGGGAAAAAAAAGACTATCTCGTAGAGTACTGGTGACTCCTGTGCATGAGTCAAAGCCCATAACCATCAGTCCAAAACTAAAGATAACTACCACCACCATACAAGACGGTGTACTCCTATACACCAATGCATACCTTCATGCTCCCAAAATTCAATAGCGGGATTTCTAACAATTAACGATAAGATAGAAAGCAAGGTTACTATCATATTTAGTTCAAGAGAAAGTGTCCCCGCTGCAATGAAAGGACTAAGGGCTTAACACCATGCTAAAATTAAACATTTGCAAGTAATGAGGGAAAAAGTTATAACTCCCCTGGGCTGCAGGTAAAAACTCGCCCAGGTAAAAAATCAAGAATCAACTGTGTGCATAGACTTTAGCCATCTTGGATATAGGAGTGTTTGGCCTTCTAACACCACAGATAAATTCTCAACTTCTCCTCTTACAGGTTTATGACTGTCCAGATAAACCCTCAAAGAGTTCTAATTGGACATACAACAGCCATTATTCCATTGCTACCTAAGCAGATGAATTAGGCACTGTCTGGAAAGGGCTTACAATTGAGTCTTTCCTCAAAGCAATGAAGGAAAAGAGAGAGGTTGCCACTAGAGCAAAGCCAAAGAACAAGATAGGGCTTGAAGCTCACTAATATAACCTCTTACTAGGTCTAATCTGGACATAAAGACAATCACTTCTTCCCTGTCTACCAAAGCAGTTAAATTAGGCACTGTAACAAAACTGGGAAGGGCTTCCTCCTCTATATCTGTTCTCTAAGCAAAGAAAGAAAAGAGAGGAGTTGCCACTAGGACAAAGCTCCCATACAAGAAAGGGCTTGAAGCTTATTAATACACTTGGCTGCAACAAGAGCTAAAAGAAAAGTGTCTTCAAAGTTCTTACGTGATGTCTTATCAAAGGGCTCAACTGAGGTTATGTTAACATCTGAAGGCTTATGTCTAAATTTCATCATAAAACATGATTGGGAGATGAAATTCCCAGCACAAAAATTTAAAACCTCTTCAAACTTTAAATCATGAGTAACATTCCAGTCAACATGATGCAGAACTGAAAGCAATGTAAAATGGTATCTTTGATCGTTGCGACAGAAAGCTGCTTTGCTATCTGAGATACTGGTGGAGCTTAAACCAATAAGTCTAGTGGAACAGGTGCTGGATACCACTCAGGACAAGCACCAAAATAAAAACCTAACCACTCTTATTGATACACAAGTCTAACAGTGGCAGGCCTTCTAGATTTAAGGATTGCTTCCTTGGCCATTCTAGAAATGCCCTTAGCTTATAAAAGGCTGTTGACAATCTCTACATGGTGAGATGACATGTGCGGAGGTTTGATGGAATCTTCTCGAATAAGACTATCTGAAAAGATCCTTCCTGGATGAAAGAAGACGAGGAACATTTACCACCAGGAAAGAAAGTCAGGGAAACCATTCCCTTTGGAGCTACAAATGCGCTATCAAAATCATCCTTGTGATCTGCAAAAACAGACAACAGAGGAAAACCTAAAGGTCTAAATTCGACCATTCTAGAAGGAAGGCAACCACTGCCCCTGCCAGAAGATCCTGGCATGGAGGGCAGTAAACTGGTAGTGTAGTGTTTTGGGCAGTCGTGAATTGATGGGTGTTTGGGTCTCCCTAAAGGTTCCACAACTTCTGGCAAACCTGAGGCAGAGGACTGGAGACCTTGCCCTTACTGTTGAGTTGGTCTTCAGTACCAAGGTTTCTTCTTAAGACAAAATGAGGAAATGGAATAACGTTGCTGGACTCTGTCCAAAGGAAAAGGTAGTTTCTTTGATGGCCTGAACAAAATTCTTGATTTGTGTCCCCTTGTTGTCTTATGTAATAATAGGAGCCTCGATGGCTCAGTCGGTAGAGCAGCGGCCTAGGACTTCGTAGAGGTCCGTGGCACTTGTTCAAATCTGCAACCGACTGGTCAGAGAAGGCGGACACTTTGCTATCCGTGTAGACACCCCGGGATTACGTATGTAATTAACGGATAGGTTTGCTGAAAGCAAATGGGTGTTACAGACTAATACACACATAAACAAAGCCACTCCAACATCTTCTAAAAACATAACAGACACCTCACACGTCTTGAACTGTCAACCTAACTGCCCGGTTCTCCTCGCTGCTGGGAGAAAGGGAGCTGGGGATTGGTACGATACACACGTACACATCGTTACCGGGGTCTAAGCGATGTCAGGCAGGGCAGCCGATCGAGGCTACGGCCTACCCCAACGCCAAATCAAAAGTCCTTCAAAAAAGAAGGCATCTTGCTTACCCCATATAAAAAATGGGAAAAAGCACGTTAAAACGAAGAAGAACGAAGAAGAAGTTGTCTTATGTAATAATCGAGACTTGCATAAAACTATTCTAAACTGCAAAGAGCTGTAGGATGTTTACACTTCCACTTCTTGACATCAAATGTTTCTCAGAATGGCCCCTCAATCTGCCTCTGATACATCTGAGGACAATGTAAAGGTTCTTGAGGGCTCTCAACAGTGGTAGAAAACTGTTATCCTTCTATCTGTTGGAAAAACTTTCAACAAGAGATAGTTGATCCTCGTCCCCAGATAAACAACTGACTGGGTTAGAAAAGAACAGATAGTCAACCTTGAACAAAAATGTCCACTCCTAAGGCTAGATAATACATAATTCTCATCATAAAAAACAGACTGGTGAGAAATGAACCCGTCGTACAATATAGGAGAACTACAGCACAGTACTCTGATACCAAGCAGATGAATCCATACTGCTAAGACTTCAACTTACAGGAGAATACTTTACTTTGACTGAAGGAATACCAGGAAGTGGAAGTACTGTATGTGTCCTACATGCCCTTCTGAAAAGCCACAAGGACCCAACTGAATGACTCACTGATAAGGGAGTAATATGAATAAACTTGTTGAGACTTGACATGCCCATGGCTCGATGGCCTCATTGCATAACAACTGTCCAAACTACCCTTCCAAACTCTGAACTTTCCTGTGTGAAGAGTGTGGAGAGAAGGACATCAGGAAGTTGACAGGGGTAAAATATAAGGTATGGTAAACATGGGACAGCTTAGCACATTATATCTACATATGTAAATACATATACATACATATCTACAAATGGAAAGAACAAAAACATTACACACATATATACTAAATATTACTCTTACAGTAATTGAGCTGTAGCACTAAGAACAAAATACCTCATTCAAAGATACTTTAAGAACCAATTGGTTACTTAGCAACTCTACAAGTGAATCCGAACCACATTATTGGCCAAATTACCTTACTTATTAGAGGAGTCTTCTCAACCTTCAGCCAAGGGAGGTCCAAGAACTAGAAACTGCAAGTTGAACAGAGGAAGGTGAAAAATGTATAACTTATTTAAGAACTAACCCAGCTCTGAATGGCTTCAAATCTAGAAAAAGATGCAGTGGCATCCAAGAGTCTCAGCACACACACTATAGTAAACAGTTTCCTATCTCTTCAACTGTTCATCCATTTCCCAAAGGCCCTACTTTCATGATAACGCACCCTACCTAAATAAGCATTAACTTCTTAGTTGTTTAACAGAAGCCAAGGTAGAAGTAAACTATAGAGCACCAGTTACCGGATTCAGCTTCGGCAAAAAGAAGTGAAAACAGAACAACGAGAGCTATGCACCACTTAAATACTAAAGGAAAATCAACCAAATCATGGTTGAAATCAGACCAAGACGTCAGAGTACGTAGTAAGTACAGTAGGTGGGGAAAGAAGAGGATTCTTACATGAAGTCGGAGCCGCCTGCACGAGTGAAGAAGGTAAAGGGTTCCTGCATGACGCCACCATGTAACTTCGATGACAGTGGTGTCGTCTGCACAGATGGGGAAAAGGAGGTCTCTTGCATGACGTCATCGTGTAACTGTGAATACATCCGAGAGGTGAATATTGAGAAGGAAGAGCTGTTCCTTCACCAGGCTTACTCACTCTAGATAAGTAAGTAGCAGAAAAGGAAGAGTCACTATATGAAAAGGAATAATTGTCACAAGGTGACAAATATGAGACAACAGTGAGAAAACAGAGTAAGGGGGTTATTGTCTGCTTGGGGATGATACCAGTGGGGGGAACCAGAAACGTCACGCGGCTGAGAACTACTGAGGCAAACGTAATATGTCTAAATTCCTAACTCTACCGTCCGCCTACAACACAATACACTCTCCAAAAGGGATGGAACGGGCGCCAGACAGTGTTGCAAACTTAGAGGAAAAACTGCTATGTTTAGTGGATTTCAGGTTGTCACAGCTGGCAACACTAAAGCCAACGAACGAGAGACAAACTCTGAACTTGCCTGGAGTGTTCAGCGGCTCTGCACCAAACGCGACAAGGTCCTGAGACACGCCTTGGTTTCCTGTCAGAGGAGACAACCAGTTGATGCAGGGCAGTCCAGATGGTGGGTTACAGACAGAATCCAAGGCTCTGACGCCGCTCTCGGCCCTAATAATTTCGATTAAAATCCTGACTAATAAAAGAATATATGTCAATTATTATTTTTCTCCTGAACCGCATAGGGTGCAAAAGAAGGTGGAGCAGAATGAGAGAGAGAGAGAGGAATTAACCTGGGCTATCAGGTAGGTTAATGGAGGAGGAGAAGCAACACCGGAAGACAAAAGGAATAGATGTAGTAGGCTTCTGGTGTGCCCTAACTAATTGTCTATGTACATTATCGGCCTCTAACATCTTCTGATACTACACACAATTTACATCCTATTATCATGTCACTCAAAATCTACATATCAAGAAAAACACACTCATGCCTGAGCAGCTAGTCTAACAACAGGCTATGTGGTCCTCTTGCAAAACCTAAACATTTGGTTTTCACAAACTCTTTCCTATACAACCTAATGCTTGTATCTCTGCTTGTTGTAGATGACATAAGGCAAAAACAGAAACAAGAACAATACTGTACAGGAGAAAATTAGCCAGAAATCATCAAAATATTACTAATGCCAATCAGACCGTCTGTATAACAGGATGACATGAAGAAATATGGCAAGAACGTACACATTCCAGCACCATCCGGTGGGAAACAGATGACTACAGAGGCAGTCTGGGTGGGTTAGCAAAGCATATTTTGATTTTTTTAAATGCCAATCACACCAAATGGCACGAAGATAAAGCTAACCTTAACAGTAGGTAAGATTCATTCCAAATAATATAATTTATTCTTTCCAAGAAGTAAGCTTCCATATAAATAAAATGCCCTTCCTTTGCATGGCTACGGAGGAAAAGAAAAATGGGAAATGATAATATGGAAAATTGTAGGACGCAAACCTAAATGCGAATGATGTATGTTCTTTTTGAAGTAGAGAAATTCTATTAATCAGGGACAGGATTCCACAGCCTGGCAGTTAAGGGAAAGCAGCAGTTATAATTCTGTGAAGTTGGAGGCATAACATTGGCTCTTCATCCAACAATTTTTAATTCATTGGTACAAAATATCACGGGCTTCCTAGTTAAGACGAACAATGAATTGAAAAAGTCAACACGTCAAAAACGAATAAATTCCCAGTACACACTCTTAAGTATATTACAGTACATGAAAGACCCACAAATTGTCAAGAGCAATAATAAATACTGAAACTGGGATGTTAAAAATGAACTTATTCTTGCAGTCTACAAGCACATATACTGTATATGTATGTATATTATATATATATATATATATATATATATATATATATATATATATATATATATATATATATATATATATATATATATATATATATATATATATATATATATATATATATATATATATATATATATTATTCTTCTTCTTTAACGTGCTTTTATTCCCATTTTTGTATGGGGTAAGCACGATGCCTTCTTTGAAGGACTTTTGATTTGGCTTTGGGGTAGACCTGTGGTCTCGATCGGCTGCCCTGCCTGACATCACTTAGACCCGATACGTATGGTTCATGTATCATACCCGACCCAACGCCCTTTCTTCCCAGCAGCGAGAAGTTATTGCGCGGGTATGGCGAGAGTTCGAGACGTGTGAGATGTTTGTTATGTTTTTAGAAGGTGTTGTAGTGGCTTTGTTTTGTGTGTGTATTTAGTCTGTAACATCCATTTGCTTTTTAAGCAAACCTATCCAAATTGATTACATATATAATCCCGGGATGTCTACACGGATAGCAAAGTGTCTGCCTCTCTGATCAGTCGGCTGCGGGTTTGAACTCGCGCCACAGACCTCTGAAGTCGAAGCTGCTGCTGTAACCGACTGAGCCATCGAGGCTCTATATATATATATATATATATATATATATATATATATATATATATATATATATATATATATATATATATATACAGTCAGTCCCCGGTTTGACAGTTCCGGCTTCACGACGTTCGAGTTTACGACACTTTTCAAATATATTCATCAGAAATTATTTCCGGCTTACGGCGCATGTTCGGGGTTACGACGCGTCGTACGCCAATTCAACGGAAGAAATATGGCCCCAAAACGGCAGAATAATCATAATTTGAAGGTTTTTTGATGTAAAACTCAATAATAATGCAGTTTACATCGTTTTCAATGCACCCAGAGCATTAAAAGTAAGGTTTTCTTATGATTTTTGACGATTTTCGACGATTTTCGGTTTATGACGGCATAAGAACGGAACCCCGTCAGTAAACCAGGGACTTATATATATATATATATATATATATATATATATATATATATATATATATATATATATATATATATATATATATATATATATATATATATATATATTATTAAGAATATACCTTCCTCCTCCTATTAGCTCCTATCTAGCTAACTTATTTTAGGTGATATAATTCACGTCAGCGTATAGCTGGCGCCAATATGTGCGGAACTCCGTTGTTTTACTCATAGGGACAGCGAAGCACACCTTCCAAGCCTACAGAATTACCCGCCAGATAAACAGGGGTATCCCCCTTAAAACCCCCTTAAAGATAAATGCGATGCGGGGAGGCATGTAGGGATTAGGAAGGGCAGAAGAGCATTTAAGGGCTGGGAACAGGTAGATTTACTTCTATAGGCATATTAAAATAAGTGTTACTTTTCCCATACCCTCCTTGCTGGCTTTCTTGGCTGCTTGCAGGTACAGCTGGGGCCCCCACCCCCAACGCGAATGTGACCTGCTGTTCAAAACAGGACAACAGAGAACTCCCTGACTTTATCTGGAGCGGTAGCTCCGCGATTCTTCCATCTCCGCTGGGGAATGACGAGCATCGGTGAACAACCAATTCGATTGTGGGCACCTATAACAGTTGAACAATTCGTACATTGCAGTAGTCATTTAGCCAGCCCTATCCCTTGTTCTACCCTCCTTAATTTCCCCCTCTCTTTATCCTTTAACCTATTCCTCCACAAAAATCTTCCCTTACCCAAATCTTGCCTGTATCCTTGCATTTGCCATCCACGTACCTTGAATTCGAGTAACGATCCCGATAAACCATCATTTATCCCTCCACCAGTGTAATCTAAAGGGCTATTCTAGCAGTTAAGTTAAAAATTAACCATGTGTAGTTAACTTTGGGCGTACAGTTACGTCTCCATTGTTAAGCGCGCCGGCGTGGAAATCCTATTCACGGGCTTTCCTCAAAAGCACCTTCCAGGATAATTTATGTATTGTATTTAAGAAAGTGTTGTGTAACCTGCAGTAGGAAGATTCCATCTCCCTTAGTGTGAGAAGGGCTAACGCAAACCTTCTATTTCAGGACGATACACGTGGTAACGAATCGCAAAATTCCATGCTTCCATACCCACCTGCCACAGCGTTACCTGGTCGGAGTTAGAAGTTCCGTTGTGCCAACCCCTTTTAAGAAGTAATTCCTCCATCCTGGAACCCCATCATCATAGGCATTACTATTCCACTTAGTCAGGGCAGATTGAAAGTGATCATTATCATTGACTGATTATTGCAGATTGGCCGTTTTATCCACTTATTTGGTTGCCAATCCATGTCATCATTGTTACTGTGCTCTATCATGAATCTGTCCTTCAGTGATTATGGCGTATGGTGTCTAACTGTTAATTTATTGATGTTAAGTTGTTAAGTTTCCCTGAATAAACCCCTGTAAATTGGCAAAAGAATTCTAAATTCCAATATGGCGACCTTCCACCTTAAATTATAACTCCAGGAAAAATTCTGAGGTAAGTCTTCATTAACTCCTTTTTGTTTTGACTGGACTCCCTTAGTCTCGTGGCAGCCTCAATTATCATTATAATGAAAGATTCAAATCTTTGAGAAAGGATGACCAGGTAACTTTCTTGGATTATGCCTACAAAGTAAGAAGATGTTTAAATCGATGGTTGGAGGTTGCTAAAGTTAAACATTTGAAGATCTTGAAGAATTAGTTAAGTTTTGAACATCTTAGGGGAATTCTGAGCATATAAGAGCTCTGTTTGAGAGAGAGAGAAGTGAATAAATCACAAAGCTGCTGCACCTCTAGTGAAGACTACAATATCATCAGTAGCAGAAGGAACTATAAATGTCAAGGCACTATGATTCAACGCACAGGTTTTAAGTCTCATCCAAATTTCAGGAGCAGATTTAATGGGAATCCTACAAGTGATAATACCAAGTCAATGCCGGGTAATATCCCTCAGCAAGCTAATGTAAAATCATCATATAATGTTGTAAGGCAATTACAGAAGCCTGGTGTTTTCTGCTACAAGTGTGGAAGAGCAGGACACTTCAGTTGGGAGTGTCATCAGATACATCAGCAGTCCAACTGCCAGTGGGTCAAGTAGTAAGAGGTGACCAGGTGAAACAGACTACAAAGAGCAGTGGGGAGGAGTCAACTCAGTAAAGACTGAGACTAAACAAGCTGAGTGTTTAGCAACCAGTGGAAATGTAACTTCAAGCAGTGAGTGGCTGAGCAGTTTGGAGGCTTTTAAGCCATATATCTATGAGGGTACACTGGACAACTCCAGGAGGAAAAGTGGTACCAGTCAAGGGTGTTACGGATACAGGAGCAACCATATGGTGGTAGTCCGTGGTGCTCACCCCACGTTGGAGAAAGAATCTCACAGGAGATTCAGTTATTTTGAAGGGTATAGGAGGAGAAGAGGTAACTCCTATATACGCTTATACCTGGGCTCGTGAATTAGTGACAGGAGATGTTGGTTTTGATGTAAAGGACTTTACTGGCTGTTGAAGGTGTACATGTTCTGTTAGGAATGAAGGATAGTGTGCCATTTGTTCTTTGTCCTATAGTGACAGATAAAACCATTGAGGATTAGTCCTACAGTAGATTTGGAGAAGAGTAACCCCCACCTGTTTCCTAGCTGTGTGACTACTAGGAGTATGAAGAGGACTATGCCACTAAGTATAGAGACTGAGGATTTACCCACTCAAGAATGATCTAGTGAAGGATCTTTGAGCTAGAGTAGAGTTGTTCCAGTGGAAATGATGTTTCAATGCTGACCAAGAAGAGGTTTCCTCAAGAAGAAGCTGTCCCTGAAGAAACTCTGAGTAGTCAAGATGTTCCTGAAGATAACAGTGAAACTACAGTAGCTGGAGTTACTGACATTGAGAGCTCAACCCTGAAGTTGGTCAGGTGACCAGAGAAGCAATGGAACTTAGTAGCTGAAGGATGCATCATTAGCCGAGTTGTTTTTCTTTTTTCATTGTTGATCAAGAAGAGATGCAACAAACTCCTGCCTGTTATTATCTGAAGGAAGGTTTGCTGATGAGGAAGCATAGACCTGCAGATATACCAGGAGATGCTGAATGAGGCGAATATCATCAAATTTTGATCCCACGTCCATTGAGGAAGCAAGTGGTGGCAGTAGCTCATGAGTCTGGACATATGGGAATCAGGAAGACTGTGGAGAAGATCATGAAATATTTTTTCTGGCCTGACTTACAAAGATGCTAGTGCTCCCATCGAGTGCTATACCTGCCAGATAGCTGAAAGCCAAATGAAAAACCATTCAGAAAAAGCCCCCAACCTATAGAAGTTAGAGGAGAACCCTTTGAGCAAGGTGGATTATAGATATGGTTGAAACCACTGCCTAAGATTTGAAGAAGGGTCAGTGAATATTTGTTAACATTAATGTGTCCTAGACAAGATATCCTGAGGCAACCCCTGCGTGAAACATATTCACAAGATAGTTGCTGAGAAACTAGTGGAGCTTTTCTTCACAGTCTGGGATACTCAGGAGATTGTACAAAAGTGACAGAGGAACCACTTTACTTCAAAACTGTTTCAGGATGTGATGAACTTGTTAGGAGTGAAACAACAGTTATCCATCAAGGGGGTATCACCCAGAGACTCAAGGAGCCTTGGAAAGGTTTCACAGACATTGGGAAAAGTATGCTGACTAAGTATTGTTCTGAGTCAGGCAGAGACTGGGATGTTGGTATACAACTGATGTTATTTGAAATTAGGGAATGCTTATCTAGAAAGCATGGGTTGTTCACCTAACAAGGTGATTTTTGGTGTAGAGTATGAGAGGATCATGGAAAATTCTTGCAGAAAATTGGCAAGAAAATCAAGTGGAAGTCCAAGGAGAGTATGTGAAGAACTTGAGGAAAAGATTGGAAGAGATTAGAAAATCTCTCTTTAGAAAATCTGAAAACTGAGTCAAGAGAAAATGAAAAAGGAGATATGATAAGAGTGACTAAGCTGTTTAAAGCTTTAGTGTTGATCAACAAGTGTTAGTGTTTTTACTTGTCAAGTTTGTCTCCAAGATAGACTTATTGAAGGGATACTATCAAATTCCCTTAGAAGAGAATGCTAAGTTGCTGTCAGCTTTTATCACTCCTTCTGACTGTATCAGCATACTGTTCTGCCATTTGGTCTGATGAATGCACCTGCAACGTTTCAACGAGTGATGGATCAACTGCTAGATCCATAAAAGGAGTAGGTATCTGGATGACATAGTCATTTACTCTACAACATGGGAAGAACATCTGAAGATCCTGAGAAAGTTTTCAAGAAACTAAGGGAAGCAGGACTAACAGTCAAACTCTAAAGAAGAGAGAGTTTGGGAAGGCAACTGTGCAGTATCTTGGGTTTGAAGCTGGGAAAGGCCTTCTCACTCCAGTAAATGCTAATGTAGAAGGTATCCGTAAGGCTACCCCACCTACTACTAGAAAACAGCTACAGAGATTTTTGGGCATGGCAGGATTCTATCAACGTTTCTGTCCGAATTTCTCAGCTATAGTAGCCCCCTTACAGACCCTAACTAGTCCCAAAGCTAAGTTTGTTTGGACTACAGAATGTCAAGAATCCTTTGAGAAGGTAAAGCCATTTTAACTTTCAAGACCAGTACTTCTGGCCCAGACTTCAATAAGAAATTTGTGATACAAGTTGATGCTCTGACTGTGGAATTGAGCTGTACCACTTCAAGAAGATGAAAGTGAACTTTTATCCTGTATGTTTCCTGTCTTCAAAATTGAAAAGCATCAAAAGTGTATTCCACGATAGAAAAGAAATCCTAGCCTTAATCACATCATTGAAAAAGTTTGAAGTGTATGTGGAACAGACCTAGAATGAAGAAATTTTAGTGCTATCTGATCACAATCAGCTACGCTTTGACAGCAGATCAAGAATCACAACCAGAGACTCACCCGGTGGTCTCTGTGCTTGCAACCCTATAATATTAAAGTACAGCATATTTCAGGTAAGAGAACGTGTTTAGTAGATTACTTATCCCATTGTGAATCACTGATTCAACCCGGGATAACTGATCTTCTGGGGGAGTGAGTCTTATGCTGTGGTTTTCATAATGCAGCACTCCCTTAATGTTGTGTGTATGTGTGTATTGTTGTATACTGTAAGTTTTGTGTTCATAGATGCGAAATGCCATAGGAGAGTTAGTTTAAAGTCATGTAGTTAAACCCTGTAAGGTTTATATGATCGCATGGCGGGAGAGAGACAGAGGTGGTTGTTCTCTATGACCTGTTTAGTCAATACACAGACTACTAAAGTAACGTGATTCCATCGGGGCTTGACTGAACACTGTTGGGTGGAAAATTTAATGCATACAGACACCCATACAGAGGAGATCATTGAGTAGCACCATTATCCATGCGTGGCAGGAGCTGTGATTCGCGCCTCCCTCCCTCTCTCTCTCTCTCTCTCTCTCTCTCTCTCTCTCTCTCTCTTCGGGACTTCTCGCATGTCCTGTTGTAATGCACTGATAACTCTGGTAGACAAGGGTCACTCAAGCTACTTTAACAGTTTAATTCCTGTAAATGTGTCTGGAGTCATCTGAACAGTACATAACGGTCCAAGGTGCATTGTAACATAATTATTGGTTTTTAGTACTAAAAATAATATTTACAGTGATTATATGAAATTATTCCATTTTTTCCCTTTTTTAATACTTTTTCATGTTGTATGTTTTATGCTTCATCTTTGAAGAGTTTCATATATAGGCTCATGTGGTGTGTAGCCATATTGCCTCAATGCTTGGGTTTACATTACTGATATTTACTTTTTTGCAGGGTATATTTCTGTGTCTTTTGTATCCACATTTTTGTTTGATTGATTTAATTGCCTTATTTTGTTTAACACTTGGGAATTAATTTACTTGTATTTCCTTTCAATCAAATTTTGTTACTTAACAATTTAAATTTTACTTGAATAATTTTTTTGATGAATTAATAAATTAATTTCTGATTTAGTTATGACTGATGATTAATTCAGATTTAATCCAATTTTGTTTTGTTTTAAAGTAATAATAAATTTCCCTGAGACTGTTAATATCATGTATAATCTTTGAATTTAGAAATAAATTTTTGTATTTAAAATTGTTATATCAGTTTCATTTATTGACCCACCATGAATTTTTATTTGAATTAAAATATAGAGTGGTAAGTGAGATGTTTTCCTTCAAGTAATTGAAGTGAGCTTGAAACTAGGAAATCAAAATACTTTAAGACTTTATAAAGTTATTGAGTGATGCCCTTGATTTTACTCTCACACCTGTTTTAATGAACTTATTCTGCTTTTCATGATTGATAAGTTTTATAAGGGATCACTGTTGCCTTTAGAGAAATCAGTCGTTTCTGTATGTGTGATGAGGGTTCAGGTGTCTGGCTGTTGTAGGATAAATGGTAAGTTTGGTAATCAAATATCAAGCACTTATATACCAGGTTTAATTTGAAGATCAGACATCAGCAATTTTGTCACACACACACACACACATATATATATATATATATATATATATATATATATATATATATATATATATATGTATATATATATATATATATGTACACACACATATATAATATATATATACAGATATAGGCAGTTCCTGCTTTACAATCGCTAGTCAGAAACTGAAAATCGTTGTAAACCAAAAATCGTCGAAAATCGCAAAAATCCTAAGAAACCTTTTACTTTTTAATGCTTTGGGTGTATTGAAAACGCTAAACTGCATTTTTATTGAGTTTTCATCAAAAAAGCCTAAATTTTGATTGTTCTGCTGTTTTGGAGCCATATTTCTTCCGGCCGGATCGGGCGTATTTGGCGCCACACAACCCTGAACATGCGTCAGGAACTCGGGAACAATTTCTGATGAATATATTTGAAAAGCCAAGTGAATCCCGAACGCTAAGCCGGACCCGTCATAAACCGGGGACTGCCTGTGTATATATAACATATATATATGTGCATATATATATTATATATATATATACAGTATATATTTATATATATATATATATATTATATATGTACACACACATATATTATATATAGTAAACCCCCGTATTCGCAGTCTCACTATTCGTGGACTCAAGTATTCGCAGATTTCTCTGTGGAATGTATCTACCCCTTGTTTGCGGAAAATTTGCCCAATCACTGTATTTTTCACTGAGAAATATTCACTAATTACTGTATTTTCATATAATTTTCAAGACTAAATGCACTTTTTGTGATAAAACTATTAAAATACTCAGGTATAAGCATTTTTTAGTTTTTGTGTTTAAACTATCAAAATAGGCAGTTCTAAATGTTATTAGGGGGGTTCTAAGTATTCATGGATTTTAACTATTCGTGGGGCCATGTATCCTCTATGAATACGTGGTTTCCTGTATATATATATATATATATATATATATATATATATATATATATATATATATATATATATATATATATATATATATATATATATATATATATATATATAGGCAGTCCCTGGTTATCAGCGGAGTCTGCCTGAGGGTGTGTGATGATAACCTAAAATCAACGCTAGCAAAAATCTGTGATTTTCAGGGCTTATCGGCGCTGAAAAAGCGTCGATTTTGCTGGTTGGCACCCTGTTAGGTACAGAACGGCGCATTACCCAATTGTCGATAGTGCTAATATGGAAATTGGCGATTTTCGATGCCAAAATTGCCAATTTTCGTTAAACAAGCACCGAAACCAGATCGCCATTAACTAAAGTTCTTCGCTAACTAGGGACTGCTTCATATGTATATACATATACAGTACATATATAAAACATGGTACATATATATTCATGTATACATATGAATCCTAAAGGAAACATATATATATATATATATATAATATGCAGACAGTCCCTGGTTATCGGCGGGGTTCCGTTCTGAGGGTGTGATGATAACTGAAAATCGGCGATTTTCGGGGCTTTTTTGGCGATTTTCAGGGCTTATCGGCCGATTTTCGCTTATCAGCGCCTCTGTTAGGTATGTATCGGCGCCAATACCCAATTATTGGCGCCGATAATCGGAAATCGGCGATTTTCGACGCTAGACGATCGCCATAAAACAGGATCGCCAAGTAACTGGGACCGCCTGTATATATATATATATATATATATATATATATATATATATATATATATATATATATATATATATATATATATATATATATATATAACATTCTAAGATGTAGGTGGTTACTAGTTAACTCAACAATAGAAGACGTGTTGAAGGAGGAAGTACATCTCAGGTGGTCCATAAAATACATTTACTGCAAACGTTTCAAACACAGTTGTTTACTAAGCTATAAAGATAAAAACACAAATTAACACTAAAAGTCCTAAATACAAATAAAGGGATTTTGACAAAGGAAAATCTATTTCTGAGGAAGGTCCCGTCAGCTGGTGAAATTCCATTATAGCACCTAATTTCTAGGTATAACAATGCTAGATATACCAGAGAAAAAGAGCTTTCAGGAAAGCTAACACACTTCAGTCGAGCGCCTTCTAGGAAGGCGCCGGTATAAAAGAAGGTGAGTGAAATATCACTACCACGGAAACCTACTGGAAAGATCTCTCCTACCAAAATCCTCTCGAACAGAGCGGTGGAGCCGTTACAGCTCGTGACTAACACCCGCCAGGACGGCACACCAGCCACCTACCTCATTCCATAGCACTAACCCCAGACTTGGCATGTAAGTAGGGGAGTACCAGTGATCCAGGGAGGGAGTCATCAGGACATCGGACCTTCCTCAGCCAGATTTTTCTCATCAAAATCCCTTTTCTGAGTCCAGTCCCGTGTCAGCCGGTGAAATAGTAATAGAGAATCATGCCAAGGCTGTAACTACAAGGAAAAAAGGGGGGGTAATCTGAAGAAAAAGGCCAAAAATTTACGAAAATAATTTTAATCAAGTAAACTCTTCCATGTAGCAAAACGATGGTGGAGAGGCCATCAAAAACTTAATACTGTGCACTATGAAACAAGGAGGTCCCCGGTAATGACGGGGAAAGTCCCAAAATCTTAAAATTACTTAAAGCTAGGTGAAACATGAAATGTGCACAAGATAATGCAAATACAACCTTAATACTATACACGTAAACTTAGGCTAAACACGTAAGAGACAAGATCAATGAAAATTAACATATACATATATCTGGGGTACGTGAGCCAAATAAAACCGTCCAGTCACCCCATAAGAAAAACAATCATGGCATGTCAGATTACACTTTTCCATCAGTAGATACAAGATACATCAACATGAGGAGCCAGGCAGAGGCATAATCAACCAGGAGAATAAGCAGAGAAGTAAATGAGGCAGGCGGGCGGGGGGGAAAAGGAAAGGATAAGGATATGATTAGTTAAGGTGGGGAGATGACACTTCCCACTGCTATGGTAGAGTATTTCAGGGCTTCGAGCTTAGCTTCCAAATAGTGGCGTTTAAACACTAGAGGTGATTTCCAATCTGTAAATTTAGATAACTCTGAGAAGTCCATATTATGAAAGTAATTAATAGAAGTAGCAACTGCTCGAATATCACAACCTTTAGAACTGAATCAAGGCCTGTTTAATGAAATACAGAATTTGTTGTCTTATAGCATTCAATGAAAGAGTACCACCTTTCTCCCGATGAAAAGAGGTAACTGACTTCATCAGGAGTTCTTAAAAGGTAAGATTTAAGTATAAACTGACATAAAGACTGGTCTTGGAGGAAGGCACCACCTTCCAAGGAGACCACCTGTCCTGTGGGTCTGCTCTAGCTAAAATCTAGGTCAGGGAAAGGAGGACCTCTCCAGACGGAGCAGTGTTTACAAATTATCACCTTCTAGCGAGAGCCGCATACTCTGGAGATTCTAGCACCCAGCTGCTTAATCAAAAATAAGGTCTTCCTTAACAGATCCTGATAAGAGCAATGAAAGTTATCCAACTCTGATGCTAACTTAAGGACGTCATTGAGAAACCACGTGAATAGAATGTGGGCGTGATATCATCTCAGACGAAATGCATGCTCTGGGGATGGACGAAACAGGAATCTGTAAGGTCGATTTGAAGCCGTGAAAAGAAATACTTCTCTTCAATGGTGACTTTGACTGTGGTAATAGTGGCTGAGCAAGACCTTTTTCAAACAGTGACCTAGAAAGAAGGAAACCCTAAATTAGTCACGATTTTGGCTTCAGATGCTTTAGGAAGGAGGCTAATTTTGACTGCTGAGTCATACTGTCTAAGAGTAGAATCTCTTTTTATCTGATTCTAAAACAGAGTGTTGATAGGTCAATGCTGCTCCTTTTTGGCTGCAAATTTTATAAAGTCCATAAAAACTAGGGCATTCTGAATTTGAGGAAGCTGGACACAGTCTTGGTTTGTACTGTCTGGGTCAGAATGGGCTTAAATCCGAAGATCTGTAATCCCAGTTCCTGAAGGAGAGGAACCAATTGCCTTCGCCAGTAGGGGGCTAGGGCTGGCTTGACCTTTAATGTCCTGAGTTTGTGTAATACTCTTCATAGTAAATTTATTGGAGGGAAATAGATAAATTCCTCCCAATTGTTCCAATCTACTGTCATTGCTGCCTGTGGCGAACGCCTGAGGGTCCAGGTTGGGGGCCACGTAACAGGAGCCAGTTGCTCTCCTGCTGCTAACAGATCCACTTCTGGAGGCCCGGAACCCGGCGGCAAATCCATTTGAAAGATTCCATGTCCAGGGACCACCGCCTCCAACGTGGGTAGCCCTGACAGGAATCCGCCACTCACGCCCGCACTGCCAGTGGGTGGCCGGGACAGGTGCCAGCCGCAGGCTTGTTCGCCAGGGAGAAGATAGCAAACTAATACTGGTTTTACTCGACCCGATTTGGAGCGCCCTGGCTGATGCAATGAACTACCACTGCGCTCAGTTGTCCAACACCAGCCCTGATATGAATCAAGTTGGGGGCGGATTTTCTTCAGAGTTAGGAAAGACCGCCATAGCTTCCAGGGAGTTTATATGGAACTGCTGGAACATTGTGACCACGTTCTTCCTTGTACTTTCTGTTTTGTGAATCTCCAGCCGCTTTTAGGGGAAGCGCTCTGTGTGGACAACTAGGTGCCGAGGGGAAACATGAACTGTTTTGGACAGGCCTCTGACTGTGGTCCAAGGCCGCAGTCTTGTCTTTAAGATTCGAGGGATAGAGGAGACCTTGTCTCTGAGCTTGACATTTGCTCGACTCCGCCACACTCTGTTTATGTCTTTTAATTTCGCTTTTAAGAGCAGGTCTGTCACTGAGGCAAATTGAAGAGACCCAAGGACTCTTTCTTGGGATCGGCGGGATACGATGGATTTTTGAGAATCTCCCTGGTGAGGATGCCACTTTCTCTTGGGAGGCGGAGAGATAACGCAGAGAGGACAGATCCCACTGAGACCCAGCCACTGAAACCGGGACCGGAGTCAGGCGGACTTCTCTGTTCAGCTGAAAACCCAGCGACTCCAGGAAATTGATGACTATGGACGTAGCCTCTGACACCCGGGAACAGCTTGTGCCCAAATTATCCAACTGCCTAGGCACGCTGCTAGGGATATCCCTCGAGACCGGAGTTGTTGCACTACCGTGTCCGCCAGCTTGGTGAATACCCTGGGCGCAATGTTCAGACCGAAGGGCATGACCCCGAAGGAGTAGGCTTGATTCCCGAGTCTGGAAACCGGAACTGGAGAGAAGTTCACGCATCGACGGATAATAAGCGCCTGAAAGATCGCAGAGGTGGCATTTCACCCACGCCGAAGTAGAGTCTGTACCCTGAGTTTTTACCGTAAGTACGCGAAATTTGTTTCGCATTTATGGTAGAGATTTAGACGCCATGATCCAGGATCACTTTTGCTGACTGAAAGCCTTTTGAACAGTGAATAACCCACTTTGAAACTTTAGGTGCCTTACTTTCTTTATTGCTCGTTTGTTGAGCAATTTACATGTAACTTGTAGGATTGATGTGGGTGGCTGGTAAAATCTCTGGTTAGGAGGAGGAGGGTTTCTTGATCCAGCTCCACCCCAGTCCTTTGACACACGCGTTGTGTGCCTAAGGCTGAAGGTCCATTGGTCCCTGAACCAATACAGGCGACTCACCTGCCTGGCTTTCAGGGAGGGAGCGGTTTATTCCCCCTACCACGTCCAGGTCTTCCTCTTGGGGTGGTGTTGGGCTTTCCTCTATGAGGGACTTTGCCTCTTCCTCCTCTTGCAACCCTATTAAGGCCGTGAAAGTATCCACGGCCCTCATATGTGGGGTTGTACGCTGGAGAAGCCACGTAAGAGGGTGCAGCTGGTTGGACCAGCACATATTGTTGGGGGTGAGCCTTGGAGGTAGAAGGCTGGGCTACTGCCGAGACCGACGGCTTGGACTACCGCCTGATGGTAAATTTTTATTCTCCCAGCGTTTGCCTCCTCTCTCGCCTGGGGGCTGGCCGATTCTGGGGTCTTGGCGCTTATAGGGCAGAAATGCCCCAGCGAGCGCAGACCTGATTGCCCGTAGCTCGGCCATAACGCTTGTGACCTCCTCAGGGAAGAGGTTAGGTCCTTAGATCGAGCTTTTAACGAGCTTGTTAGGCCTGTGGGCGGATAGTAGCATCGGCGAAGATGAACTTCCTACATTCCAGTCTGGCCATGATAAACTCGTGCAAGTCCGCACTGGAAGTCACATGCAGGACTTGGCCAAAACTGGAAGAATATTCTGGCCCGAGCAGGAGACGGCAGAAGCTTCTGTGGCAAGGGTGCCAGAGCTCAAGGACCGGCTAACTTAGTCCGCCTCAAACTCCGCCTTCAATAAGGATTCGCAGCTTGGGAGCTGCTCACTGAATTGCGGAAGCCGCAGAAGGGGTCCAGCTTCCGACAGTGAGTGGACGGGCGCTCCACCCAGGAACTCACATTTCCTGGGAATACCAGGAAGTAGGGTCTGTTTCCTTAACTGTGGTAACGGATTACCATCGGCATGCTCGGCCGTAGCCAGAGCTTAATTTTGTCCAAGCAAGGGGTGGGTAGGTCTTCCCAGGGTGAACATCGTGTGCTGCCCTTGAAAGGGGGTCAACTGCAGCTTCTGCCTCGCCACTCCACAGAGTGCGCAGGAGAGCCGACTGGAGCTTTGGTCCCTAGGGACGATGACAGTCCCCTAGGAACCTGTCTGACTGAATCCAAGCTTCCTCTGTGAGCCTCTACGAAGCCTGGGGGTAAGGGGGCAAGGCAAGAGACTGGGGGAAGAACTCACCCTCCAACCGCCTCGCTGCGCTACATCCCTTCCACTGTAAGTTTGCCATCATGTTGGATGGTCCGGAGCGGTTACCAAGGGTTACCGGAGCACGAACGGGCGGAAGGTCCGCGAGTGTCGATAACATACTGTGGTTCGCTGGGGGTGGGCGAGCTATACCTGCCAGTATGTTATCATGACTGGCCAACTTCTCAGCTATCTGTCAAATCTAAATCTAGGTCCTGTGTCCTTTTATAAAGTTGATTGGCAAAGCCTCTGCATCAAAGCAGGGGCTGGCGGAGGAGGGCTTGGTTTGCAGCCCTACTGCGCTGCTGAGGAACCAGACTATTCCGGAGGCCACAGGCCCTGAAACCTAGCTTCGACGGGAAGGGCGATGCCTTCTCGGGAAGTCGAGGATTCTGTAGCTCCGCTCTTCCATGAAGTTCAACTTGGGATAGCAGACGGAGCCTATCACCAAGGAGGAAGATCACAAAACCTGCAAAAGGGAAGATACGGATAACAGGGGAGTCAAACAGAGGGGGCCCACTTCAACAACCTCACTTACTCACCACTTACCACCGTCCTGCTCTGTATTCATTGGTTCCAGGTTGAGATCCAAGGCGGCTACATCCTCCGAGACCTCAGCGCAGAGGATATCCACTTGGGGTGGCTGGGCCCATCCCGGATTTGCTGGATGATTGGGGTGGTGTGACCTTTCTGTGGCACTGCGGCTGCCACCCATGCGCCGGGTAAAGTGTCCTCAACCTGGCGCCGAGACGAGGGCTTCGACGGAACATTCCTGCCGAACTCCAGCCACCCAGGCCCGAGGATTCCCAAGGCAGACTTTGGAAGTCATTCGCCTGTAAGTGAAACCAACAATTAGCCAAGAACGAAAAAGTCAGGACTGGAACCCTACAAACAACATACATTACACAGAGGAGCACAAACGCAAGAGAAAAGACTGTCATTTAATGACATCCTGACGGTTGCAGAGAGCAAAAGCAACCTCACAATCATCGGGGAAAGCTAAACAACCAGGTCGCCAAGTCAGCAATCCGCATACTACGTGTCAGTAGGGTTGTTGAAGGAGGCGTACACTCGGTGCCCTCACAGCTAACAGTCTGTAAGCAGAGTGGGATGAACCTCCCACCCTAAGCAATCTAAATGGGCAAGGCCAGAAATCTCAACTACAACCGAAGATTCAAGTGGAGAAGAACCCTTATCATAAACTGGGCCAATAAGCTCTAAAATGCACAGAGTGGAAGGTAAGTTCGCCAGACTCCGGAGGACCTGGGAATGAAGGAACGAGAAACCAGGAACTAACCATAAGGGCTGCCAGAAAATAACGGGCGGAGCCCCGGTGTAGGACCGCCTACTGAGCAAATAAATAAAGGAGCTGCATTCTGTAGATAAACAGATTTATCTAAAATTAATAAAAATAATAATAATAATAATAATAATAATAATAATAACAAGTGATTTGTAAATAATTCGAGACCGGAGGGGTCCGCCCTCTTACATGATGTAAAACCTTCTGGCTCTTACTTCCTGGGCCGGAGAAACAAGATTTGGCATAGTGCTCGTGATGTTCATAACATAAGGCTGAGCAATATATTTACCCTATCTACGCAGAACTGACGGGGAGACGAGAGGTATGGGATATGACTCGAACATCGCTCGAGCAAACAAAACCACCAACCCCAACACAGCTGGTTAGACGGTATGGAGGGAGCGAATCCTCTACCAATAGGAGGAGTCCCTGAACTCGGAGAAAACGCCATCTAGCGTCACCCGCACGAGTAGAGCAAGGCTGGGGGGGGGAGGGGGTGGAGTAGGGGAGAGAAGTAGGCTACCAGGAAGGGAACAGGAGACAGGGAGAAACATATCACCCGCTCAACTGCATCCATCCCTCCAAGAAAATGAAACTTGAAGGGTAGTTTATTACCAGCTACGTAAAACTAAGCCCGATTTCTTTTCCTAGGCGTAAGTTTCATTATGGACTCCAACCTAGTATAGGCTAGGAAAGAGGGAGGAGTGGTAAAGGGAGGAGTAAGCACAAAGAGAAATTTTGTGCCGAGCCAACCGACCTAGTGGGGGCAAGGAGGCGACTAGCCTAGAGGAAACACATCCAAAGAACTCGATTCCCCCAAATGGAGGAAGAGAACTAAGGGGCCTTACTCCCTGCTCCACCGAAAAACGACCCCGGAGGAACAGAAAACCAAAACTCCTCAACCTGATCTCCACACCTATGGGCAAGGAGGGAAGCAACAAGCCTACACTACAAAATACCATCACATATAAAGGATTAGGAACCAAATGTGCTCAATAGGGATGTGAGCTCACTGAAGTGTTAGATCTGAGGCCAAGCCAAGCACACCCAGAGGTAAACAACAAAATTAAAACAAATAAAATAAATAAACTAAAAATAAAAAAAGAGAGGACCATTCTGCATAAAATAATTAGCCTACTTGAGACCAAAATAAAAAAGGAACCCAACCTGTGTACTTGACGGGCATCACTCCTAACAAAGGCCAGACAATAATGAAATGGGCATCGAAATGTAAGGGGGAGCCACTGCAGAAACTACCAGGAAGGGAACCAAGGGTCAAAATCTATCTATAACGCATTTAGGAGACAACTCCAACGAAAAGAACAGAGGGAGTCACTCGCGGTCGACATGGTTGATGGGGACGCCGTAAGGCCATAATAAGATCTCAATATTTATGAAAAAAATACGACCAAAACAGCCAAAAAATAGAACAAAACCCCACAAGAAGATGGTACTTAACTTAGAGATGGTAAAGCTGCTCGATGCCATCGTAGATGCAGAAAAAAATCCAAATAAGAGAGACGAGCACACAAAAGAAACGGATGCGGTCACGTGCTAGAAAATGGAATGCGGCAGGTGGCGCCATGCTCGCTGCCCTGGCGGAAAAGCTGAGTGGGGCTGCAACGCTCACCGCTTCTGTTCCGGGGATTTTGGTAGAGAGATCTTTCGAGTAGGTCGTGGCAGTGATATTTCACCACCCTTCTTTATACCGACGCCTCTTCCTAGAAGACGCCGACTGGGGTAGTAACTTGAAGCTTCTGAAAGCTCTTTTTCTCTGGTATATCTAGCATTGTTATACCTAGAAATTCGTGCTATAATGGAATTTCACCAGCTGACACGGGACTGAACTCAGAAAAGCGACATAATACATTATATATAGCAAAATTAAAAACTAGTTGTAGCAGGACCAACCATTAAGAGAGGAAGAAGGACGAAAGTCAGAAGGAACAAACCAGAGACGACAAAAGGCAACAGCTCACATAAGGTAAAGAGTTGTCGAGGAAGACTGTGTGTTCAATTGGGGAACAAGTTGTTTAATAAACAAGGATTCCTGGATTGTCAGTAGTTTGCCATTCGGTGCCCGTCCCAATATTTCAAAATCTTTGTATTGTATGTTGTGTTTGTTACTTATTGGCGTGTTGCCTGATGTTGAGAATTCAGGACTAGCAAGTTTGCTACCAGTTCGATAGCTAACGCCCTTATGGGAATCAATTCTGACCCTTAGTAACCTCTGTGTGGATCCCATGTAGGTCCCTAGATTACATCTAGGGCAATTGAACTTGTACACAACACATGAGGTCATCAGAGGGTCAAGTTTATCTTTAAATTTAAACAAACTACCCAAGGTAAGTGGATTTGTCGACATTGGGGCCCCTACCTTGGTGGTTGCCTTAAAAGGAGCTTGGACAGGAAGATCTTTGCAATTAGCCAGAGACACAGGACAAATCCAATTTCCACGTCCTACGAGACGGAATTTCCAAGTCCTACGGGACGAAATCCAATTTCCAAGTCCTATGGGACAAATCCAATTTCCACGTCCTACGAGACAGAATTTCCAAGTCCTACAGGACAAATCCAATTTCCAAGTCCTAAGAGACAAATTCCAATTTCCAAGTCCTATGGGAAAAATTCCAATTCCTCGTCCTTTGTGACATCCATTCACATCCTACGTGACGTCCTCAAATTCCACATCCTTTGTGATGTCCATTCACGTCCTTCATGACGTCCATCCATGTCCAACGTGACGTCCATTCACGTCCCACGTGACGTCCTCCAATTCCATGTCCCACATGACGTCCTCCACTTCCATGTCCCACGTGGACGCCCATCCACCTCCATCAGCCTCAGGTGCATGCCCATCCACCCACATCCTGTGCGCCACAAATTCCACGCCCCACGAATTGACAAATTCCACGCCCTCATGCATTTAAACTAATTCTCTAAGTCTACAAGATAACTAACCTACTATCTCTGGTAATAATCGGCCAAGGTCAGTATGAGAAATAAAGTATATTCATTTTTTGGCTTATTCAGACTATGCCCTGTGTTATTAAAACATTCCAATCCAAATTCATTTAACATTAGAGGGCCCTACCAAATAAATTTGTCAAAATATCGACTACACGAGCCCAACACAATGAGGACTTTAAGTTCTACATGCAGGCAGGAAAAGACCTGGGAATGTTGGGCCAAGAATTACGGACTGGGTCCAGGGGAACCTAGATGCTGCAAAGGCGGAGAGGGAGATAGAAAGGCAAGAACGGGAGGCAGAAAGAATTGCCCAGGAGAAGAGAGAGGAGATGGAAAGGCAAGAGAGGGAGAAAGAGCGACTCGTCCAGGAGAGAAGAGAGGAGATAGAGAGGCAAGAACGGGAGAGAAACGGCAAGAACGGGAGAGAAAGCATCGCCCAGGAGAAGCGAGAGGAGGCAGAAAGAATCGCTCAGGAAAAAAGAGAGGAGAAGGAGAGAGAGGAACAAGAGCAACAACGCGCCTGTGAGCTCCAAGTGCTAGCCCAAAGGAGTGCCTCTCCCCCTGCTCCCACTGTAGGGATGTGAGCCCTCAGCCAGGCCCATTCGTTTATGCCAAAATGGACTGAGGCAGAACCCGAAGTATGGCTTGAACGGCCCAAAAGGGTCCTAGCCTGCTGTGCCCTCTCCCCCGCTGAACTCTCCCTCGTTCTTACCAAATTCCTTGGAGGGAAGGCACTGATTGCCTATCACACCCTCCCAGTGGAGGACCAAGGCGTACGAGATCACCCCCAAGCGCTGCAGAAGACGCTGGAGAGGGCAGACAAGAGATGTAGGCCAAACCTGGTCAGATTGGATATACCACTCGGAGCGGGTGCTAACGAAATGGCTCGAGGCCGAAGGGGCCACCAGCACAGCCGAGGTACTCTCGCTGAAAAGTCTGGGTTGAACACTTTCCGCACTACGGCCCTCCCACTCTGGCCACGAGGTAGAAAGTGGCTCCGTGCATTAATTAACAGAGTGTTGTCGTATAGCTGATACGTAGGAGACTCACCACCCTCAGGAGGGATCAATGGGGTGAAAGATATATCCCCCGCCCTTCCTTGGAGGATCAGCTCCTCCCAAGAATGGAAACTCAGGTGTTTCATTAATACGCAATTATTGTGGCGAGTCGGGCATTCCTCTGACCAGTGCCAAAATCGCCCAAGGCCCTCTCACCCGGCCGGCATCACCACCGCCGCCTCCTGCCCCTGCCCGGCCAATCAACAAGCAGAAGTAGCACCAGCCCCGGCGGGAGTTCTGCCATGAAATCTGCCGCAATTGCGGAAAACGGGGACATTACTCCTCCACATACAAGCTTTGCCCTCCTTACAACCAGCCGAAGACAGCAGGCACAGTAACTTGCCCTAAACGGCCTACTGGTTGGATTGGGCTTGAGTCCGTGAGGGTTGCGCCTCCAGACGGGTCCAGTCCTCCCTGGAAATTAGAAAATATAGTAGACACAGCGTCGGAAGTCAGCCTGATAGCGCGTAGCAAAGTCCCCCCTGGAGCCATCATTCAGGAAGATGAATGGCACTGTCAAAAGGGCCAAGGTTAAGGATTGAGCACATTCCTTTAAGCACTGTATCCTCACTCAAGTTAATTAACAAACTAATGTAAAGGCTAAGGAATTAAGGCTTTTCACATGATACCTGGAGATAATCAGATGGTCGAACACCTGGAAAATGACACACATCTTCAGCCTGGTCACCACATAGGCCTAATATCAGTTCTCTAGCCTTGCAGTTTCCTTAAAAGGAGCTGGGCAGGGAAGATCTGCAGTTAGAAAGAGACACGCGGTGATCGCTTGAACTCGAGAGGCTTCCTTCCCTGTCACCACCTGGAATCTCCCGACGTAAATCCAGCCCTTCATCATCACGGGGACGGACTTCCAAGGAACTGTAAAGCCGAGGCCAATGAGGCAAACTGCCTGTCCCCATTCTTCGCCAGAGATTCCACTTCTCCCCACGATAAAGTACAAGTGAAGGCTAAAGATAAAAAACATAAAATTAACATTAAAGTGCTAAAATACATAATACATTATATATAGCAAAATTAAAAACTAGTTGTAGCAGGACCAACCATTAAGAGAGGAAGGAAGGACGAAAGTCAGAAGGAACAAACCAGAGGCGACAAAGGCAACACCTCACGTAAGGTAAAGAGTTGTCGAGGAAGACTGTGTTCAATTGGGGGAACAAGTTGTTTAATAAACAAGGATTCCTGGATTGTCAGTAGTTTGCCATTCGGTGCCCGTCCCAATATTTCAAAATCTTTGTATTGTATGTTATGTTTACATTTATTGGCGTGTTGCCTGATGTTGGAGAATTCAGGACTAGCAAGTTTGCTACCAGTTCGATAGCTAACGCCCTTATGGGAATCAATTCTGACCCTTAGTAACCTCTGTGTGGATCCCATGTAGGTCCCTAGATTACATCTAGGGCAATTGAACTTGTACACAACACATGAGGTCATCAAAGGGTCAAGTTTATCTTTAAATTTAAACAAACTAACCAAGGTAAGTGGATTTGTCGACATTGGGGCCCGTACCCTTGGTGGTTGCCTTAAAAGGAGCTTGGACAGGAAGATCTTTGCAGTTAGCCAGAGACACACGGGTGATCGCTACGAACGCTGAGCCCACCCCCACCCCCACCCCGTCACCTGAAGCTCCTGACAAAGAATCCAGCCCCTTCGTCACCACGTGGACTGACTTCCCAAGCAACCTAGTGCAGAGTGCCACGAGTGCGACCGCCTGTCATCATTCTTCGCCAGAGACCCGCTTCCCCCCACAGTAAAGTACAAGTGAAGGCTTTTCAGTCACGACGTTTTGCACTTAGAAGTGTTTATTGAATGCCAGTACGTCCCTGTATCCAATGTGCCATTTCCCAGTGCTATTCCAAGGGTTTGTGTCCCAGTGTTAAGTGTTCATTCATTCCTCGAGATCTTGGCACCATCAGTGCAGCCTCGAGTCATTGTATGTGTTATATTTTCCTTTACTGGTGTGCAATGTTTAACTCTCTCTTGCAGAGGGACCAATTTCCTGTGGACTCATCTTGGACTGTGCCTTGCCACCATTCAAGACTCCAGTAGGAAGATCTTCAGGCATTGCAAGCCTCCTAATAATTCATTTAACCGTTTTCTTTTGATTCTTTTCTTGTAAATATAATTACTTAATTTAACCAAAGTGTTTACGTAACATTCCCTCATGAAGTAGAGTCCTAAGCTCATGTGAATCATCCCTTTTTTCTTTTCTTTTTATGATTTCTCTTAACATAAAGTCAGATATCCAAGGCCAAATAAATAAAGTTCTGTTGCCGGCCTGTGAAAGTATTCTACAAATCTAGAAATTCAGGGAGATACATAAAAATGGCGACTTTTCCATAGATCTTGTTTTGCAGTTGCATTTCCCCCTCTATTGTTGCTTTGTTGCGCTTGCAACTCGCCAAATCAGCGATTAGCAAAGCTAAGCAGGTGCGAGACAAATTCCGAACCTGGTACCAAGAGCACAGACCAAGAGAGTTCCATGTAAGTAATGTGTTTATCTTAGCAAAGAAATTTTTTAATCGTGACTGTTCATAGGAAATTAGGGAAGTAGGGATGCATGTATCAACTGAAAGAGAACTGCCATATTAGATTTTGTTAATGCATGCCTTTCATGATAGGTAGTTAGGAAACAACAAGTGCTAACCATTTTCTTTTCGAGGAATAGTGCGAAAGAAATTCCTCTGTGTTAAATTTTCACTTTGCCATTTTCTTTTTGAGGAATAGTGCGAAAGAAATTCCTCTGTGTTAAATCTTACTTTGCACTTCGGAATAGCAAATTATTTAGGCGCAGACGAACTCCCACGTGGAATAAGACAAAAATCAGCTTGCATCGCTGAAATACCCTCTCTTAGATTAGCTACAACTCAAATCTGGTGTTAGGAAAGCGAAATTTGAACTCCGCTTCTAGGGAAAATCACAAGGACATTTTACTATTATCTGCCCATCCCGGGAAATTTCCCCGCAGTCAGGAGACCAGACAGTGTTTTTAAACAAAAAGGGTTCAGTTAACCGATGTCCAAAAATAGCCTGCATCAGCCTAGGGTCAGACAACCTTCAACCGCCCCCTTGCGTGCCTACCCAAATCTTCATTCGTTGCCTAGTAGAATTTGTTCCCCTAACATACTCAGGGGCCCCTCTCAACAAAATTTTTTTAATCCAGTTTCCAAGTCCTAAGGACAAATCCAATTTCCATGTCTTAAAGACAAAATTTCCAAGTCCACAGGACAAATCCAATTTCCACGTCATACGAGACGGAATTTCCAAGTCCTACAGGACAAATCCAATTTCCACATCCCTACGAGGCGGAATTTCCAAGTCCTACGTGACAAATCCAATTTCAAGTCCTACAGGACAAATCCAATTTCAAGTCACCGGGACAAATCTAATTTCAAGTCCTACAGGACAAATCCAATTTCCAAGTCCTAAGAGACAAATTCCAATTTCCAAGTCCTATGGTAAAAATTCCAATTCCTCGTCCTTTGTGACATCCATTCACGTCCTACGAGACGTCCTCAAATTCCACATCCTTTGTGACGTCCATCCACGTCCTTCATGATGTCCATCCATGTCCTACGTGACATCCATTCACGTCCCACGTGACGTCCTCCAATTCCATGTCCCACGTGACGTCCTCCAATTCCATGTCCCAAGTGACGTCCTCCAATTCCATGTCCCACGTGACGTCCTCCAATTCTATGTCCCACGTGACGTCCATCCAATTCCACGTCCTTAGTGGCGTCCATCCAATTCCACATCCTTAGTGGCGCCCACAAATTCCACGTCCCACGTGACGAGACAAATTCCACGTCCTCTGCGACGAAACTAATCCTAAGTCTTACAAGATAACTAACCTACTATCCCTGCCAATAACTGGCCAAGGCCGTGCGAGAAATAAAGTATATTTCTTCATTTTGGCCATTCAGACCACCCCCCCGTGTTATTAAAATATCTGAATCCAAATTCATGTAACATTAGAGGGCCCTACCAAATAAATTTGTCAAAATATCGACTACACGAGCCCAACACAATGAGGACTTTAAGTTCTACATGCAGGCAGGAAAAGACCTGAATGTTGGGCCAGAATTCTGGGACTGGGTCAGGGAACCTAGATGCTGCAAAGGCGGAGAGGGAGAGAAAGGCAAGAACGGGAGGCAGAAAGAATTGCCCAGGAGAAGAGAGAGGAGATGGAAAGGCAAGAGAGGGAGAAAGAGCGACTCGTCCAGGAGAGAAGAGAGGAGATAGAGAGCGCAAGAACGGGAGAGAAAGCATCGCCCAGGAGAAGCGAGAGGAGGCAGAAAGAATCGCTCAGGAAAAAAGAGAGGAGAAGGAGAGAGAGGAACAAGAGCAACAACGCGCCCGTGAGCTCCAAGTGCTAGCCCAAAGGAGTGCCTCTCCCCCTGCTCCCGCTGTAGGGATGTGAGCCCTCAGCCAGGCCCATTCGTTTATGCCAAAATGGACTGAGGCAGAACCCGAAGTATGGCTTGAGCTGCCCAAAAGGGTCCTAGCCTGCTGTGCCCTCTCCCCCGCTGAACTTTCCCTCGTTCTTACCAAATTCCTTGGAGGGAAGGCACTGATTGCCTATCACACCCTCCCAGTGGAGGACCAAGGCATACGAGATCACCCCCGAGCGCTGCAGAAAATGCTGGAGAGGGCAGACAAGAGATGTAGGCCAAACCTGGTCAGATTGGATATACCACTCGGAGCGGGCGCTAACGAAATGGCTCGAGGCCGAAGGGGCCACCAGCACAGCCGAGGTACTCGAAAAGTTCAAGCTGGAACACTTCCTGCGCTATGGCCCTCCCACTCTGGCCACACACGTAGTAGAAAGGGCTCCTGCGACACTAACAGAGTGTTGTCGTATAGCTGATACGTAGGAGACTCACCACCCTCAGGAGGGATCAATGGGGTGAAAGATATATCCCCCGCCCTTCCTTGGAGGATCAGCTCCTCCCAAGAATGGAAACTCAGGTAAGCCATTAATATGCAATTATTGTAAGGAGTCGGGGCATTCCTCTGACCAGTGCCGAAATCGGCCCAAGGCCCCTCCTCTCACCCGCCTCCGGGACCACCACCGCCGCCTCCTGCCCCTGCCCGCCAATCGCCGCTTGCAGCGAGCACCACTCCCCGGCAGGAGTTCCGCCATGAAATCTGCCGCAATTGCGGAAAACGGGGACATTACTCCTCCACATACAAGCTTTGCCCTCCTTACAACCAGCCGAAGACAGCAGGCACAGTAACTTGCCCTAACCGGCCTACTGGTTGGATTGGGCTTGAGTCCGTGAGGGTTGCGCCTCCAGACGGGTCCAGTCCTCCCTGGAAATTAGAAAATATAGTAGACACAGCGTCGGAAGTCAGCCTGATAGTGCGTAGCAAAGTCCCCCCTGGAGCCATCATTCAGGAAGATGAACGAATGACGATCCTCTGGGTGAGTGGGGATCGAAAGGACCTTCCAACAGTCTGCTGTAAGGGGTTACCACAGGCGTCAGCCTCTCAAGAGAGGAACACATCTTGGCATGGCCGAGATGCTCCCACGGGAAACCCCCTCCTCCTGGGACAAGATCTTGCCCAGTGGAGGGATCCCCTGACGAAAACAGGAGGATCTGCTTCCCCCCTGGCCTGTCTCTAGGATCTATCCCATGGCTCCAGGAACCACCCCCTGGCCCTAAGAAAGCTGAGAATACTCTGGCCCCTACCACCCTCCTCATTACCGGAGCCGCAGCTGCCTTGCCCTCCCTCGCGAGGGAAAGATTAATAGAAGAACAAAAGGCGGACGCCTCAATTAAAATCGCCTCAAGGGAATAAAAGCCACCATGAGATACTCTCACTGATCTAGTAAAGGACGCCTTCCTGCTGGAAGACGACCTCCTGTACAAAGTAACCTGGGGCCAAATGAGCCATCCCAGGTGCACCATAAACTTGTGGTAGTCCCCCTGACTCTATAGAAGGATGTGCTGAGTTTGGCACATAACGGCATCAGCGGGCACTTTGGTGTCGCTCGCACTGTCAAGAGCAAGTTCCACTGGCCCGGCATCCAAAAGAGTGTAAAGCAATTCGTTGCCCTCTGTCCCACATGCCAAGTGGCAGGAAACCCAAACGAGGTAGTCCCCAAGGCCCCCTCAGGAATATCCCTCCACGGCGTCCCCTTCACACGTCGTTGTGATTTATTTTTACTCCGCGGGGGAGGATGAAAAGTAAATCAGGGAACGCCTATTGCCTTACCATCATTGATCGCTTTACACGATACCCAGAGGCAATTCCAGTAAGGAGCGAGAGCTCGAAAAATGCTGTGAAGACCCTAGTGAAGTTCCTTTGTCAGTTCGGATTCCCTGCCACAATACAGACACATCATGGTCAACACTTTACGTCGAAAGAATTCTGTGATAGCATGGCCAGTCACGGAATCAAGCACTTTCACTCAACACCCTACCACCCAGAGAGCCAAGGAATCATCGAGCGATTCCCCCAATCGCTATCCACGACGCTCAAAAAATTGGAGCACAAGGGAGGTGGCTCGTGGGAGGACAACCTCCCGGACGCCCTTTTTACCACCCGCCACGCTCCCTCCAAGACCACCGGGTATAGCCACTTCGAGCTATTGTATGCTCACTCCACCCGGGCGCCGCTTGACATATTATATGACGGATGGGCGGACCCTGCTCACATGGATTGTGCAGAAGAATTACCTACTATTCAGAAAAACCTTCGGGCGGCTTGGGTGGTAGCCCAGGCCACAGAGGCGGACACCCAAGAATGGGTGAAGATAAAATTCGACGAGACCGCCCGCTCCCGCCCTTTTGAGACAGGAGATCAGGTCCTTGTACTCCGGACGGGTGCCACAAGGCCCCTCGAAACCCATTTCTCAGGCCCACACAAAATCTTGGGAAAGCCTGGGGACTTGAATTACTAAGTAGACTGTGGAAAACGGAGGGCCAAGTGGCTCCATATAAATCTCCTGAAACCATACCAGACCCGTAGTGAGGAGACACCCAAAGATGATACATCCACCCCCGAGGCAGTAGTTGGCACTGCTGCCCTGGCCTATACGCCCACCACTAACTCTGAAATCCTTGAGAACCTAGAAGTCATCACCCCAGGTCTTGCTGCCGCCCACAGGGAAGATATCTGCCTGTTACTACACCGAAACTAGCAAGTCGTCCGAAACACCCTTGGGTGCATGGACGTGTTACAACACTCCATCAATATCAAAGAGGGCGTGAAACCCATAGCCCAGGGATATTACCGGGTCAACCCGGATAAGGCCCGTAGGATCGAGGAGCAGGACAAGCTCCAACTCGACCTCGGCCTTATAGAGCACAGCCGCAGCCCCTGGGCTTCCCCAGTAGTTCTAGTACCTAAGGAGGGCGGTGGAGATTGACTTTGTGTCGATTTCACAAAGCTAAATGAAGCGACGGAGTCAAAACCTTACCCTCTTCCCTGGATCAAGGCTTGCTTAGACAGCCTAGGGAGTGCCCCCTATCTAAGCAAGATTAATTTGGAGAAGGGTATTGGCAAGTCCCGCTGTCCGAGGAGTCGCGCCCTCGGACAGCGTTCATAACTCCTAGCGGAATCTATCAGTGCAAAGTCATGCCATTCGGGTTAAAAAATGCTCTCAGCTGATGAACGAGGTACTGGTGGGCATAAAGAACTGTGTGGTATACTTGGACAACATCGTCACCTACGCCAGCACCTGGGAAGAGCACTTAACGATCTTAGAACAAATTTTAACTGCCCTGGGAAAAACAAATTTGGTAATAAATCTTAAAAAGTGCCAATTCGGAGTTGGGGAAATTACATACTTGGGCCATCAAGTCAGAAATGGACAGTTAGTGCCAAAGGAGGCAAACATAGAAGCCATAAGGAATATAGCTTACCCGCGAACAAAACAGGATGCCCAGCGCTTCCTCAGGATAGTACAGTACTTCCGCAGCTTCATCCCAAACTTCGCGGATGCTGCTGCTCCCATCACAAACCTCTTCTGGGGAAAGCAGCCCTTCAGGTGCACAGAAGAATGCAAAAGGGCTTATGATAATTTAAAAGCCGTATTAATAACGAAACCGGTCCTACATACCCCCGAATACGAATGGCCTTTTTGCGTAGCAGTAGATGCCAGCGACATTGGTGTCGGAGCAGTGATGTTCCAAGAGAAAGAGGGCGTCAGGCACCCAGTGGCATATTATGCTAAGAAATTGAAGCCAGCTGAAATTCGTTATAGTACCATCGAAAGGGACTGCTAGGAATGGTGCTGGTGATGAAACACTTTGAGTCTTACCATGCTGACCACACTTTCCTGCTAATGGTGTTTACTGATCATAACCCCCAACAATACTCAACTACACTTAGGAACCAGAATAAACGTTAAATGCCATGGTGCCTCGATCTCCAGTACTATAACTGGAGAATCGAGCACATCAAAGGCACCGATAACAAGATAGACAATGTCCTATCTCGGAAGCATAGCGAGTAACACCCGGGGCCTTACTAGCGCCCAAAACTCCATCTCAGGGCAAGAAAACCCAAAGCGGTTCTAAGCCAATACTTTTAATCCAGAGGGCGTGGCCCACCAGCCAGATGGTGGAGACACGTTCCCCTGCCTTCTTGTAATTCAAAGAACGTCATTCCAACCACCCCCTCTCTTTTCAATGTATCAGTTTTGTTCAAATGTGTGTAATGTAGAAGCCCTTTGATACCTTTGATTGAATTTACAATATCAGGTGAGAACGAGTCGTTTCCCTGATCATTCTTTAGGCACTCAGTGCCACCAAGGCAGTGCCATGTTAGACACAGCCCATCAGTACCCGAAAGAGAAATGACACGAGAGGCGTGTCATAATGTTAAGAAGCCTCTTAAAGGCAAACTAACTGCATACTGCTATTTCATTAGAAGTAAGGAACTTATATGTAAATTAATTCTTAAATTTGTCACCCGCCTCAAATTACCTTGACCTCATAATCCAAAATAAACGTATGCCTCAGAATTGAAGGAAATTAATGTGCCATGTTAAAGTATATTAATATTAATGTGTATTGGGAATAAAGTAAAGTAAAGCATTTTTTCATATTGTGTTGGGAGAAAAATAAAGTAAAGCATCTTTGCCGACTTCTTGAATATCAGCATGCACACCTGAATGAAGGTGCGTATGTTTTCTTCTGTGGGGAGCTATTATAACTAACAAGAAGTCGCCGCGTAGCTGACCCTTAGTTTGCCCTTAGTTTATCGAGAGTAGAATCGTCGCTGCGTAGCCAACCCCAGTTGACCTAGATACCGACACATAAAAATTATCAACATTCCGATCTGTCCCCTTCCTTTACCTGGGACAGACATTTAGATGGCACGATCGAAAGGGGCAAGGATAAGAGGCTGAGTGTCACTCCCTTAAGCAGCTTAGCCTAACTAAGCTGCTTAAAACAACCATTCTAAAGGCAGATTGAGCTGGCTGAATTGTCTTTCCACAGGATACCTAGGGAGATACAACAAGCAGATAGGTTGACACATCTTCAGCCCAGTCACCAGCATTTGGACAGGAAGATCTTTGCAGTTGGCCAGAAGATCTTTGCAGTTGGGCAGGTGATCGCTCCGAACGCTGAGAGGGACCCCCTGCCCTGTCACCACCTGAAGCTCCTGACACGGAATCCAGCCCCTTTGTCACCACGTGGACTGACTTCCCAAGCAAACTAGCGCAGAGTGCCACGAGTGCGACCGCCTGTCGTCATTCTTCGCCGGAGACCCGCTTCCCCCCACGGTAAAGTAAAAGTGAAGGCTTTCCAGTCAGGACATTTTGCCCTCAGAAGTGTTTATTGAGTGCCAGGATGTCCCTGTATCCAATGTGCCATTTCTCAGTGCTATTCCAAGGGTTTGTGTCCCAGTGTTAAGTGTTCATTCATTCCTCGAGATCTTGGCACCATCAGTGCAGCCTCGAGTCATTGTATGTGTTATATTTTCCTTTACTGGTGTGCAATGTTTAACTCTCTCTTGCAGAGGGACCAATTTCCTGTGGACTCATCTTGGACTGTGCCTTGCCACCATTCAAGACTCCAGTAGGAAGATCTTCAGGCATTGCAAGCCTCCTAATAACTCATTTATTAACCATTTTCTTTTGATTCTTTTCTTGTAAATATAATTACTTAATTTAACCAAAGTGTTTACATAACCTTCCCTCATGAAATAGAGCCCTAAGCTCATGTGAATCATCCCCTTTTTCTTTTCTTTTTATGATAACGTAAAGTCAGGTATCCAAGGCCAAATAAATAAAGTTCTGTTGCCGGCCTGTAAAAGTATTCTACAAATCTAGAAATCCAGAGAAATACATAATAAATATATATATATATATATATATATATATATATATATATATATATATATATATATATATATATATATATATATATATATATATATATATATATATATATATATATATATATATATATATATATATATATATATATATATATATATATATATATATATATATATATATATATATATATATATATATATATATATATATATATATATATATATATAGTCATAAACTGGGGTCTTGGTTGAAGAGATATTTGAACAAATTTCTAATTATTACTGCCAAGGAACCAAGTATAGTTTATGAACAAAAGAAAAGTTATTTGAAACTCACCTTAGATTTCCTGGATTTACAATTAAATGATGAAGGTCACCATTTGAAATTAGACTTCTTTTACAATTAAAAGGAGTTTATTTACAGAGACTAGGCAACTATGCAAGGAGACAAAA
>NC_089756.1:9181225-9248725 GCF_040412425.1 Macrobrachium rosenbergii | reverse complement strand
GAAGAAGCAGAGAGAAAAGAACGGGAAGCAGAGAGACTGGCTCAAGAGAAACGAGAAGAAGCAGAGAGACTTGCTCAGGAGAGAAGAGAGGCCGTGGAAAGGGAAGAAAAGGACAAGCAGCGTGCCCATGAACTCGCGCTGCTGCAACGACGTGGCCCTTCGCCTCCACCTGCCACCCAGGGGATGAGTGCCTTCAGCCAGGCACTCGCCTGCATGCCAAAATGGACGGAGGCCGAGCCCGAGGGGTGGCTCGACACCGCCAAGACAGTCTTAAAGGCCTGCCCCCTGAGTGCCGCCGAACTCTCCCTGGTGTTGGGCAAGTTCCTTGGAGGGAAGGCCCTTATTGCCTACAAAGCTCTCCCGCCGGAGGAGCAAGAAAATTGGGACCCTGTCCGCCAGACGATCTCCAAGGCGTACCAAATTACCCCTGAACGTTGGAGGAGGTGCTGGCGAGGGCAAGTTAAGGAAGTAAACCAGACCTGGGCAGACTGGGCCTACCAGTCCAAGTGCGCCCATGCCAAATGGTTCGAGTCCGTGAGGGTTACGACCCTCAGTGAGGCCATTGAACAAATGAAGATAGAGTACTTCCTACTCTACCCTTTTCCGGCCCTTGCCACGCACATCGCTGAGAAGGAGCCCCCGACTTTAGCGGATTGCTGCAGGTTAGCTGACGTCTGGGACACCCATCACCCGCAGGAGAGCTCCCTGAAGAAGATTCAGGCACCTTCCTGGCTGTCAGGTGCCCCTCAGCAGAAGAATGGGCAATCCTCGAAACCCACAGTATGTGGGTACTGTAATAAGATAGGGCATCCCACCGAACAGTGCCGGAATAAGCCCACCATAAATGCCAAGCCCTCGCCCCACCCCCTTATCACATAACACGCCTGCACCCTCCTCGGGGGCAGTGCGAAAGGACTATAGCAAAACTTACTGTACCTCCTGCAGTGTCTATGGGAATTCTGCAACATGGGTGAAATGCCCTAATAATAACTCAAAACCTTCCTCCGTTGCCTTAGCGGTGACTAATTCCAAGTCCCTGGGCCCTCCTGCAGAAGGTCCCATCTATGTAGCCCCTCCCTGGGGTAAGTATCCAGTGCGCTGAGTCATGGCATTCGATGACTCGGGCGTCCAGCTTTCCCTCATACGGGAAGACAGAATTCTGTATGGGGCAGTTATAAACAGGCGGAACTTACTAACGATCGAGGGAGTGAATCGCTACAAAATGATCCTCCCTACGGTCCAACTGAGGGTCACCAGACCCTGCAAAGCCAGGACATTTTATCTCGCTGTAGCGAAACACATTCCAGGAGGCTATGACGTCCTCCTGGGCCAGGACTTTACATCCCCTTCCAAACCACGATAATTCCGGGGTCCAAGTTCCCCAAATAATCCTCCAGATCCAAGTCCAGTGCCCGGCACTGCCTCAGTGCCAGTGCCGAGGCCCCAGCCAGATCTCTCTTCAGGAGAATCTCGCCCATCAACTCCCGTGCCAGTGCCACTTGGGCGCACTGAGCAGTGCCAATCTCCGTCCGTCCGGACAGACGAGACCACTACCACATCGCTACCAGCACCAGTGCCAATGTCAGTGCCAGAGCATGCCCCTGATCCCCCTCCAAGGGTTCCAACTCCAAACCCCCTCTCTTTGCCCGGCCTGGTGCCGCTGCCAGTGTTGGTAGCAAGAGAGACGGGTTTTCCTGACCCCAGCGGAGGCTCACCCAAAGGCACGGATTCGCAACCTGGGCCTGAGCTGGTCCCCACTGCCTACGAGTCAACAACGCCTGCTCCAACCGTCTCCTCTCTCTCGCTGCCCGCTGCAGATACCTTCGCGAGTCATGATTCTGCCCTGCCTCGCTGGGCTGATGAACTCTAGGAGCTGCGCTGATTAATGTCCGAGCTGGCGAACAAAATTCCTGTGTCAGTTGTCGCAGCAGCTGACCCAGATGGCACTCCTTGCCACCCTTCGGCCTCAGGCCCTCCGATTACCTGGCCAAGGACAACGGTCCAAAGAGGAGAGGTTCGAGGCAGAATTACCACGGGTGTGGGCGATCCCAGGTAGTCCACAAAGAGCTCCAGAGCTCTTCTGGCACCTATGCCAACTTGGCATAGTGCCACCTCTTCATCTTTTGAAAGTTTTGGCACCTCTCATCCAGAAGAGGATGTCAAGGCCCTCCACTATCTTCTTCCTTTCCTATGGAGCTTCTATCCCTCATCCTTCTCTGTCAATCTTTCTTTTCCGCTTTTCTTTAATTACGACCACAAGAGGCAGTTAAAATATGGGATATCATCCCCTTTAAAATGCATTAATCATTTTACTATGAAGCAGTAAGAGATACAGAGTGGGAAGTGGCACGCCCTTGTGCCCGTACCTTGGCACAAGGCATGCGTGTCAGCTCTTCCTGAAGGGGTCACGCCCTTTGGGTTTCCTTTTCCACCCCTGGGGCTGAGAGATAGTCCTGGCCGTCGTCTATTGGCGACAGACGTTAAATTCCTACATAAACAATAAACACCTCACTCTATTATCATTGGCTCTTCTACGTATATCATTTACTCTTTTATTTATCTGTCTTTTTTTTTCTCTATATGTTAATGAATCTCGAGTCACAAGACTCCTGCCCTTGCGAGTTTTAACATCACCTTTGTAATACCAGCAACGTGTCCCGCCCTTCAGTAAGCGGTTCACCCTGCCCTTTCACTTGTGTCACTCTGTTTAGTTTTCTTTTCTTTTATTTATTTATTTTTTTTTGTTTTGTTTTGTGGAGAAATCTATTCCTGTCCAGTCCCCTTTCATTTGTTTATTTTCCCATTCACACTTCGAGCGAGTATCTATTTATAGCCGGCGCCCAAGTTGTGGGCCGTGGAAGTAAAAAATTTAGCGTTGTTTTAGTTTAGCGAATTAAAACCCGCGAATAATCTCTTTGCCTCGCTCGCTCACCCAACTGTCAAACTCCTGTCACCTAATTTAGCGCTTTCTTGAGTTATTAGCTACTCATTGATATGCAGGCAATTATTGTCCGTCGATTGAAAAGATGAATTGAGTATTGTCATTACAATCTCTAGTAAAGGGGATATCATTTGAAACCAACACTGTATTATCATTTATACCGCTTCTTCAAGGCATAACTAACCGCATGCATGCATTTCCTGCATAGCAGTAAGTTGACTTACATTTGTTGTCATTTTACATCCTGTCTTTTATTTTTATTTTTTTTTTTGTTCTTTTGTGCCTTCGAAGTGTTCTTTGCTTATTTGTCGAGTGCCTTATTACCCTTAGTAAAGTAAAGCTAGTAAAGCATTTGTAGAATTATCATTTATGAAGTATTTCAGCAATAATTAGTTTTCAAGTAAGGGTATTTTCTTATTGTATGTTCTAAATTGTACTCTGCACCTAGAGTAAACTTTCAGTTTGTCATTTATCAGTATTGCAGCAGAGTTTTGCAAGTAAAGTAAGCTAACAGTTGTAGCAAAGCAGAACCTAGAGTAAAGTCAAGTGTTTTCTTCGCTCATTTTTGCTGTTATCGACATTCGCACCCGATTGCAGGTGCGGATGTCATCTTGCAGGGGGAGCTGTAAAGATTAGCGCCAAAATAAGCTAAAAAAAACACCCTTCTTTTTGCTTTTGCTTGGCCAATAGATAGGCCTCTGTCTATTTGAACTTGTGAGAGATAGTGAAATCTGGTTCCAGTTGGTTCAGGATAGAAATCCAGGAGATAATCTTAGCCTAGGGCAGTAACTGGCTGGCGCCCTTTCTTTGGTACAGGAGCTGCGACCTGGGGTCAGTCCATCGGCCCCCCCCCCCTTGCACCCGATCAGAAGTAGGAGGTCACAAGTTCAGACGTCCCCCCCCTTTTCTCTTCGCCGCCATGTGGACCGCTGCCCCTTGCTTTGTACCCCAACCACGTGGCCAGTATCCATTGCAAGTGGTGAATTGCAATCCCAGAGCGAGCAGAAATTAAACTGCAGCCCTTTATCATTACAAGGGCGCCCCTCCATCACTCCACCGATCTACGACCCACGAGTACGTCTTTGGTGGGAGGCCTTTGTCTACACACACGTGGACCCCTTGCTGACGCCCTTTGAGAAGGACTGGAACAAAGCCCCGATGTCGACCTCAGCCTTAGACACTCCATGCGGGACAGTAAAGTACCCTGAAAGAGTTGCTTAGTCACGTTACTTTCGCCTTGTGCATTCATTAGACTTCTGGGCCTGTATCTTGGATATCCCCTGAATTTCTTGGTTCAATCCCGGCCCACATGTTCACTGCCCCCTTGCTCAAGTCACTAGTCAAGCCTCGAGGTTGTCTTTGGCGCCCTCAGCGCGCCCTCGAGTAGAAAGCATTCCCCAAATTCCAGCCTTAGATCGTAACCTGTGTCCCATATCGTTTCAGAAGGACGATTGTAGCAGAATTCTCCTTGGTCCGTGCCTGGCATTCACAAACTTTTCCTCCCCCTTTGGGAGGACATTCTGCAGCAGCAATTCAATTTTTTTCCTCCCCTTTGATCTTGTTTGTTATGGAGTACTTTCATTTTCCCTTTGAGAAAGAGCCCAGCAGCAACCCTTTTGTTTTCTGTTCAATGCTCCTTTATCTTACAAGGTCATTGTAGAGAGTACAGTAATCAATTTAGTCTTATAAACTACCTGCACCAGGAAACATATATAATATATATATATATATATATATATATATATATATATATATATATATATATATATATATATATATATATATATATATATATATATATATATATATATATATATATATATATATATTTGATCTTGCAACTTATTCCTGTTATATGTTCAAATAGTACCTGGATAAAGAATTTTGTACCCCGAACTGCTATATCCACCACACATTATCAGAGGGCTATTAACAAAGCGAATTTACTATAGAGGTTCACAACAGACAAAAGATTTCAACCAAAATAAAGCTTCCGCGATGAAAACATCCAAAAGGCCTTATAACTAACAATCTTTTATTTTCCATTTTGTTTTCTGTTCTATATGCTCCTGGTTATCTTACAAGGTCATTGTAGCACAAAAGATCAGTACGTTACGCTCAGAGAGTTCGGGAATTTTCCTACATATCAGTACTGTATGAGTTGGTTTTCAAAAAGAATTGCTGGAGTCTTATAAACTACCCCTCCTGAAGAGGAAACATATATAATATATATATATATATAATATATACACCTTTATGTTTTTGTATATATACACTTTCCACCTATACTATATATATGGTTTACATTTAAAGTATATATACACACACACACACACACACATATATATATATATATATATATATATATATATATATATATATATATATATATATATATATATATATATATATATATATATATATATATATATATATATATATATATATATATATATATATATATATATATATCTATAATATATAATGTATAGACTGTGTATATAAAAATATGTAATAATTTCTCACTTACCTTAATCCTTCAATGAATACAGTATAACATTTAGTTATAACCACTTGGCAACAAGCCTTGGCCCTAAAATCCACCACACCATGATGTTGGTTAAGGGGTCCTGTCACAAACATAATTCTATAAGCATTTTAGATACTTTTTGAACTCTAATGGAAAATATTCAAATATATCTAATGTTATTCCACAAAATTGAGTAAATTTGTATAATTTTCTATATACAGAAGAATTACTACTACTTCAATACACAATAAACTTGAGGCAAATTTAATTTTGACCAAAAAATGATGGAACTAGAAAACTAAGCCCTTCACCTCACCAGTGTCACATGGGCACTGTTAAACACCTACAAGGTTATTTTAGATATCCCCAGGAATAAGTTGAAATATTTAATTGCCAAACACTAAAAATTATCACAGCACAAATAATCAACCACTTTATAAGACTTCTATAATTTTCATTATACTCTGGTTCTGATGTAATTTCAATATATTGTTTTTTTTTCTTCATAAATAAAACTTACAATTTCTGCCTTAATGTATTAATTCAAAATCTGGGCTTCAAGAAAAAGACAAAGGGAAAAGAAAAGGGTGGAGGCTTATTCTGAGGGAAGTGAAAGTTTTGTCAAGTAACTCCTTGCTTCAGGCAGGATGGAAGCAGATTGGAAATATCCATACTTATAGGATACGAAAAACTGCCAGTTAGATTAGTAACTCTAGAAGCAGGCATAAAGGGTGAAGATGGGATATTGCTTTGATGAACACTGTCAAAAAGAGACACACAGGAAGCATCACAAATATAAGATAAAGATAAACAAAAAATAAAGCTGTCTTGAATAGAAAAAAATTATATTAAATAAAATACACAAATTTTAGATAGATCAAACAAATAGTTTTACGTGATCTCTTCAATGCAGTCTTAAGTGACCTGGATACCAATTTCACATCATCATGAAACAAAACAGAATTGCATGAACAGTTTAGAGATAATTATAAACTGTCTCCTCACAATAGATGAGCATTATATCACTATTATCACATTTAAATATGCTTTTAAAATCATGGATGACAACACATAAGGAAAAAGCAATCCAACTGCATATGGAAATTATGATAGAGGAACAAAAGCATAAATGGGGAGGAGGGCTGAACAAATGGCAAAGGTATGTAAGCAGAAGGAAAAAGACAATCATTACAAATAAAAAATGGTAACTAGAGACCATCACCTGAAATGGCAAGGAGATTGACTGTATTATCATCATTAGGATTTTTACTGTTATCATTAGTTCAACCTGACCACCCAGACAGCATTTCTAACTTCCAAACACAGGCCTAAGAGGTTTGTTTTTAATGTATATATTAATCACATTTAATAACTTACAACTCCTTGATGATTGGATGAAATAAAAACACTGAAGATTCTGACAAAATTTCTTTCAAAGATTTGTTTCTAAAACTTGATATTCATTGTTGGTTGAAAATTGTACAACCGTATAAAATAAACTTAATTTGCAAGTGTTGTTTTGTATTACCTACATTGTGGGTCAAATGAGTGTAACCAAATAAAAGATGAGATATTTCAACCTGGCTTCCTTTTGGTAACAAGAACACTGCACTCCAACTACAGGTTTAATCCATTTGAATCTGTTTTATCAGTTTGATATTCCACAAAGCCTATCACTTATTAAAGCTGATGGAGTTAAAGGTGGTACAAAAAATTAATGCATGACTGGGTATATCAGTTCTGGGGATATAGGGTACAACTTTGGCTGTTTTATCAGTATCATTTCCCTTAATGCCTACAAGAGTAGGGGCCTAATATATCTTAACACTTATTGAAACTTTGTATAACTTGTGGAATGAAAATTTGACTCTGCTGGACAACAACAAACATAAAACAATTTCATAAAACCTGAATATGAGTAGAGTTACAGGAGTTAAGCCATTGGCTGAAAACTTGGCTAACAGCGAACTACTGGTGAATCTCTTTCCAGATATCAAGGTCAGTATTTTAAAATATGGAAGACTGGAATAAAGCAGAAATGTTTGGAAATCAAAGTCATCTGTTACCATGTCCCAGTCTACAGCAAAAATTTTATATTGCATCTACTAAAGTTAGCAAAGAAACCTCAACTCTTGTCTGCACAAGAGAAAACTGTCACAAGTCCTTCACTTTGGTAACAAGAACCAGTTAAACACCTACTCCAACTAATTCCAGGTGGTTAGGTGGTTTTCACCAACTTGAAGCTGCTGTTTCTTGGTGGCCTGTTCCAATTTACAACCAGCAGCATACAAGATAAAAATGAATGTGCTGACATTTAACTTATGTACTATATGTGGAACTCAGTCCTGACAGGACGTTTACACAGCACTAATATTTAACGCATTTTCTATCACCAAGCTTTCCAATTTCAAAATAATAATAATAATAATAATAATAATAATAATAATAATAATAATAATTTTATTTTATCATTACATTTACAAAATTATTGGTCTCACATTCAACTAACATTTCATACTTTCAGCATGTAGTACAATACAGTATACAATCAAATATGTAATTCACAACTGTATTATGCTACAGTAATTTCCTAAGTCCACTAAACACCTATTTCTCAGTGGAATACCTTTGTCATAAATTAAATAAAAAGCAGCAAGATATACAACACTGTGGAACTGGACTCGAATTACACATTAAATTATGTAAGATAATACAAACTTTTCACAGCGGTTTGGTGCTCCTACAAGGGCAACATATCACATCTGACTAGTTCCAGAGTAAATTTAAAAACTCCTTGGCAAATTAATACTAAAATCTTAATGGTACTGTACTATCAAGTAACAGAGGGTTCTCATACATTACACAAATACTAAAACCACTCACTCTTCCAAACAGCTATTAAAGAGACCCCACACAAAAGCATTAAGATGGATCGTATGAGACATAAAATAGTTTTAATGACTATGCCTTAAATTATATAGATTTAATTCAAATAATTTTTTACTGAGGATAACTCGTTAACATCCCTGTCAGAACACAAGAGAGAAATTGAGTTTCTGCTTTGGTCATCGAACATGTGTTTAATTTGATCACTGCTTGAGGATTCCATTTTGTCTGGAATAATTTGTATCTGCTCCTCACCATTCAAGTAGTTTAGAATACTATCTAACTTCTGACTCAAAATAACAAGAGATGTTTCTGATACTAAGCCTACAGCTAATTTTGATATTTTCTGAGCTTTGGCAACAACATCACTTCTAAGTTGTTCCTTGGTGTAATTATGAACACTTGCACTTATTTCAGAATTGTGCTTTTGTGAACTGACAGATGGCAAAGATATTTCTATCTCAGGTTCTAAAACACAACCGGCTTCAATTTCAACCTCATTTTCTACCTTGAGATCCATTGCCACATCACATGACTTAATGGTATTATCATCTTTATTACTCTCCGAAACAAAATCATTCTTGGAATGAAGACCTTTGCTTCTGTTTAGTAGCAAGTTCTGTCTCACTGATACATTACGTATATTACCATATTTAAGAAGCTGATGACGATGCGCAGGCAACCTTGCTTTCATTGTAGAAATGATTTCTGAAGCAGTTAACCCTTTTATAATTAAGGACTTTATCATATTCCGTTCATCATCGTTCATTCTAATGCCTGTATTATCTTCCTTATGTCCATAGTGAGTTCTACAAAAATGAACTACTGCTCCCCCTTCCTTAAAAAATTTTGCACTCATGAAAGAAGTGCACACTGCATTTATTTTCATGCTGCCTCTTCTGTTTGTAGATGACACACCAAACTTTGAATCAGAAGGCTTTGAAAAACCACTTCGATTGCATCTAAGAAAAATCTTTCGATCCCCAGATGCCAATTCTCTTGATGAAGTAATGGCAGAATAGGTAGATCTGCATCGTTCCTCAGCTTTTTTCTTCCAAGTCCAAAATTCTGAAAGAAACAATAAAGGGTGGCATTTTGCTGCTACAGCTACAGCTCTGAAGTGTCTCTAATGTTATCATCTGTTATAATTACTGTTCTGAGGTACTGCATTTCTATCTCTAAAAAGTGGTCTTAAAAACTTAAACCTTAAGGTTAGGAGGTTACATTTTTATAATAAAATAAGATTTTATATACTTGCCCAGTAATTACATAGCTATTAGTTTCTTTTAACCAGCAGCTTAAAATTTTGAAATTGCAGGTCACACTAGTTTGTTTTGGTTATGGTGACATGCCCCGCCCACTTTCAGGGGAAGAATAGGTACAACATAGCAGTACCACACAAAATAACCAGAACAAATACAATCACCATAACCACCAAAACAAGATTAAAAACACCAATACCCAACCATTAAAAACTAAAGGACTGGAGGGTCCTCCAAGTACACAGTACTGCCAGGCTCCCCAAAAACTCACCACCCTTAGCAAGGCGAAGAGACTAAAGAAAGGACATTGCTTTCTACGTTTCCTCCCCCAACACCACACCAGCCGCATAAAATGTACCCAAGGTACTACACTGATCATAAGTTGTTTCGATATCCCTTAAATAATGAGACGCAAACACTGACTTGCACTTCCAAGGCATGGATTGCACAATAGATGTGAGGGATAAATTGCGCTTAAACACCAAAGACGTGGCGACAGCTCTTGCCTCATGGGCCTTTACCTTACAAGAGGAGAGACAGTCTTCGCTAACCATGGAATGAGCTTCTGAAATCAAGTCCCTGAGGAAGAATGCCAAGGCATTCTTAGACAGAGGCCGAGAGGGATATTTCACAGAACACCAATGATTCCTTGAAGTACCATGAATAGCTTTTGTTCTGTGAAGATAAAACTTAAGGTCCCTTACCGGACAGAGAGCTCTTTCTTCTTCAGATGGGCCTACTATCTCAGGCAAGCTCTTAAATGTAAAAGAACAAGGCCATGGATTCAATGGTGACTCATTCTTGGCTAAAAATCCTATGGAAAAGAGCAAACTGCATTCCCCTGGGAAAATCCAACATTTTTGTTCAAATCATTGATCTCGCTGGACCTTTTGGCAGTGGCCAAGGCAACCAGAAAAAGTCTTTCTGGTAAGATTCCATAAAGAGATGGACTGCATGGGCTCAAAACGTGCACTGGCCAGCCACTTAAGTACTATGCCTAAATTAAGGACAGCAAAGGTTTTTCTTCAAGCTTCGTGGTATCAAAAGACTTAATAAAATCGGACAAGCCTTAGTTAGAAGATAAGTCCATTCATTTGTGGCAGAAAACCGAGCTAAGCATTGCTCTGTAGCCCTTAATGGAATGGTAGAGGTGGAGAGACCATTAGTTGAATGTAAGAACAGTAGAAAGTCCGCTATTTCTGTTACAGAGGTACTAGAAGAGGACACATTATTTCGTCTGCACCAAGACCTGAAGATAGACCACTTAGCCTGGTAGACTATCTGATGACTGTCTTCTGCACTTAGCAATCGCGTCTGCAGCTGCTCTTGAAATTTTGGAGCAGTTACTTAACAGTTTGAATCCTGTTAAGGCCAGAGAAGACAGGTTTTCGTGAAACCGTCGGAAGTGTGGTTGCCTGAGTTGTTGCTTTTGCGGAAGCAGTCTCGGGAAGTCCGCAAGAAGTTCCAACAGATCCAGAAACCACTCCTTTGCTGGTCAGAAGGGGCTTTCAAGATCATAGACAGGCTTTGATGTGACTGGAATTTGTTGAGAACTTGTCTCACCAAACTGAATGGGGAAAGGTATACAGATCTTTGCTTGACCAGTCCTGCAACATTGCATCGGTCGCCCATGCTAAGGGATCTGGCACTGGTGAGCAGAAGAGAGGAAGTCGGTGATTCCTGGGGGACGTGAATAGATCTATCATGAGTTTTCCCCAGAGTTTCCACAGATCTAGACTAACCAACGGATCTAACGTCCATTCCGTGACCTGTTTCTGATGGCTCAATTCGTCTGCCAGAACATTGAGTTTCCCTTGGATAATGAGTGTTACCACTTGCGTGTTGTTCTGGTTTGACCAGAGAAGAAGAACCTGTGCTGTTTTGTACAGAGAAAAAGAGTGAGTCCCTCTGTTTCTTGATGTACGCCAGTGCAGTCATGCTGTCCGAATGCACTGCTATAGTCTTTTGGCACACTCCTGGGTGAAGCACTGTAGGCCTAGAAATATCGCCTGTAATTCCTTCACATTGATGTACCAGTCTTGCTGTTCCTGGGACCAGGTACCTGACACTTCTTTTGTCCATAAAAGAGCTCCCCAACCTAGATCTGAAGCATCTGAAAAGAACTCTAGGCTGGGGCTCAGAGGAAGAAGAGATTTCCCTTCTGTTAGCCTCTTCCTGGAACTCCACCAACAAAGATCCTCTTTGATTTCCATACTGTAGTTATCGGGAACACAAACGAGTCCGGGAACTTCCTCCTGTTCCAGCTGGCTCTTAGGAAGAATTGAAGAGGTCTCAGGTGTAGCCTTCCCAGAGAGACAAACTGCTCCATGGAAGTGTAGAGAAGATAGGGAAACTAGACAGAGAGAGAGAGAGAGAGAGAGAGAGAGAGAGAATGTAGGAATAAAGAGGGAGGCAGAGAGAACAGTGATAACGCTTAAGAGCTGTTATTATTATTGTGGATTCAAATACGCTGATCGAGGCAGGACTCTGCATGAACTCAAAAACAGTGAGCAAGTATATCACGTTAAAGCCATAAAAACGATCGTAAAAGTGGTAAATAGTGGCCTCGTGATTAAGTTAACCAAATCATGAGTCAGCACAGCCAAAAAGCTTACAGCAGCCAGCTCTATAACCCTGCCTTCATCAGGAGGCGTTATCATAGAAATTCCAGGAAATTGGGGGCTGGACAAAGTGTTGTACTTCAACACCCTCCAATCAAACATGCTAGGGAGGGGTCTTTCACACCCCCTCCTAAGACCATCTCCAATCAAGTCCACTAAGGAGAGAGTTGAATCACACCCACTACCGTCCTTCCCAATCAACTGCTGAAAGGGGAGGCCTTGCAGATAATTCCTTCCAATAGGACCAAAAAGAGGTGGAGATTGCAGATAACAAGAATTCCAGGGGTTCAACAGTCAGAGGATCGACAGGAGTGAGGCATATTAGAACTGTGTCCTTTAAGGGAGAGTATGTCTCCCCTCGCTTTTGTGTTCCCCATACAGGCTGAGTCAAGTTAATTACTCCACAGTGATTTCGTTTATACCACTGTAACCTGTTAATTTTGTACTGATCTTTATAATACTAAGTACTTATTAAAGTGAAGAAATTACTGATCTCGTCTCTATACGCCTTCCTGAGAGATATCAATACTAAAAATAATTTATCTTCAAGAAATATACCAGTTGCAGAAAGCGAGGCGCCGTGGACACACATAGAAGAAATCAAGGTAAGAAGTGAGAGACTAAAAACATACAACAGAGAAGAAAAGATCCTTACAAATGGTGGCAGCTTAACTGGATCCAGAAGGCGAGACGAAACAAACAAACATTAACGAAATTATCAGTGCAATTATTTAAGTTATAGTGAAACGAAATTCTACAAAATGAACTTAGATTTTACGACAGCGGGCAAAACTTATCTGAAGAAATAAAATCCTGCAATAGAGCATTGAACGAAAGTGAATACACAGTATTAGTGCGTCCCGAGGAAGCAAAAACACATTTAGAACTGTTACCGTCAACAAGACCCCAACAACCATAATAAACCTGGTGTTGGCAAAGTTTCATCGAAGTGATTGAAAAACAACACAGAGAATTTTCAACATGATTCCGAAGGTGGAAACCCACAACGAAAAACAACGCAGATGTAGAGGATTTTTTTTTTTACAAGGCTACGGCAGAAAAAAAAAAAAAAAAACTCAGTATAAATACAACAAATTAGAGGTATCACCATAACAAAATAAGTCAGCGAGAAAGAATATACTGTCCACTCTCTCTCACCAGCGGGTGTTAAGCAACGACTCACCGCTCACGGGGTTTTGATAAGATCTTTCAGTATATTTCCGTGGTAGAATTTCACTCACCCTTCATTATACGTCTTCTGGGGTAGTAACCCCAGCCTGAAAGCTCTTTTTCTCTAGTATATCTAGCATTGTTATATAGAAATCGTGCTGTAATGGAATTTCACCGGGTGACAAGGACTGAACTCAGAAATAGATTTTTTGTCAAAATCCTTTTTTTTTTTTTTTGCATCTTTCTATAAGATAGAAATTTAAGAAAACTCTCTCTAGTGAATAAAATTCCTTTCACATAAATACCAGTATTACTCTCTCTATGATAATTAATTATTTAGTAAATAACTTAGATAGGGAATTAGTTTTTTTTTTTACTCGGTGATGATTATTTGAGGAGTTATATATAAAATTGTATACTCATTGTGATGAATTTTTGATGATATGATGCCCAGTTTCATATAAGAATTTCTTTTGTGTATTGAAGAAGGTTTTACTTGTGCACTTGAACTCAGTAGAGAATTTAATTTTTTTACTGTGACAATTTGACAAATTGTTTTAATTTTGGTACAATAGAACATTTTTTTATATAATTGATGTACTCTGATTGAATAATTTTTTTGTGTGGCCATGCAAAGAGTGTTTGATGAACTACTGAACACTGTTAGACATTCACATTACGATTTAAGACCGTCGACAATTAGATGAAGCCGAATTTCCAGACTAAATTCCCACTCCACTGTAGTGCAAGGAAATACTAACAATAATAACTAACCAGAACCAAAATAGTGCTAATCATTCTAAATTAATACTACTAACAGTAATAATAATAGTAACAATACTAATAATACTAATAATACTTGCACCTTACAATTTCGTAATATGAATCAAGCGGCAGTAATAACAACCACCACACGCTTCTGTGGACAGGTGGATGATTCAAATCCTGACAAAAGTAGACTCGAATCCTATGCTGTAAATCATTGGCTAGCAGATGCAGACAGTTGTATAATTTCAGGGGGAATAACAGATGAAAGAGCTAAAATAAATGAAGCCTTGTTGCTGGTCAGCTCAGAACATGGAGACGCACATAAAACTTTGAATTCCACAAGTTTTAGCAAACTTAATAACTATGTAGAATTTAAAGAAATTTGTTTATCACTCTGGGAACCAGTAAATAAGACTGACAGTTTATATAACATAACTAGATTTCTTAACCCACAATATAAAACAATTGCTAATTTTATGCAAGCGTGGAGAATGCAATAGAGAAAATAACAGAAGACTTAATGAAGACAGGCATTACTATAGGAGACAAGACTCAGTTTGGGGATAGTGCCCGTAACTTAGTTGAGCTAAGATATGTTTTAAATTACTTGTCATTTGGAACAATATATAATGCCCTTGGAGAAGAGGAAAAGAGAGCTTTCAGAAAAATAAAACTTGATCCCAAGAAAACAAGCCTTCAAACATTGAAGACAATGAGAGAAGAAATCCAAAGGAAAGAGATAAATCTATCCAAGGAATTTGTGGGAACAACAGAAGCACAAAATGAAAGGAAAGTCAGAAATAATAATCCTACTTTTAAAATGAATAATAAGTTCTATGATAATTCTAGACAAGTAGGAAATAGACCAAATACCTTCCAAGGGAAATATCCCCAAAATACTAAAAGAAAATGGAATCCAGATCAGAAAGGAAGAAACAATCTAACAAAGAGTGGACCTCACAAACCTTATAGATATGGTCAAAACTCAAACACAAACAGAAGAGAGGGTACCCAGAAGGGTCATCCATTGATTGGCCGAGGAGGAATCCAGTTCCAAAAACTCATTTATTGTCTGAAAACACTTTTCTATTCTCTTTGGGACTGGGAAAACCTGAAAATCCAGAGAGTTGACCATCATTCCTAAATAAGGAATCTCCTGATAAGGAGTCATGAGAAACTTGTCTCAACTAATGAGGAAACCCAAGGCCTGGGCCACGAGAAGGGTTCTGCGAATGTACTCCGTACATTGAACTTCCGAGTGGGAACATAGTAACCAGTTGTCGAGGTATAGAGAGATCTTTATCCCCATCAGATGAAGCCACTTTGCGAGGGGGAGCTAATACCCTGGTAAACACTTGAGGGGCCGTCGAGAGACCGAAGCACAGAGCCCGAAACTGGAACACCTTGCCATGAAACTGGATGAACTGGAATATGAAAGTATGCGTCCTGCATGTCGATGGATGCCATCCATTCTCCCTGTTAGAACTGACTGGTTTGTTTCCATCTTGAAGGCTGTCTTTTTGACAAAGACATTCAGTGCACTTTTGTCCAAAACAGGTCTCCAGCCCCCTAATGACTTGGGTACTATAAAGAGAAAGTTGTAGAATCCCAGAGAATGAATGCCCTCTACTACCTCTACAGCCTCTTTCTGAACAAGAGACTCGACCTCTAGCAAGAGAGCAGCAAATCTCTCTGAGCCTGAAGAGTAAGCCGTCAATGTGACAGGCTCCCAGACTAGAGGAGGTTTGTTCACAAAGGGGATAGTGTAGCCCTCCTTCAGGACAGACACTATCCAGGATTCCGCTCCTTTCTGCTCCCACCGTTCCCAAAAGAGGAGGAGCCTTGCTCCTACCTGAGTATGGAGGACTATATCCTCACTTCTTGGTGGAAGATTTAAAGGAAGACCTCTTGATGGAATGCTGTGGAAAATGGGTACTTGCTCTTGTCGTAGTGTACAGTCTAGATCGGGAGCTCCAAAAGGGAGAAGTCTGCAGAGGCATCGAAGATCTGGGTGGAAGCGCAAGAAGAATCCTTAGGGCATATCGCAGATTGGGAGAGCAGGTCCTGAGTACTCTTTTGCTGCAGGTCAGAGGCAATGTCTAAAACTGTAGCCTGAGGAAAAAGATGATTCTTATCCAAGGGGGAGAAGAGAAGAGTCGACCTCTGAGACGGAGTGACCCCTTTCGAAATAAAAGAACACCACAGTTCTCTTTTCTTAAGGACACCCATGGTGTGAAGTCCAGCCAACCACTGTACACTGTCAAGAATGCCCCATCAATACAGGAAAGCTCTCCTTAAAGGTCTGAAGAGGAATCCTGAAGCAAACAAGACCAGTCTCTAATCTTGCGAGCTAAAGCGCCCAGTCTAAGAAGTTCATTACCTCGAACACTTTAAAAATGTTCTTTGGAAGATGGGCAAGTTCCGAAGCCAAAAACATAATTTTGGCCAAAGTGAAAGCTGACCTCCTAGACAAGTCTATAAAACTGGAGAAGTCTCCCTGAGAGGAGGCACAGACTCCCAGGGAAGGAGCTTCTCCCTTAGTATAGATTCTATAACTCGACCTAGACAGCTTGGAGGGAGGAAAACGAAAAACTGCTTTACCTTGCTCCCTCTTCTCTGCGAGCCATCCTTCTACTTCGCTCAGCGCCTTCTTCACTGAGGAGGAGAGAACCAGCTTAGGTAACTTCGAAGAACCAGCTGAGGGAGCTTCCATTAAAAAAAGTCGAAGCAGGAGAGGAGGGAGTCGCTGGCAAAAAGAAGCTTGGAAAGGTGGCTAACAGGAACCTCAATAAAGCAGAGTACGCAGACGAAGGAACATTCTGATCCGCTACGACCTCTTCTTCAGAAGAGACAGGAGAAAGCAACAAGTCAGCTGGCATCTGAGATGCCGGAGGTGCCTTCTGAAGCAAACTTAAAATGCTGTCTAGCTTGCTCTGGATAGAATCAACCGAAGGAGGAACATTGTCCGAGACGACATTAAGATGAGAAGGTGGAGAAGTGGGCGCAAACGGGCACTCAGGAAGCACTGAAGGAGTGGGAGCCAAAGACGAAACTTGACAGTGAACGGACGTTAATGGGCACTCATCTGCAACTGGGAGCTTGGGTGCTTCGATGCTAGCTGCTGGCCACTCAGGTGCTAATTGGAGTGCTGAGGGTGCTGGGCGCACAACTCCTCATGAAGAGGTTTCCTTGTGTTACGAAGAACATCTACGCATTACATGGCGCCTCAGCACCAGACTATGATCATCATCTGATACTGAAGAGAACTGCTTCGGACTGGCCCAGTGACTGCAAGCAGGGAGCACTGAATCCTTGCCCTTCTTACAAGGCACAGGAGAAGAGATCGCGAAGTCCACTGCATGGCTTTTCAGGGGGTGTGATTTGTCTACAAAGTGCTGTGAATGCCTTTCCAAAGGCTTTTGGTTGCAGTCTGGGATTCATCAACAGACTGAACCGAGGGGGCGACTGTTCGGAGGCAGACCCCACCGACCTCCCTTAGGCGACCAGTCTGACTCCTCCCAGGTGCTGGGGGGTATGCCAAGGACCTTGGCCTAGGAGAATTGATGGGCCAAACAGCCACCACCTCCACTACCACTGCACTAGCACTGGGTGCCACGGGGCTCTCTGACTCACTTCTATCCATCAGCACTTTCACTGATGACGCCAATTTAGCGATCGATTGCACAAATAATTCAAACCGCATATCGGTTTTCGACTGCAGGCTGACCATGGTGTTGGGATCGGAAACGGAGCCGGGCACAGGTGGAGGAGATGGAATGGGATCAGAAGATATTACAGGTGCAACTGCACCTGACTTAGCTGATGAATCCTGACTAGCTAAGGCTTTACTAGTTTCCCTAGCAAAAGCTTTTCTCTTCCTATCTCTAGCCAGTTTCTTACGATGCGAATCTAAAGTTTTCCATTTTTTTAAATCCCATTCACTACATTCCTCACATCTCAAGTCAACTGAACACGTTTGTCCCCTACACTGAATACAAATAGTGTGAGAGTCATAAGATTCCTTAATAAGTCTCGTATTGCAGCTTTTGGTACAATACCTAATACTGGAACTACTAGTGTCAGACATCATGCAAAACCAAAGACAAGTCCAAAAACCGGGCAAAAAATTCATAAACCCAAGATCAAAATTCGCCTGACGCTAACGAAATTGCGCCGAAAGGCTACGAAAATAAATACTTCACCAATCATAGATGAGAATAGACAACCAGCAAAATATAAATTTCAAAATTCAAGCTGCTCCCAACCACAGTACTTCAACCACAGTTGGGAGAAACAAATTGAAGCTCTTTGCTATGTTGTACCTATTCTTCCCCCAGAAGTGGGCGGGGCATGTCGCCGTGACCAAAACAAAATTTTAAGCTGCCGGTTAAAAGAAACTAATAGCTATGTAATTGCTGGGTAGGTTACTTATATAAAAATTCTTTTTGTCTACTAAAGTTGTGGTTCCTGTAAAATGTACTGTTTAGGGAGTCAGATGACTGCAAAGACTTCAAGAAAATTTAACAAAGCTCTACAGACACTTCAACTACAATATCACCTCATCAGTTGACAAAAATTTCTCCCTCATGTTACTTCTATCAAGACATTAAGAATCATGGACTGTGCCCTAGAGTCTTCTAGAAATGACTTTACCCAGCTGCATATCACTTTAAATTTCAATGAGGTTACCGTCTCTCTCTCACATGGTATCGCTCTAGCCTTCAATTCTCCCTATGGCATAAAAGCACTGCTTGAGAATGTTTTATAGAACATCTCCTATGGAGCTCTTTGCAGTTTCATGAATGCTTCTTGAAGAGTTACATTTTTTTTCTATCTTTCTTTTGTAAGACTTACAGAACAAGCTCTAATAACAACCCTCCTGATCATCCTATTCCTCCTTCTCTAAGGAAGATTTGTCCTTTTGGACAGTACCGTGGATGCTACCAACCTATAATCTTCCATTTATAACAGCAATGAGCATTTTGTGGTAAGGTACAGTAAATGAAGGGAACAATAATGAGTGAATTTATACAGTTCAGCCCTGAAACTATACAGTTTGCTATCAATGAAAGCAGCTTAGAAGACAGTAAGCAGTAGACTACCATGTCATTTATGTAAATTGAAATCTAAAAACTATAACCATCAATAAAAACCTTCCGTAAATCTGCTAAACTAATCAAAATACCATGATCATACCATTGCCAAACCACTATCTTTAGTTACCCTTCATGCTCAGGGTCAAAGTGAGCAACTTCATAAATATGTAGCAAAAAAAAAAAAAAATAATAATCCTAGTTATCCCACTGAAGTGGTGAGAGGTACCTATATCTCTTACTTACCCTATTCAGTTTTTGTTTTTTTCCCATTCCATTACCTGTCATGAATACTCTTGCTTTTGTCACATTTCTGCATTTTAGTGAAATGTTCATGGATTCTTGTTTACAGTGTCAGACATTATTTCATGCTAGACCAATCATAGCCAAGTAACCTCCAATGTTTCTTCTTATGATCTGTCTAGGAAGTAATTATGAATAGTCTCAGATGAAACTGTTATTCACTGATAACCCACAATTACTTGTTTTTTTATTTCAATGCCATTAGAATGTTTGCTTCTGAGCATTTCCTCAAGGTATCAAGCCATATCTGAAAAAGTGCAAGGCTTTCTTGACAGTTCATGCATAAAAATAAGCTTACTGCATGGCTGTTTGCATTACCGTACAACCTTTACAATATTGCGTTATAAACTTATAACTAACTGTAAGTATTAGAAAAGTTAGACTGGCTATACACTTTTGTAAAGTATTTTGCAGACAGCACATTCAAAGTCAGTCCCATATCATAAAATTTTATGGAGATATGTCCTACCAAGGGAAATGCATACTAGGCCACGGAATGGTAGGGTACAGTGGCCACCTTCCTTTCTCCTCCACCTGACTCCCAGCTATGCAATAGGACCTATTAACAGCTGGGTGAGCTACAAGTGTGAAATGAACCCCAAACCTTGCAAATGCCAGCTCAATGTTTTAACACAGAGCCAATGATACGCCTAACCATACTACTAAACACTGTCAAAGGAAAGCAATGACATTAAAAAACTGGTGCCTAGCATAGACAAGGCTATCCTTGATGGGCACATATAAAACTATATTTTCTGTTAAATTGTGATGTCAGACAGGTAAATAAATGCTCTTAACTCTACTGAAGAGTAACAAAATAAACTGGAGCTGTTCACCAATATATATTATATACTGTATATATATATATATATATATATATATATATATATATATATATATATATATATATATATATATATATATATATATATATATATATATATTATTAAAATGATAAATATTATACAAGAACAGCTGAACAGGCTACAACTTGTTTTGCAAAATATACCAAACCATTACGCTGCTCTGATGCCACTGGCAACATGAGAACAATATTGCATATGGACTTCTGTACACCATTACTTCCAACACATTTTGACATTAAACCTTCATTATAGATCAAAATTTGAACAATCTCAGCAGCTCAATACAAGTCCAAACTTTCAATCTGGTTTTTTCTTTGTCAACCAACACCAGCATGCACAAGAGCTAAAATTGGTAATGAAAACAAAACCAATACAATTTTAATCCACTACTGAGATGAATAAAAACCTGAACTGGGGTAAAACAGTTGTCTGAAAAACAATGAACAAAGATTCTAACAAGATTGAAAACTTTTTCACCTCCTAACTGAGGCAATTGAAGACACACTCGTGATACTCAGGAGCAAGCTCAAGAACACAAGCACAGAGTATGATTTTGGGGAGGTATAAGCAGAAATTGATTCTATCAATCCTACAATTGTAGTTTCTTGTATTGTTTGCCTGTGCAGGTGTCTTTCCAAAGAAAACTAAATGAAGGATAATCATGACAATATCTATCCAAGACAAATGAATCTACTGTACATAATACAACAAAAATGGGTCTGCTCAGCTAGAATTATCTGCATCTTCATCACTGGTGTCAATTAGTAATAACAGTACAGTAAAGTACTGTACTATAATTTGGACTGTGTATAAAATGCGAGGACATGTAGTTTATATTCATCCAAGTAACAATTTATGTAGCTTTTGGGATATTACGTTGCTGTACTTCTCCTTCAAACTTTATCAGATCCTGTGTACCAACTTATACTGACACTGAACAAAATAAAAGGTTAATATATATGTATGAATGCATGTCCGGTACTTATTATGCTATATATCTAACAAAACAAGAATAACATTACCAAGCATGCCATCTAAGCATGAATGTGCTTTCATAGTTTTAGGCTAATTCTCTTTTCTATACTTAACCTGGTACTTCATGTGAACCAACTAAGTCATCTAATACTTAAGCATAAAAATACCTTGCAATAAAAACGTGAACAAATGCTATTTCCAACAATGTTTCATCTCTCTTCAGCTCAGAAATCAGCTGACAATGATTTTATTTTTATCTATAGGTGTATTATTTATCAGTGGTTGAATTATTGTCTTAAGTTCAGTTACATGTATTTTTTTCAAAGTTAGGTTGAGTCCTTGAGATTACTTTTACAAAATGTCATACCACCCTATGCTTAATGAAAAAAAAAAGTAATACATATAACACCTTCCAAATCTGGATTGTTTCTAGGGTAAATACTGTACTGAATAATATACAATGGAACAGTTGATGCAAGGGGTAAAATGACATTTTTATAATAAAATAAAGTTTTACATATACTTACCAAGTAATTACATATAGTTTCTAACTAGTTCAGCAGCTAAAGTTTGAAAATTCGCAGTAGCGATTATTTTGTTTTGGTGTAGGTAGATAGTCCCGCCCACTTTCAGGAAAGAGAGAAACAACTCAGCAAAGCACTTCAATTTGTTTGTGCCTAAATGACCATGCAATTGCTTGGCAAGTATATATAAAACTTTATTTTATTATAAAAATATAATTTTTATGTAAGTAACTTACCAAGTAATTACATAGCTGATTCCCACACTGAGAGGAGGTGGGATGCATGGACATCTTCTACCCCAAAACATTAGCAAATATAATGAATCTGAGAATAGAAAAATTTGCTAGTATTGACGATACTTGTTGTATCCTTACCTGTTAAGAGAACTGCTGCAGGAAGGTACTGTACTGCCTCTAGTTGGCGCTCATCTTAACCGCAGCAGCAAAGCCAAGAGTCGCCTGCTACATAAGTGGGAGCTCTAAGCAAAGGGCCATTCCGATTGCTAGTACAAAATTTGCCCCTGCCCTGGGGACAGTACCGTCAAAAAGACAACTACACTTATTACCTACACTTAAGATTAAAACACCATCACCCCTCCATTAAAAAACACAAAACTAGTGGTTATCCAAGCAGACAGTACCCCCAGACTCCCCAAAAAATTTAACGACCTATGTCAAGACGAAGAGAATGAGGTTGGAAGGGTCACCTCCTACCCTTCCTCCCCCAGTACCATGCCAGCCACCGATAACGGACCTAGGGTACTGCAATTATTAAAAAAGGTTTCCACTTCTTTTAAGTACTGGGAAGCAAACACTGACTTGCATTTACAATAAGTCGTTTGGAAAATGGAAGAGAGGGAGAGATTGTGCTTAAAAGCTAACGACGTAGCTACGACTCTAATATCATGAGCTCTAACTTTAAGAACAGGAAGAAGTTCTTCTTCAATCTGAGAATGTGCTTCACGAATGAGGTCTCTTAGAATGAAAGAAAGGGCATTCTTCATAAGGGACTGCGAAGGGTCTTTGGCCGAACACCATAGGTGACTGGCAGGACCCTCTATTTTCTCAGTTCTATGCAGGTACTGTACAGAGACCCCCCCGTATTCATGTTCTCACGATTCACAGACTCACCTATTCGTGGATTTCTCTATGGAACATATATACACATTATTTGAGGAAAATTCGCCCATTCACAGTATTTTTCACTGAGAAATATTCACTAATTACTCTATTCTCATATCATTTTCATGACTAAATGCACTTTTGGGATAAAACTATTAAAATACTCAGGTACTCAGGTAGTGCTCGAGTTACGATAATTCGCCTTAGGATAATTCGGTTTTGCGACAGGGTACGCAATTAATACCAATACGACAATATTTATAAAATATTTTTAAATTTTGTGCGGGTGCAGGCAGCAGCGTACAATCAGGCAGTGAGAGAGACCAAATTACAATAGACCAACTTCTTTTCCTCCATCTCTTTATCCCATCTTCTAGTTAAAAAAGTAAAAAGAATGATAAAAGTATTGTTAGTAACATTATACTTCTTGCATAAACGCGTACAGCCATAAACAACCGAACAAGAAACTATGTTTTGCTTATAATCTAATCGGACAGCAACAGCCATTTTGCTTGTATTTCAACACCATACGGTAATAAACAATTATTGTAGTTATGTTACAAATGACATTAAGTCGAATAGGACTAATGTATTTTTACATTATACCCTTATTTGCTATGGATAAAAGATTGGCAAGGAAATATACTGATAGGTTTAAGCTGCAAGTTGTAGCTGAAGCTGAGAAAACAATGTTCAAGCTGCTAATGACTATAAATTAACGTGCATCAGCAACATGGATGAAACTCGACTGTAATTAACATTGGAGAGAAAGTATTCTAATCAAAACTACTGGACATGAAAGAACACATTACTACTGTTTTTACACCAATAAACAATAAATACAAGTGAAAACAGCATACAGAATCTTGATTTTCTTTACACACAACGAACATGCCCCCAAACAGCCAACTTCATCTATTAACAAAAAAAAGAGCTAAATGAATTTCACAACAAGACATATTTAAGTTGTATTTCGGCTTAAAAACACTTCGTATAACGAAAAATAACCTTGTTCCATACAAATAAAGTATCTAGAGATTCACTTACGTTATCTAGAAGCAAGAAAAGCACTCTGAACTGAGTTAAATAGCCGGCGGCGAAATAAACTTTACTGCATAATTGATTTCCAAACCAAAACATTGATCGCTATGACTGCAACTTATAATACAAAAGCAATATAAGAATATATACAATACAATATTATTGGATACAGTGAAGTAAAGCATAACATCCTAAAAGATCCAAGGAAAAGATGCATATCTGTTATGTTGATATTTGTATAATATGATATTAATAAGTGAACATAGAGTACAGTATAATGTAGGCTAGGCTGCTGTTTATGTATACAATATACCATAGTGTAGGCTAAGCTAATTCTTGTTTGTTATTCAATTTCTCTTTGTATTGAATTACCATAAGTCACTCTGCATGAACCTCCAGAATTAGCTGATATTAATAATTACTACAGTATACTGTACTGTGTATGTATAGAGTATACTTTATAGTGTAGGCTAGGCTACCATATACAGTATGTATATATGGTACTGAATACCCTAGTGTAGGCTAGGCTATATTCGAGATACGTTTTTTCCAACAAACAATGGGTCTTTTGGAACCTAACCCCATCGTAAGTAGCATAATACTGTACCTGTATAAGCATTTTTAGAGTTTTTTTTGTGTTTGAACTATCAAAATAGGCAGTTCTAAAGTGTTTTTAGAAGGGTTTCAAGTATTCACAGATTTTAGCTATTTGTGGGAGGGTGTGGTACACATCTCCAGCGAATACAGGGGGGTTTATTGTAAAACTTCAAAGCCCCAACAAAGCACTCTCTTTTCATCCTCTGAACCAAGCACTTCCACTAAACTCTTTATACAAAAAGAACGAAGCCAAGGTTTAGAAGGAATCTCGTTCTTTGCAAGAAACCCCAGTGAATAGGAGCAAACCGCATCTCCTTGAGCGAATCCGACTCTTTTGTCAATCGCCTGTATCTCACTGACTCTCTTAGCAGTGGCTAAGGCTACCAGGAAGAGGGTCTTCTTCGTAAGATTCCAAAGGGATGTGGAATTAAGAGGTTCAAAGGCAGGGCTAGACAGCCATTTTAGAACCAAATCTTGGTTCCAGGATACTGGTTGTGAATCCCTTGTTTTACACGTATCCAATGATCTAATAAGATTGGAAATATCCTGGTTGGCAGAAAGGTCCGGGCCCCTATGTTGGAACACTGAGCTAAGCATGGACCTGTAACCTTCAGTTGTAAAAAGGGACAAACCTCTGGTGGTCCTCACATACAACAGGAAATCAGCGATTTCCGTTAAAGGCGTCTTAGTAGACAAGATGCCTGTCGAAACTTTGACAAGAGAGATTGCACTTTTCCACAAGTTGTAGTATAGTTTTATATATTCTCTTTAAATTTATGTAAAGTGGAAATGCATTTTATGTAGAAGAAGGATATTATGTTTTGTCGTGTTCGTATTTAGTAATGAAGGGCGTTGTTTTAACTGTTTCGTGTGTAATATTGCTTAACTACCGGTATTGGTTGTTTTGTCCGTTAGTTGGTCGAAGGTTTGGTGTCGGTCAAAGATGGCCATGAAGTTATTCGCTTCATAGCTTTAACGTAGAGTGGTTCGAGCTAGTGGGGGACTCAAGAATGCAGCCATAATTGTCGGTATCTACAATCCATTTAAGTATTCCTATTCATCTTAAAGTACATTTAACCCTTAGTGGACGGATTGAGCTTCAGTGTGAAGTAAAACAGGTTTGGGGAGGTGGACGGATTGCTCTTCAGTGGGAAGCAGAATTATGCACCACTGTTATGGTAATAATGATTCAAAACAAAGGTGCCAATACTTCTATATGCTATAAATTCACTAATGGCAACTTTTATACAGACGTGAGAGTTCAGCCTGTATCAGTAATGCTTGTGACTTCAAGGGTGAAGGTACTGCATCTCTCTCTCACAAGAGTCTTTGTGTAAATTTGCTTGTAAATATATGAAGGGGTTGCTGTTGTTTTTTGTTTTTGTCTTTTACAATAGTATGTCGGTTGTAAATGTAATTTTACAAAGAAAATTGCAAAGAAATATTAGAAAAAGCATGTAAAAGGAAAAAAAAAGTTACTGAATCTTCCTTCTCGTAAACTTACGTAAATATTTTACAACAAATATGCAAAAAATTGTTACTGCTTTTATTTCTTATCTGTTTTGATATCGTGTGAGCAGTAATAATAATTTCACAAAATCCAAAAAACTTATTTATTAGAAAAAACATACATAAGTTGGTAAAATTTACGATTGTCTTGTAAATGAGGCCCCACAAGGGGTTGTAAATAGTCATTTTCAACTTCTCGTGGAAGGTAGGGAAAATTTTTAGAATTTTTTTATTTATACAGTGTGAATGTACGTGTCATTCTCTTTCCATTGATGTGATTTTTTTTTTATTTTGCCGACCTCAAAGTTTCCCCGGTCTGGGGTGCTGCACATTGATAAATTATGCCGTCCCTTAAGGGTTAAGGAAACTTCCTTTAGGAGATATGCATATCTACATGTAAGGATAATTTCTTGCGGTGTGCTTTAGATGAAGGTCGTGAAATAGAGATTGTGCTCACGCCAATCTAACTACTGTACATCAAGCTAGGAACAACTGAATATGCCAATAGTAAGTTTATATTGTTAGTTTAGTTAATATACACAACGCAATGTATTGATATAATCACAATTTAAACTAGCATAGGAATGAAGTAACCTGGGTGTCGTAGCATAAGACTTAGGCTACGATTTGGGTCAGTACATTTCGGATCGTTTATGCTATATGACAACACTGACGATTTGAAATGCTATACTTGTTCTGAGTGAGTCGGAATAATGCAATTGGTTCTGCACCAAGTGCGGAATATGGACCACCTATGTTGATAGACATTGGCGGATGGCTGGCGTCTGCATCTTGCAACAGAGTCCGCAACTGCCTTTGAAAATCCCTTAGTTCTGAGTAATTTCTTGACAGTCTGTAACCTGCCGGTGCCAGATTTGACAACCCTAGATGGAACCATCTGAAGTGGGGTTGTGTGAGCAGATTCCGTTTTTGTGGTAGAAGCCTTGGAAAGTCTACCAACATTTCCAGAAGATCTGGGAACCATTCCCTTACAGGCCAGAGTGGGGCTATTAGTGTTATCGACACACTTTGATGTGACCGGAACTTGTTCAGTACTTCTTGTATCATCCCGAACGGTGGAAAGGCATACAGATGTTTGTTTGGCCAGTCCTGTAACATGGCATCCATTGCCCATGCAAGGGGTCTGGAATTGGCGAACAAAAAAGAAGTAGAAAACAATTTTTGGAAGTTGCAAAGAGATCCAAAGTCGGAGTTCCCCACAGTCTCCAAAGATCCAGGCAAACCTGTGGATCTAAAGTCCACTCCGTGGGAAATACTTGATCGCTCCCGCTTAGCTGGTCTGCCATGACATTCAGTCTGCCCTGGACAAATCTTGTTGCTGACTTTGTCCAATTCTGGTTTGCACAAAGTAGAAGATCCCTTGCTGCCTTGCAAAGGGAGAAGGAATGCATTCCCCCTTGCTTGCTTATGTAAGACAGCACTGTGTTATTTTCCGAATGGACTGCTACGGTCTTCCCGGACACTTCCAAGGCAAAGGCTTGCAATCCTAGATGAATCACCTTTAACTCTTTCACATTTATGTGAAACCTCTGTTGAACTGGTGACCACCTCCCGGAGACCTTCTTGTCTCCTAGAAGAGCTCCCCAGCCTAAGTCTGATGCATCTGCATAAAAGCTTAGGTCTGGGTTCTGGATGAGAAGGCATTTCCCTTTCAGCAGTCTGTCTTCTGACTTCCACCAGAGCAGGTGCTTCTCTATTTCGGGAGTTACAGGGAACATGAACGAGTCTGGGTGTTGTTTCCTGTCCCAGCTGGCTCGAAGAAAAAACTGAAAACTCTCAGGTGCAGCCTTCCCAGGGATACGATTTGCTCTATGGAGGCTAGCATTCCTAGGAGACTCATCCATCTGTTGGCAGAGCAAGTCTGGAGAGAGAGAAATTCGTCTATGGTTTTCAGACAAGTCCACTCTTTTGGGAGATGGAAAAGCCCGAAAAGCTAGAGAGTTCAGTGTCATCCCCAAAATGCCATTTTTATAATAAAATAGTTTTATATATACTTACCAAGCAATTACATAGCTAACAGCTTCCTACCACGGCAGACCATAAATTCAAATTTCAAAGTGGGGCTACCATCACTAGTGTAGGTGACGGGGTCCCTCCCACTATCAGGACTGACAGGTACAACCCAGCGGGAAACATCAATTCGTTGAGCCAAAATATGTTAATCTGTGGGGAAGGAGGGAGGGCTCCGATTAGTATTTGCTGGGTAAGCTTATATACAAAAATTTATTATAAAAAGGTCATTTTTAAATAAGTGACTTACAAAGCAATTACATAGCTCACTGCACATTGAGAGGAGGCGGGTTAGATGGACATAAAACTAATCCAACACATTAAGAGATAATGACTTTGAACTTGAAGTTTGCTAGCATTGAGACAATGCTTGTTGTACCTTACCTAGTAAGACAGCTGCTACAGATTAAATACTGCCTCTGGTCGGTGCTCATCTTAACCTGTAGAGGGCATGGCATATTGGCCAGAATCGCTCTTACTTCAGTGGGCACTTTGAAGCTGTGGAGGTACGCTGACAGCGGACAAAGAAAAAAAGGAGTTGCCCTTGCCCTCGGCATGACTAGAATAAAAAACAAGTGTCACCTACACCACAATAAAAACTAGACAACCAACACCCCAACCATAAAAAATCTGGTAGGTATTCCAGGTACGCTTGTACCCCCAGGCTTTCCAACAACTCAACACCTATAAAACCAAGGTGAGGAGACAGTAGAGGGACAGTTTGCCCCTTTTGCTTCCTCTCTCAACACCATGCCAGCCACGGATAAAGGCCCTAACATACTACAATTATCAAAAACTGCTTCCATGTCTTTCAGGTAGTGCGAAGCAAACACAGATTTCGATCTCCAAAAAGTTGATTAGAGAATGGAAAACAACAACATATTACGACGAAATGCAAGAGAAGTGGCGACGGCTTGAACTTCATGAGCCTTTACCCTCAAGATCGGGAAGACGTCCTCTTGAATCTGAGAATGCGCTTCTGAGATAATGCTCCTTAAGAAAAAGGAGAGGGCGTTCTTAGAGAACGGGCGAGATGGGTTTCTCACTGAACCCCAGAGGTTGCTAGAGGAGCCGCTGATCTTCTCAGTCCCCCAGGTGTAAAGCCACAAGGCCCTCACGGGGTAAAGAAGTCTCTCCTCTTCTTCCGGTCCAAAAATGTTCTCCAAGCTCTTAATAATAAATGAGTGGGGCCACAGGCAAGAAATGTCATCGTTCTTAGTGAGGAAATCAAGCGAAAAAGAGTAAACTGCGCCTCCTTGCGCAAAACCAACTTTCTTATCCACTGCCTGGAGTTCGCTTACTCACCTTGCTGTAGCCAGCGTTACAAGAAAGAGTCTTCTGAGTGAGGGACTTAAAGGAGGCAGAACGAAGAGGTTCAAAAGAGGAGCTCACGAGCCACTTTAAAACTATGTCCAAATTCCAAGGGACTGAAGTTAAGTATACCTTAGTTTTACCAGACCACTGAGCTGATTAACAGCTCTCCTAGGGCTGGCCCGAAGGATTAGACTTATTTTACGTGGCTAAGAACCAATTGGTTACTTAGCAATGGGACCTACAGCTTATTGTGGAATTCGAACCACATTACAGCGAGAAATGAATTTCTATCACAAGAAATAAATTCCTCTAACTCTTCATCAGCCGGCTGGGGGAACTGAACTCCGGCCCATCGAGTGACAGTCTGAAGCTCAACCGACTCAGCCAACGAAGGACTAATAACTGAAGAGCGATTGTGTGTCTTGGGAGGTCTCAAAAGACTTGACACGATCACTAATATCTTGGTTCGTAGATAGGTTAAGGCCTCTGTGCTTGAACACTGAGCTAAGCATATCCCTATATCCCTTAATTGTAGAGGGTGATAGTCTCCTAACAGTCTTGAGAAAGAGCAAGAAATCAGCAATCTGGGCTCCTTTGGTTTCAGAAGAATACACATGATTTTGTGCACACCATCCTCTGAACACTGTCCACTTGGACTGGTAGAGCTTACTAAAAGAAGCTCTTCTACATCTAGCAATAGCTTCTGCAGCCCTATGTGAAAATCCTTTTGCTCTGACGAGGTTCCTGACAGTCTGAAGCCTGTCAGGGCCAGAGCAGACAACCCTTGATGGTACCTGTGAAAATGTGGCTGTTTGAGCAGCGACTGTTCTTGTAGAAGCAGCCTCGGAAAATCCACAAAAGGTCTCAGCAGGTCCGGAAACCACTCCTTCCTCGGCCAAAAGAGAGCGACTAGTGTCATCAAGACATTCCGATGAGAACTGAACTTGTTTAACACCTCCCGAATCATCTCGAAGGGGGGAAAGGTGTAGACGTCTAGGCCTGTCCAGTCTAACAACATTGCATCTGTCGTCCAAGCTAAAGGGTCCAGGACTGGTGAGCAAAAGAGAGGAATCCGGTTGTTCTTTGAAGTAACAAAGAGATCTACAGAGGACTTGCCCCACAGCCTCCACAGATCGTTACAGACTCTGGAATGCCAGGTCCGCTCTGTGACCGCAGCTTAACTGGTCCACCAGAACATTCATCTTCCCCTGCACAAAGCGGGGGAGTAGCTTGACTTGATTCTGCTCCGCCCATAGAAGAAGGTCTTTGGCTGCCTCGTAGAGAGTGAAAGAGTGGGTGCCCCCCTACTTGCGAACATAGGACAGAGCTGTGGTGTTGTCTGAGTAAATCGTAACTATTTTCCCCGAAACGAGTGGAGACCACTTGAAGGCCCAGATGAATGGCTTTCAACTCCTTGACGTTTATATGTAGTGATTTCTGAGCTGCGGTCCACGTCCCCGACACCTTCCGACTCCCTCACAGGGTTCCCCACCCTACGTCTGAGGAGTGAGTAGAATTCTAGGCTGGGGTTCAGAGGAGATAGACAGAGTCCTTCGTGAAGTCCCTCCTTAGATAACCACCTTCGGAGATCCTCTCTGATCTCCGACGTTACTGGAAAGACTACGGAAACTGACTGAGTCTTCCTGCATCAATTTGCCTTCAGGGAGAATTGCAGGGGCCTCATGTGAAGTCTGCCCAACCTCACAAAAGATTCCACTGAGGCCAGAGTTCCAAGAAGGCTCATTCACCAGAGGGCAGAACAAGTTGATTGAGAAAATCCTGTACAGCCTGGAGACACAACTCGACCCTCTTGAGGGAGAGAAAAGCCCAAAAACCTCCAGAGTTCAGTCATCCCCAAATAAAGAATGCTGTGGTGATTTGAGAAACCACACACAATTTCATTTTTTTTTTTTATCTGTGAATCCGTGCACGATTTCTGTATTTGGGGGCTTGTTTTGTTTGTTTTGACATGTTTCACTGAATAAACCGAAAGTAAAGTTTACGCTGTATAGAAGTGTTGGAAACTTTAAGTCGTGTGAAATATGTTTTACTTGAGCGTGAGATCTGTTGTGAAATTGTACTTTTGCCCTTAACTTTACAATTGAGATATGACTTCATCATCATCAGTCATGAAACGAAAATTGTAATTCTTCATTTATCATGAGTGAAAGTAGTAATTTTGTAAAGCTAATCTGAATTTATGAAGGGACTGTATCACTTTATAACATTTAGTTCAGTGTTTGGCTGTGACTTTTTACCATGAGTAGTTTCTAATGTCCTTGGTTTTCCGGCAGGGAGAAGGTGTCTGGAACAGCTAGATAAGTCTTCCGATTCTGTAAGAGACTATGTTTTTGCGAAAATATAGTCATGTTTTATCTCCAAGACCTTGTTAGCTGTAGGAATCATATTTTTAATTCAGATATCCGTTTGAGAATTCAATTCCTCATTAGTATTCTTTAATAATATAGCTGATTTGTTTGAAGGTTTCATTAGATTATTTCATATTTACATTGTGTTTAGTGGACACGTGATTTTTCAGGTATATTTGTTTCAGTTACCAATTAACTGATAAATTTGATGTTCAATAGATAAAGCAAGAAATATATTTTTGTTGTGTACAGAAGTTCAATTATATTTTTATTGTAAATTTTGTAACAAGCATTTCATTTCAACCTTAGATCTTTCATCACATGTCAAGTTATGGTAAACATCAGACTGTGTTAGCCTAGGCTTAGAGGTGCCTAGTATGTTGCTCTAGTACTGGTGGGAGTAAGTCACTAGCTCTGAAAATAACCTTATCCTATGTCAGAAACCCTTACAGTCCATGGGAACATCTAGGTTAGAGATTCCTAACCTAGAGTAACCTAACCTAATGTGTTCATTCAGTAGTCTGAATAGATAGCTGATTAGCCCAATACCACTTGTTGGATGAATCCTCAGTCCCATGTTCTGTAGCTTGCAGTCAAAGGATGTTGTAGACTGATTCAATACAGGGTGATAGCAAGCACCACTGGAAGCAGTCATTTAGCCCATTACAACGACCACATCCTTGAACTTTGGTCCTTCGAACCGGATATAGTATTAATTAGTCTAACCTACCATAGCATATACTTGCGACAATGTTAACAAATATGATTTCCTAGGTCTGGAGAATAAGTTCAGATTAGCTATGGAGCAGATGTTTGCTTGAGAAAATTTACCTAATTTAGATTGTTTTGTGTACCTGTTTTAGGCTATGAGAGATTTGTACCAAATTACTGTTATATAGCCTGCATTACCTATTCTTGTAACGTCAATTGCTATTGACTATCATTTATTTTGTGTTGTGCATAGCCTAGCCTATGTGCAATAAACCTAATTTGTTCCTTGTCAAGAGTATTTTGTATGTGATCTGATTTTGTGATATGTTTTGTTAGCCTTGTCATTAATTATAGCAGCTGCAGTTGATGAATCCAAGTCATTCCTTAGATATAAGGTAGTTTGTGAAGACCTGAAGGATATCATTTCCTTATTAGAGGATGAACTTAAAGTAACCCCTTCACCTACCCTCTGTTCTTTACAGTTTTCTGAATCAGATTTAGCAAGGGAATATGAGTCCTTTGAGAACTTCTGGTCAGTTTGTCAAGATGCCATTGATAGTTCTGAACATGATGAGTGTAGAGATCACAGAGCGTTGAAACGCAATGCATGGAAGCTACAAACAGACCTTAAGTCTGCTATAGACTCCAAATTAGCTCAGTCACCCTCAGTGGGACAAACTCCCTCTAATCCTACACCTAGTCAAGTGGTACTACCTGCAAAGCACCTTCCCCATCCTAAGTTACCAGAAATAAAGATTCCTGGGTTTAATGGGGAATTAAGTCATTGGAACAGTTTTTGGGATTCTTTTAGTAGCCTCATTGATAGTTGTCAAGATATTGATCCAGTGTTGAAATTTAATATACAGTACTCAGATCTTATCTTAGTGGTAAAGCCTATAGAACCATAGAAGGTTTATCCATATCAAATGATAATTAAAGTGTTTTCCTTAATTACTGAAGTCTAGATTTGCAAATTATATGCAATTGTTACAACAATTACATTTACAGCTTATGAATAAGAAACCCCCAGAGCATGCCCTTAGAGATTTAACAGATTTTTGTTTAACATTTGAACGTTTGTTATTGCAAATAGAAAGTGCAACCAAAGTACCTTGTGATGACTACTTGCTCAGGGATATAATCTCCAAAAAGCTTAGTGTTCACACTTTAGAGTATCTATTCAATAAGTACAGTACTTATGACCTGACTCTGCAACAGCTTTCAAATGGAACTGGTCACCTTATAAAGGTCATAGAATGTTCCCAATCTCTTTCAGATTAGTCTGTAAATTCGGCTGGTAAGCAGACTTCAAATTTAAGTTCACATTCCAAGACAAGACATAATCAAAACTTTAGTAAGACCCGACACAATCAAAACTTTAGTAAGACCAGTAACATTTCTAAGCAAATGACAGTGTCTTCCCAAAAGTTAAATGTTAACACTGCAAATTCATCTCCTAAAGTTCAGACCTCATGGAGTAAGCCTTGTATGTTTTGCTTGGAAACCCATAGTTCTAAGTATTGTTCAAAGTATCCTACATGGGAATCTAGGAAAAATAGAATAAGAGATTTAGATTGTTGTTTTGTGTATATGAAGAAAGGTCATAGAGCCTCAGATTGTACAGTAACACCTGAGTGTAGACTTTGTAGTGGTAAACATCACACCTTTCTTTGCATTAAACTGACCAATGGTAGTGCCTCTATTAACCAAGTAGCAACTACAACTAACATTCCCCAAGTAGCAACTAACAGAAGACCTAACCTAAACAGTAGTGTCTCCCACCAATCAGTTGTAAGTGAGTGATGGTAAAGAATCTAGAACTGTAACCATATCTGAAAATTCTAACAGCATAGTCAGTTCAGTGCAGACAGATACTCAGACCGAGACAATTCCTTTTGCCTCAACAGCGCTTCCTACCACTATACTTAAGATTTCATGATCAGGCATCCGTGAAGTAGTTAGTGTCTTTTTAGACACTGGAGCCCAACGCACCTTTATTCAATCTGCTTTAGCGTACCGTCTCAAGTTGAAACCTATGTACGCCATTTCGCTCAAACTTACCGCGTTTGGTAATCATGTTCAAACTGTAACCTGTGACGTAGTTTGTGTTGTTGTTCGTATTGGTACACAGTGCGTTCCGATTTTTGCTGTAGTTTATGATGAAGTGAATACCCAGTTACATATACCTGGTATTGCTAAAGTGGCAAAGAAACTTAGAGAAAAGGGAATCAAACTTGCTGATCCATATATTAACTCAGATGTCATCAGTGATATCAGACTTGTAATAGGTGCTGATTATTACTCTAGATTTGTGACAAACAGTACTTTTTATTCAGGAGTTGTACTATTAACTAGCCTAGCAGTTTCCATTACTGTATTTTTGGACCTATGCCAAAATGGGTAGATGGCTCTCAGGCTGTTAAAAACATTGGCATTCAGCATTCATTTTGTGCACGTATTGGAGTTCAGTTACCAGAGTCAGAATCGAATCAAATTGAAAACCTTTGGAAACTTGATGTTGTAAAGACAGAAACCCTTACACCAGAGGAAACCCACTCAGTACGTCACTTTGAATCTTCTTGTCAAAGGGTAGGCATTCAATATTTTGTTGAGTTACCATTCAAGAGTGATGAAAGACCAGCAACTAATTGTTGCAAAGCTTATGGTCAGTTGAAGTCACTTTCCAAATCCTTTGCAGCTTGTCCAGAAATTTATGAACAATATTCTGAGATCTTCAGTGAGTACTGTATTTAGATTTAGGATTCATAGACTCATTATCTTCTGTATCATCCAGTGTACAAGAATTCTCCTACCACCCCAATTAGAGTAGTATTTAACGTTTCTAGTAAAGCAGACTCAAGAACAATGAGTTTGAATGATTGCTTATTAACAGGACCTAGCCTACCCATTAAACTTGTTGAATCTCTTGTTGAATTTCGTACTAACCCAGTAGCAGTTGTTGCAGACATATCAAAAGCATTCTTACATAGGTATAGGTATTTCCCTAAATTATAGAGACTATTGTAGGTTTTTATGGTATGAAGACCAAACACTTCGGAAGGTTATCACCTATAGATTTAAAGTATTCCTGTTTGGTGTAACATCATCTCCATTTTTACTTCAGAAAATACTAACCTATCACTTAGAGAACCATTCTAAACCATTAGCAAGGACTCTGATTTCACATTTTTATGTTGATAACTTTGCTCATACTTATGTAAATGTAGACCAGTTGAAGAGTGAATATCCTTAAATTAATGGTATTATGTCTGATGCATCTGTGCCATTACAATGTTGGGTGAGTAATGATTCAGAATTTAATGAAGATATTGGTATTAATCAGGAGAAACTAAACTTACATGGTGTTAATGTTCTTGGTATCTCATGGAATTCTGTCAGTGACGAAATAGTGTACCAAAGTAAGAAAGTATATAAGGAGGAGTGTATGCATCATCAAATCACCAAAAGATTAGCTTTATCTGTAATTTCTAGTGTTTTTGATCCATTAGGACTTTTGTCACCAGTTTTGATCAAAGGAAAGTTATTCATACAGAAACTATGGAAATGTAAATATTCTTGGGATGAACAGTTACCTGAATCATTAGTTCAAGAATTTCAGAGTATTTGCCAGAGTCTCAGTCAGATCTCGGCCATTAAATTTCCAAGACCTGTAATTAATCCTAATACCTCAGATTTACATATTTTTTGTGATTCATCAGCAGTAGCATATGGTTTAGTAGTTTATGCTGTGGATTCAGGAAACAAATCTAGTAATCTCTTTATGAGTAAAGTGAGAGTAGCTTCAAGTCCTCCATGTACCATTCCCAAATTAGAGTTACTTGCACTCGCACTTGCTAAATTTGGATTTAGAAATTGTACATTGTGGACTGATAGTGAAGTCACAATTAAATGGGTACATCATGATAAATCTACAGATGTATTTGTGAGAAATGGAGTTGTAGAAATTCACACTTTATGAAGTGATTATAATTTGTGCATATTACATGCTCCCTCCCGTAAGAATTCTGCTGATATAGTAACCCGAGGTGTTAACGTTTCAAAGTTAGCCAACAATTTGATGTGGAAACAAGGACCTTCATTTTTGCTTAATCCTTTGGAGTACCCACCTCAGAAGGAATCTGCTTGCAATGCTGCAGTAGTATCACAGATTTTAGTAGAACCAAACATAATCCAACCTATTTATCCTGTGTTTGATATGGGAAGACATTTCACTCTTACTAAAGTTATGAGAGTAATATCAAAGGTCATGAATTTTTGTAAAAAGTACTTCCCTCATAAATTCAAGTTGAATGCTCTACATTCCTGCATAAGATTAGCTCAGTTACAGTTTTCCTACTTTATTTGAATATTTGAAACAACCAGAGAAGAGTCCTAAACCAGCTGCAGAAATCATGAATTTAGCCAAGCAACTTGATATGTATATGAATGAAGATCAATTGATTTGTTGTGGAGGTAGATTACAGAACTCATATCTGTCCCCAGAAACACAATGTCCAATTTATTTACCTGCCAAACATCCCTTGACCAAATTGATCATAACTAATTATCATAACCATCACTGTCATTGTGGGTTAAGTCAAAACACTGTGGGGTCTTAGACAGCAATTTTGGATATCAAAAGCCAGAGTCACTATAAAGAACATCATTAGTAAACGTGTGCTATGTAGAAAGGTAGTTGGTAAGACTTTCCATCAACCAGGTCCACCTCCCTTACCAGAGGATAGGGTCTGTTATGTCAGACCGTTCAGTTCTGTTGGAGTAGATTTTACCGGTGCTATAACCATTGTTGATCCTGCAACTGCTAGTGACAGTGAACGAGTCTATGTTTGCCTGTTTACCTGTACAACCTCAAGAGCAGTACATTTAGAGTTGTGTAGTTCTTTTACTACCTGAGAATTCTTATTAGCCCTTCGCCGATTTGGTGCAAGATTCGGTGTTCCATCTGTTGTCATTTCTGATAATGGTACCAATTTTAGATGAGCAGAGAGATTCCTTAATATCAAAGATGAACCAGAAGTAAGAGCATACATACAAGATAACAACATATTGTGGTGTGGAAATTTAACACCCCTCGTTCACCATGGAGTGGTGGTTTCCTTGAAAGACTCATTGGAAGTGTCAAGAGTAGTCTTCATAAATCTCTCTTTAAGAAATGCATCTCATTTAATGAGTTACACACTCATTTATGTGAAATTGAGTGTATTATCAATTCTTGTCCACTTACCTATCTGTCAGAAGACATCTGAGAGGAGTATCTCAGTCCTTCTCATTTGATATATGGAAGAACAGTAACCCTATTCCCACCTCTGAATTCCTTTGGAGCGGATGTTCCATCATAGAGAAAATTTAGATTTGGGAGTACAGTACCCCTGACTCTCAGACATATTGAAGAAGTATGAGAAAGTATGGATGAATTCCTACCTCACATCACTGAAAGAAAGACATTTAACTTGTGCCAAAGACAAATCTTGTTTGGTGAAAGTTGGTGATTTAGTACTTGTGCTATTAGGAAATAAGACTAGAGCCAATTATCCTTTAGGATTAGTTACCCAGTTGATAAAGGGCAATGATAATGTTGTCCGGAGTGCGATAGTTCATACAGCGGATGTCGAATATATGAGACCTATTTCCAAATTAATTCCATTAGAATTACATCATGAAGTGATTCCTAATGTGGAACCCAAAGAATTGCCAAGTCCCCCTGCAGTACCCAGTGCACCACCTAGATCAACACGCCATGCTGCACACAAGGCGGAACGGTTGCGCAGAGATTTAATAGATGATGATCTCTTGTGATACATTGTACAGTAGTTTAGATTATTCCTACACCCGTCTTTTGGGGGGGAGAATGTGGTGATTTGAGAAACAACATACAATTTCCTTTTTCTTATCTATGAATTCATGCGCGATTTGTGTATTTGGGGGCTTGTTTTGTTTGATTTGACACGTTTCATTGAATAATCCGAAAGTAAAGTTTAAGTTGTATAGAAGTGTTGGAAACTTAAGTTTGTGTGAAAAATGTTTTATTTGAGCATGAGATTTGTTGTGACATTGTACTTTTGCACTTAAGTTTGCATTTGAGATATGACTTCATCATCATCAGTCATGAAACCAAATTGTAATTCTTCATTTAACATGAGTGAAAGTAGTAATTCTGTAAAGCTAATCTGAATTTATGAAGGGACAGTATCATTTTGTAACATTTAGTTCAGTGTTTAGCTGTAACTTGGTTTTCCGGCAGGGAGAAGGCGTCTGGAACAGCTACAGATAAGTCTTCCAATTCTGTAAGACTATGTTTTTGCAAAAATATAGTCATGTTCTATCTCCAACACCTTATTAGCTGTAGGAATTATATTTGTAGTTTAGATATCCGTTTGAGAATTCAATTCCTCATTAGTATTTTTTAATAATACAGCTGATTTGTTTGAAGGTTTCATTAGATTATTTTATATTTACATTGTGTTTAGTGGACATATGATTTTTCAGATATATTTGTTTCAGTTACCAATTAATTAATGAATTTGATGTTCAATTACCACTGGAAGCAGTTGTTTAGCCCATTACAACCACCACAAATGCTCTGAAACGGAGTCATTTAGGACTTCTGAACATTTATCAAGATGCCTAAGTCCTTCGTTAAGTAAAGGGTCCTTTGTAAGTCCTTCATGCACTGCTCCTCTTATGGAGAGCAGAGAAGCCAATCATCCAGGTATAAGGACACGTTGATACCGAGAAGATGAAGCCACTCACCAAGGGGAGCAAGTATCCGGGTAAAGACCTGTGGGGCTGTGGACACGGCAAAGCAAAGCGCCCGAAACTGGAGAACCTGGCCCTGAAAGACGAACCTCAGGAACTTCCTCGAGTCCGAGTGGATGAGGACATGAAAATACGCATCCTGCATGTCCAAGGTGACCATCCAGTTGTCTTGATGGAGAGAGGACATGACAGACCGGTTCATCTCCATGTGGAACTTCGTCTTCGCCACAAACAAGTTTTGAGCGCTGACATCCAAAACTGGTCTCCAACCCCTGGAAGCCTTGGGGACAGCAAAAAGACTGTTGTAAAACCCCTTCAACAAAAGGTCTACAACTTCCTCCATCGCTCCTTTGCAAAGGAGAGAATCCACTTCTTGAATGAGGGCCAAAAACTTCTCGGACCCTGCCGAGCAAGCCGTCAAGGTGATCGGCGACTTTGAAAGCAGAGGAGTCTGATTGAAAGGAATGGAGTAGTCCAATTTCAGAACCTGAACTACTCAAGGTTCTGCACCCCTGCTACTCCATTCCTTCCAAAAAAGGTGCAACCCGGCACCTACCAGGGGACAAAGGACACGGGCCTCATTTAATGGTGGCTGGTTTGGCTGGAGACTTCTTAAATGACTTTGCTGGAGGACGAAGGTTCGAGTGTGGCCTGGATTTGGTTCTAACTCTTCCTCCATGAAAGGACTGAGGCTGCAAAGGTGAAAAAGGTTTAGACATGGCTGCAGGAGTTCCCTTGGGACGCTTCCATGACTGGGTAAAAAGATCAGTGGTCGATTTCTTCTGCAGATCCGAAAGAACTTCTTTAACAGTGTCCTGGGGAAAAAGGCAAGACTTGTCAAGCGGAGCGAATAAGAGAGCTGAGTTCTGGATAGAGGTCACTCCTTTAGTAGTAAAGGAGCACCACAGCCCTCGCTTCTTCAACGAGCCCATCACATATAGCGATGCAAGCCGAATCGTCCCTCACTGCCTTGTCTGTGCAAGAAAGAACATTAAGTCAGTCCAAAGCAAATATAGGCAGTCCCCGGTTATCGGCGGGGGTTCCATTCTGAGGTTGTGATGATAACCGAAAATTGCTGCTAACTGAAAATTGGTGATTTTCACGCTTTTTCGGCAAATTTCGGGGCTTATCGGTGCCAAAAAGAGCTGATTTTCAGTTATCTGCGCCTCTGTTAGGTATGTATCGGCACCAATACCCAGTTATTGGAGCCGATTTTTGTCGCTAGACAAGCGCCATAAAACCGGATTGCCGTTAAGCAGGGACTGCCTGTATTGTGAACAAGATGATCCAGTTCGGGAGATGAGAAGACTTTCGCTGAGGCGAAAGCAGTACGACACGATGCATCAACCAAGCCAAAGAAGTCCCCCTGGGAGGAGGCATCAACTCCCAAGGAAGGCACTTCCCCAGTGGCATAAAACCTGTACCTCCTGTTAAGAAGTTTCAAAGGAGGAAAGGCAAAAGTAGCCTTGCCAGCAGCTCTTTTCGAAGTCAACCACTCATCGATCTCTTTCAATGCTTTCTTCGAAGAAGAGGAGAGGACGAGCTTAGGAAGGCAGGAGTCAGAGGCATGCTTCTTCATCTAAAACGTGAGGCAGGAGAGTCCAGAGGAGCAGGCTGGAAGAAGTCAGGGAAGTTCAATAACAGGAACCTGAGGAGACTCAAATAAGCTGAAGCAGGTACCGAATCATGGTCCGATTCTTCCTCCTCTGACGAAACAGGAAAGAGAACTGTATCCTCGGACTTAGGAACCGTCTTCTTCTTTAAGAAAGTCATCAAATCCTCCAAATGATGCTTAATCGGAGCCAAAGAATCCTCCTGAGGCGACAAAAGAGGGAGAGGAGGCAGCGATGGTGTCAGGCACTTAGAAGAAGCAGGGGTTGAACTGTCCAAAGTTGGCACTGAGTGAGAAGTTGGCACCAAACGAGCAGGCGCAGGCACCAAGTGCTTGGGAGAAGGCAGGTGCTCAGGAGAGCGAGAGTGCTTGGGCTGAGGCGGCGAGTGCTTATTACGAGAGCACTTAGGAGACAAGATCAGGTGATCTTTGGTGCCAAGAGACTCCGGACTATCCCAAGCTGATTGTTGAACCTGAGACGACGAAGGATGCAGATCAGCAAAACTGCAAGAAGATTGAGGACTAAAGCTGACTTCCGCAGCAGCAGAATGCCTCTTCAAAGGACAAGAAACAGAAGACTGACACCGACGACGCCTTTCATCCGACAACGAACCTTCCGAATCAGAAATACAATGCACACTAAACGAGACAGCTTTCCAGTGGAGCTCAGTCGACACCTGGGAATGTGCAACAGGTTCGACGGAGGGGACAATTGCCTGTGGGCAAACACTACTAGCCTCCCTTCGACCTCTGGTATGTCTTCCCTCTGGTGTGGGGGAGCGGGACAGAGACCTTCATCTAGGAGCACTGGTAGGACAGACAGCCACCTCCTCAGAAAACACAACACTCTCACTTTGCACTTTACTAGAACTGGTAGCACAGACATCTGGAACAGAACCTTTATTAACAAAAGCCTTAAAAGATAAACCAAGATTCATGCCTGTATTGGCCAAAAACTCTAACTTCTTATCGACCCTAGACTCAAGACTGGCAAAGGTGTTGGAATCAGAAGTATGGGAAGACGGTAAAGGAACACGTGGTAAATCAGTAGGAGGACTCAAAATAGGAGAAATAGAAGGAATAAGTGGGGAAGAAACTGCTACCCTCAGCCACTGAAGGCAAAGGAGTAGCTTCTAAGCTAACTCTATGCTTCATTCTTAAGAGCAGCCTTCCTCTTCCTATCTTTCTCAAGTTTATCAGAATGGGAACGATAAACCTTCCACTGCTGAGAATCCCAATCCTGACATTCCTGACAAGTAATCTTCCCATTAAAATCTTGTCCCCTACAATTAATGCATTTAGTATGAGAATCATACATAATCTTACTTAATTCAGTTTTATGTCCCTCGGTACAGAACCGAACGCTTGAAGAACTAGAATCTGGCATGGCTTAAAATAGTGAAAAATTACAAAATAACCTAATGATTCACTAATTGCAAACAAGGCCACACAAAATCTGAATACGTCACCAAATTACAGGAAAACAATCCAACAAACGATGTAAGGTACTGCCCAAAAACCACCGATGTTGATTGGAGCCGGCAAAAAACGAATTGATGTTTCCCGCTGAGTTGTATCTGTCAGTCCTAATTGCACAAAATTTGAATTTTTGGTCAGCCATGGTAGGAAGTTGGTAGCTGTGTAATTCCTTGGTAAGTCACTTATATAAAATAAACTATCTCCTGAGAAGGAGCCAGTTGGGATTTCTGATGGTTGATAAGCAAACCTAGATTGTTGACTAGGGAAAGGGTCTTGCGAAGGTCCCCTTCATCGGGGAGCAAAGGAGCTAATCATCTAGGTAGAGAGCGATATTGATGGCCCTGAGATGGGGCCATCCTGCCAGGGGAGCAAGAACGCGAGTAAAAACTGAGAGGCCATCGATAACCCGAAACATAGGGCTCAAAACTGGAAGACTCGGTCCTGGAAAACAAATCTGAGGAACTTCCTCGAACCTGGATGAACAGGGACGTGAAAGTAAGCATCCTGCATAGCTATTGAGACCATCCAGTCTCCTTGACAAATGGATGCAAGAATGGAATGATTGTCTCCATTCTGAACTTCATCTTCTGAACGAAGACATTCAGTGTACTTACGTCCAGGACCAGTCTCCACCCTCCCGATGACTTGGGAACCACGAAGAGGCGATTGTAGAATCCCTCTGACTCTACACCCTCGACTATCTCTACAGCCTTCTTGTTGAGAAGGGCGGAAACCTCCTCTGAGAGGGCCGCAAACCTTTCTGAGTCTAAGGTGTAGACGGTCAAGACATTAGGCTTCTTGACTAAAGGAGGTTTTTCCCTGAACGGGATAGTGTAGCCCTCCTTAAGGACTCGAATGATCCATTGTTCCACTCCCATTTTGCTCCATTTTTCCCAGAATAGTTGGAGCCTGGCAGCCACTGGAGCATGGAGGACTAGGTCTTCATTTTCTTGATGAGGATCTCGATGCAGAATTTCTTGACCGTTCGCAACAAAAAGAGAACATTGGAATGTGGTCTGGAAGATCTTGTTCTCCCGCTACGAAAGGGATGAAACTAGAGAGAGGCTGATTTCCCACCAAACAAAGGAGGGTCCTTAGGATTTCTGACTGACTGAGACAGAAGGTCCTGGGTCGACTTTTTGTTTGGATGAGACACAATGTCATTAACCATCAACTGTGGGAACAGAAAGTCCTTCACCAAGAGAGAAAAAAGGAGGGTAGGCGTCTGTGCTTTAGTTACTCCTTTGGTGGTATATGAACACCATAACTCTTTTTTAAAACACTCAACATAAAAAGACAGGCTAGTTCCCTAGAGCTATCTCTAACTCCTTTATTGGTGCAAGAGAGAACACCCAGAGCGCCCGAGACGAAGTCCTCAGGGAGAGAAGAACAGTCCTGTATCTTCCATGCCAAGGCGCTCACCAACCACTCCAAGAAACTAATTACTTCGAACACCCTGAAGAGGTTTCGAAGTAGATGATCAATCTCTGCTGAAGAAAATATCACTTTAGCCAATGAAAAAGCCAATATCCCAGAAGAATCAATCAAGCCAGAGAAGTCCCCCTGGGAGGAGGCAGCAGCTCCCAGGTAAGGAGCTTCTCCACTGGTATAAGAAGTAAGAAGAATATCTTCTATGCAAAAGATGGGCAGGAGGAAAGCTAAAAGAAGCCTTCCCTTGCTCTCTCTTGACTGAGAGCCAAGCATCTACTTCGTTGGGCGCCTTCCTAGCGGAAGTAGAGAGCACCATCTTGGGCAACCTGGAGTGTTCCATAGGTCGATTACTCATCAAGAAGGTGGACATGGGAGAAGATGGGGCTGCTGGTGAGAAAAAAGCAGGGAAACTCCATAGTAAAAAAGAAAGGAGCACCACATAAGCAGAAGGAGTCGAATCCTCTTCCACATCCTTTTTGATTCCTCTTCGTCGGACAACACTGGAGAAATAGATACGTCTGCAGTTGGCTTAGCCGCAGAAAGGGGTTATTTCAAAAAACCTAAAATGTCATCTAATCTCTGCTTGATGGGAGCCAAAGCTTGGTCCATAACTGAAGAAAAAGTCTGAAGTCTGGGGTTTGGAGCTGGCAAGACAGGGGCTGGTGCAAAGCCCTTAGAGGAGAGAATTGCACTCTCGGGCGCTAGTGGGCACTCAGAAATCTCCGAATGAATGGGCACTAATGGGCGCTGGGATGTCACTGGGCGCTCATCATTACATTTATGCTTTATGTCCATGCGCGGGGAGGAGGGAGGGCTCCGTCCATAATTACTGGGCAAGTACAGTATATATAAAACTTCATTTTATTAAAAGTTAGACCACCGGTAGCTGGCGCCGGGTCTACTGAGCTGGTGCCAGGCTGTGGGTGGGGCCAGCAGAGCTGGTCGTCAGCTAACTAACTGGTCAGGAGCTGGTGGGCGCTCCTAGAAACTCGGGGTAGAGCAGGCACCCGGCTGTAGCTGGCGCCAGGTGAGGTGAAAATTGGGTGAGGAAAAAACAACTTGGGTTGTGGTATTGTCCGCATGTACCACTATTGTCTTGTTGTGTACCTGCGTCGCAAAATGTTGTAGACCTAGATGTATCGCCTTTAACTCCACCACACTGATATGCAACCCTTTCTCCTCCGAAGACCACTTCCCCAAGACTTCCAGATTCACCAGGAGCGCTCCCCAACCAACGTCTGACGCATCGGAAAAGAATTCTAGGTCGGGGCTCACCGGAGCGAGTGACTTCCCTTCCGAAAGTCTTTCTGTGGACCTCCACCACTGCAGATCCTCCCTTATTTCTGAGGTTATCAGAAAGACATGGCTGTCCTGATGAACTTTCCGATCCCAGCAAGTTCTTAAATGAAACTAGAGAGGTCTCATGTGAAGTCTCCCTAGTCTTACAAATTGCTTCATAGAAGCCAACGTCCCTCATTGTTAGTCCTAATTCCTGGGTCAAGACAAGAGTTTTTTGTAAGTCCTTTATGCAATGATTCTTCCTGGGTGATCGAATTAGCCAATCGTCCAGATATAGCGAGATCCTCACTCCCGCTAAATGTAGCCAACCCGCCAAAGGAGCCAACACTCAAAGAGAAGACTTGCAGGGCTGTCGATAGACCGAAACAAAGAGCTCGAATTTGAAAGATTTGGTCCTCAAAAACGAAACAGAACAGGCATTTCCTCGAATCCGGGTGAGCCGGAATATGGAAATAAGCGTCCTGCATGTCCAGGGATATCTGCATTTTTCACTAATTCTATTGCCTTTTTGTTCAAAAGAGAGGACACTTTCTTCAACAAGGCCGAATACTTCTCCTAGCCGATGGAGTAAGCTGTCAATACGACAGGAGTGTCGGCCAATGGCGAATTCTCCTTGAAGGGGATAGAGTATACCTCTTTTAAAACTTTGACTACCCACTGATCCGCTCCTCTTTTGCTCCATCTCTCCCAAAAGAGATGAACCCTGACCCCCACAGGAGCATGAAGGACTAAATCCTCACTTGTGAGAGGAAGATCTTGAGGAAACAAATGCTGTTTATCCAGAGGGGAAAACAGGAGGGCTGATTTCTGCGGGGTCGAAACACCCTTTGCTGTAAACGAGACCCACAGTTCGTGCTTCTTCAGGACTCCCATGGCATACAGGGCAGCTACTTCACACGATCCATCTCTGGCGGCTCTGTCTGCACAAGAGAGAAAATTCTCCGGGTCTGTGGCTTTAGCACACAAGGAAGGAGATTCTTAAAGCTTCTTGGCGACTGCTCCCAAACATCAGTCGAGAAAACTCAACACCTCGAATGCCTTAAAAATACTCTTCAACGGGTGCTCCATCTCCTGAGCTGAAAAGAATGTTTTCGCTGATGCAAGAGCAGATCTCCATCCTGAGTCAATGAGCACAGAAAAGTCCCCCTGGGAGGAGGCAGACACTCCCCAGGAAGGAGCTTCTACCGTTGCATATGACAAGTACCGCCTATGTGAGAGATGAGAGGGGGGAACACTAAAACAGGCCCTTCCTTGATCCCTCTTGTCAGAAAGCCATTCCTTTACTTGGCGAAGAACTTTCTTCGAAGATTTAGAAAGAACCATCTTAGGAAGACTAGTCGAATCCACAGGCTGATGGCTCATCATGTAAGACGAGCCTGGAGAAGAAGGAGAGGTTGGAGTGAAAAAATCCGGGAACTGCTGAAGAAGGCACTTAAGGAGTGCTGCATACGGCGTAGAAGGCGTATCCTGCTCCTCTTCTTCCTTAACAGAAGAAATCAGAGATGTCATCTAATCTGATCCAGGGGCAGTCTGTGCTGCAGGTTTCTGTAAAAGATGAAGGATATTATCCAGTTTTTTGTTGCAAAGGTTCGAGTGCTGGGTCCAAAGCAGAGGGCTTATCCGAAGTTGCAGGGCGCTTGGAAACCTGATGAGGTTCGAGCGCTATCAGAAGTTCGGCAGTTTCAGGGTGCTCCGACAAAAGAGAACATCCGATCCTCTCAGGGCACCTGACTGAGTCAGGGCGATTGGCCGCATCAGGGCGCTCGGCTGCATCAGGGCACTCGGCTGTATCAGGGTGCTAGGCTGCATCAGGGCACTTGGCTGTAACAGGGCGCCTGGCTGCTACAGGACGCTTGTCTGCTTCAAGGCGTTCAACATGACGTCCCACCGAAACAGGATGTTCTGAGGAAACAAGGTGCTTACGTGAAACCAGGAGCTGCTCGCCCGAGAGGTGTAGAGAGCTAGAACCTCGCTCCTGGCGCTGAGGAGAGGAGAAAAAATGCTCGAGTGTCCCACTTGCTGCACAAAGGTTGAGGACTGAAGGAGGGCTCCCTCATTCTCTTGTAAGGGAGATGTGGGGACTGATCTTTACCCGAGAAGCGTCTCTGTGCGGGCAAGAATCCTCTGTAAAACGACGAAGACGGCTCCTACGAGGCAACGCCTCTTCAGAACTTGATGAAAGCCGATGCACTTCCTAGACGCCTTTCCAGTGGCTGTCCCTAGTTGCAACCTGGGATGCAACATGTTGGACTGGGGAGATGACTGCCCATGGGCAGACCCCACTGACCTCCCTTGGGCTTCCGGTGTGCCTCCTCCCAGGTAGAGGGAAGTATGGCAGTGACCCGCGAATCAGCCGATGCACTTCCAAGATGCCTTTCCAGTGGCTGTCTCTAGTCGCAACCTGGGATGCAACAGGTTGGATTGAGGAGGAGGCGACTGCCCGTGGGCAGACCCCACTGACCTGACTTGGGCTACTGGTATGCCTCCTCCTAGGTAGAGGGGAGTATGGCAGTGACCTGCGCTGAGGAGAATCAGCGGGATGAGCAGCTGCCCCCTCCACTACACATCCAGAAAGAAGCCTTTCCAGGCTGTCTGTTGATACCTAGGACCGGCAACAGGCTCAACTGAAGGGGCAAATACCCGTGTGTAACCCCCCGACCTCCCTTGGGTTTCCAGTATGTCTCCTCCCGGTGTATGAGGGTATGACAGGGACCTTTGTCTAGGAGAATCAAGGGACGAGTAGACACCTCCTCCACTGCATAATACTTCAATATCACAAGGTTAACATCTGTTAACCTAAAACAAGACTGGCAATGGCACGAGAAGAAAGCGAGGGAGCCAGGCATGGGAGCAAGTGGATAAAATGGGCAGGAAGGTTAGCAGTGAGAGAGACAGGGATATGACTTAGATGGCGCCAGGGTACATAGACTACCATCATATCTACATGTCTCAATTCCTGTCACACATTTGAGATTTACAGTTATGCCTTTCAAAAACGAAAATATTGGTTGGGTAGATAATGCAACATTAATATTTTACGCTAAAGAAGATGCAGCGAATGCAAAACTGTAAGTTTCTTTACAAAGGAAATTCAGTTTGGTAGCAAACACATTATACGCTATTCAGAAAAAGAAAATAACTTTTAAAGACCAAGACAAAGTACACACAGTATCATCATACATACAAGTCTCATATTCCAATTAAGACTGAGACTTGCAGATAAGAAACAAAATCATGTTACTGGTTCGGCAACGAACACAATGTTTACATTTACCGGTAAAGGCGAAATCGTCGGTTAAACTACGCTGTCGGTAGTTAAACAATTGATTATGAGTTCGCTACTGTCATGAAATATGACAAATTAAACAAAACAATCAAAAACTGTCCTGAATGCTGTAAGCTTGAAGGCTCCCAAAACCGGCGATAAAACATCACCAAAATCTGGTCTCTGACTGGCAAATTTAAGAACAAAGTTGACAAAAAATTCTCTGTGTTGACTCGAGCGTCGGCAGAAACGTAATGACGAATGTTTGCCGAGTAGTTCCTGATACTTTTGTTAGTGGGCGAGACCCGTCACCTGTACTAAAGTGAAGCGCTAACCGGTGAATTTTTTAATTTAAGCTGCCAAGGCAAGAGAAACTCTAGCAAATGTAATTACTGGGTAAGTTGCATATATAAAAATACAGTACTTCACCAAATTGATCTCAATCAAAACCAGCAATGAAATCCAAATTTAGCTGAGAGCTAACAACCTCGTTGTCAGCTGGCAGAAACAAATTGAAGTGCTTTGCTGAGTTGTTCCTCTCTTTCCCAAAAGTGGGTGGGACTATCTACCTACACCATAACAAAAGAATCGCTACAGCGAACTTTCAAATTTTAACTGCCAAACTAGTTAGAAACTATAGCTATGTAATTACTTGGTAAGTTACTTATATAAAAATGAATAAGGTTGTTCCAAAAGTCCACGAATTTCATGTTTCAACCATTTTTTCAGTGTAAACTATACTTACTGTTACAGGGGTTAGACATAAACTGTACCAGAATCAAAATAATATAAAACCTACCTTCCTGATGCTGGAATGTAACTTTTTCACACAGGAATTTTTTCTTGTGGATGCGTACCAGATGCGAGATCAGATTTGCTATGCGGGAAGCACGAAAATCGCATTCTTTTTCAAGACATGGCATCTTAGCACGTGTAGCTAAGGAATCCTTGTGCTTTGCTCGTATATGTGATGCTAAACTTTTTTTATTTTTGTATTTCTTGTGACATTTAAGACATTCAGCTTGCTCAGAACATTTGCTGTCTGTTCTGGTAAAGTCTGAAAAGCTTGGATCATCTGCATCATCATCATCATCATCATCATCATCATCATCACAGGCCTCATTATCTTCATAAACATATTCCATTCCAGACACTTTACGAATGTGGGAACCTTCTTGTTTGTCATCCTTCAATGCAATGGTATGCTGAGAATCCTGAACTTCACAATCTTCTTCCATTTTTTTCTTTTCTACTGCCATACTGACATGTTGCTCTGTCAACACATACTAAGCCTGTCAAGAAAAACTTATATTAACATCAACACAGAAATTAAAAACAGTACACTGTACAGTACTGTATTTGCATAGAATTACGAAAGTATGAGAGAAAAATGCAAGTGTTGTTAGTAATAGTAACACTCAAATATTTTATGCACAAATGAAGACAGTACTGTAGATAAACTTAGCGCATACATCAAAAGGCAAATCTTAATAATATAGAGTGCAGTACTGTACTTCAAAATTTAATGAATAAGGTTGTACTGTATTAAATAAAACCGTACTAATATGAATTAGATGCAATCTACATCCTAATTTTAAATATTTTGGTATATATATTATCACTTCTTTTATAAATCCCAATTCACAAAAAGATGCAATGACTCCAATATTCCTCCTCTTAAAATAATTTATTTCGGCCACTGGCTTGGCCAAACAGCACTAGTTAACGTCTGATAATGGATCAACTGAGAGGAAGTAAATAAATTATCTATGCTATTTCTCTTTTCATTACTTATACCAATGAAGAATGAAGATACAAAGAACTGTTAATGCTATTTCTCCTCACTGCATGTATAAATAGGACCATCTTATAAAAAAGGTAAGGAATCTTACTAACTTGCAAGCCTTCATTGTGAAATTTCCAATTATGAGTCTAACTAGAGTGTAATATTAAATTCATGTGTTCATTGACTCCTTCCTTTCCCTTCCGTCCGCACAGCCAACCATTACACATTCTTTTAAAGAAAAAAAAAGCAGTAAATTTAGCAAAATTATTTTTTTAATAGTATTATTATCAAGGTGATAAAAAAAACAAAGGAGAGGCCATGTATTTAGAATATAGTTTTCAAATACAATTAATTTTTTTATGACAAGTATCAAAACAAATATCATACCATCTGAGCTACCAAATGAATGACTAAAATGAAGTGCTTTGGAATTGCTGTAACTTCTCTGTCCTTAAAACAAAGAAGCAATGTATGATTTACAGCCATCTGGGTTATGTCAAGCTGGGTGGCATGGGGGTTCTGGAGAACAAGGTCTCCCGAAGTCTGGTTAGAACCTGGCGCCATTGGTTAAGTTAGGCTACGTTATATCAGGGTAGGTATCCCAGTAGATTATGATTTTTCTGAAGTAGGTTTATTCTCAAGAGTTTTGAACTATTTCTTCATTATTTGTTACAAGAAATCCACATATCCTTGAGGCAATAAGGGATTGGACGTTGTAAAGATCCGCAACCCCAGAGTACCCATGTAAAGATTGGCTATCCTCAGAATGAACTTGTTAACATCAGCCACCCCAAATATTAGCTTGTTAAGATAAACAACCCTCAGGTACTCTGGGGTTGCTGTTCTTTACAACGTCCCTCTACTGTATTGGCCTTGGGGTACCCAACCCCCCGGCCCAGTACTGAACACGGCGAAGGGACATTCCATTTGGCCGACAACAAACAGATGCACCGCCAGTATCAGAATGAGCTTGTTAACATCAGCCACCCCAAATATTAGCTTGTTAAGATAAACAACCCTCAGGTACTCTGGGGTTGCTGTTCTTTACAACGTCCAAGGGATTTTTCAATAGGTCATTGGGCTAGGCTTATCAATAACCTTTAGCCTAAACCAAGACAATACACTGTACACTTATCCAAAATCTATATCTCAACAATTTTATCATTCCAAGCATAAGACAAGTCGTAGCCTAGCTCAGGGTATCCAAATGTGATACTGCAACGTATAGGCCTAGGCCTACCAAAGACCAAGCATAAGCTATAGTTAGCGTACACCGTCTAGCCTACGTACTTTCAAATACCCAACCCCCGTTCCAGACAGTAAAACTTCAACCTGATGGTAGCCATATCACATGACATACATAATCCTAAGGATATAATCCATATAAAGACTAGGACTAGTCTATGCTGGACTCTATGTTTTGACAAATACCCTGGCCCAGCTCCAGCCAACACTGTAGCTCCTAACAAATAAAGCGTTTGGATTCTAACTTGGCAGAGGTTATTATCTATAAATAACTATCAAATCTATTATTTATTTTAAAGATAGGCAAAGAGGTCAAATTTACCTAATGGCGTAATTCAACATAGTAGACTGATTCAAATTCCTCAATAATGGAGGGGGAGGTTTATGTATTCAAGACATTGGTGGCCGGCCTCAGGGAGTCAAGGCACTGTTTAGTGTTTTGTTTACGTGAACAGTTCTTTACGAACGGTTGTAGTCTCTACATTAATCAAGGTAATTTCCATTAGTAATGGTACTGAAAATGTATATTGAATTGAATTTAACCATTTATTCCTGCCATACACATGAGAATATTTCACACACACACACACACACACACACACACACACACACACACACATATATATATATATATATATATATATATATATATATATATATATATATATATATATATATATATATATATATATATATATATATATATATATATGAAATTTTATCACACCGTGATTTATATACAATCATGGAGCTACAAATGTCGCTTAATATCAAATTCACGCTACCTCGGGAATATCTCCGATGGAGAATTATCATCGAAGGGGAATTTATATAAGTAATAAATGGATTGGTACTGCCAGGACATGAACCCTCGACACGGACCTATTCAGCGACTCCTGTTGACGTTACCACTGCGCTATCGGAGATATTCCCGAGGTAGTGTGAATTTGATATTAAGCAACATTTGTAGCTTCATGATTGTATATAAATCACGGTGTGATAAAATTTCATAATAAGAGCTGCGTGTTCCAAACGTACCAATGAACTATCATGGCGGAGGTGGGTCATTGCTGAGGCTAAGTACAATTTGCCCGCTCATGACGGGTAAAAACAATACAGCAGACTCGGCGATGACTTATACCTCTCTTGATAGCGCAGTGGTAACGTCAACTGGAGTCGCTGAATAGGTCCGTGTCAAGGGTTCGTGTCCCGGCGGTACCAATCCATTTATCACTTATATAAATTCCCCTTCGGTGATAATTCTCCATCGGAGATATTCCCGAGGTAGCGTGAATTTGACATTAAGCGACATTTGTAGCTTCATGATTATATATATATATATATATATATATATATATATATATATATATATATCTTTACAACAGAGCTTTACAGATGATATTGTATAAATGCTAATACATTTATAGAATATAATTTCATATTTATTAAAAACAAAGGCCATAAAAATATATCTAGGATGAGCTGTAAACAGAAATGGAAATGCCCAGTAAAAGCAGACAAATGTGTAAGAGACCACATCGCGGTCTTTCGGGCACACGTGTGTGTGCGTCATCCATTGGAAGAAACAAGACAAAAGCAAGAGCATCTCATTTTCTCTCTCTCAAGGAATGCAACTCCTACCATTTAATATTGTAAAGTCATTTGTAAAGTCTCTGCTGAACATGTTATTTGTAAAGTCTCTGCTGAGCAAGTTTTCTATGGTGACGTCCCATTTTCTTTGCCTCTACAATTCATCACACCTGGCATGTCGGGTCACGTAAATCCAATCATTTAAACTATGTATATAATTGTTTACCTGTCTTCAATTTGTGTACCATGTATTCTTCTTTCGCAGGCATCAAGATTGTATTCAACTTCAATTCTGTCTATTTGCATATTGTAAAGTGTACTCGTTTGCTGTATTTATTGTTAATTATTATCAACCTCAGGTCACCCTTGCTCCCATTGTATTCTGCGGCGCGACGTCAGTCTACCACTATATAAACTGCCTGGATCATGAATATAGTAGCAGTACTCTTTGACCTGCTCATTTTTTGCACCTCTTAAAGTGGTGACACCGGAGTGGTTCCCGGAGCCATTAGCGGACCCATACGGCGACTCAGTCTTAGCTCCAGGAACTAACTCATGCCCCTAACGGTCTAACTACGGTGCTGTAACCAGCGTTTGGGCGTGCTGACTCTCGTCGGCAAAATCACTGGCGTCATTAGCGGACCCACACGGCGTGCTTCCATGTGCGTTTTGACACGAGTATCCCACTCCAAATTAAGAGGGCAAGAGCGAGCATGGACGTGGACATCCCCTCCCTCATTCAGTTAACTGCTAACCTCGCGGATTCGGATGTCTACCTCCCTCCCATATCACCCGCGTCTGCCCCCGCGCCGAGGCTCTCGCGCTCCTCCACACCCCTACCTGCACCCCACACTCTCCCCTGCCTGGGGCCCTGCCCGGCAAGACAAGCAAGAGTCAATTCCTGGGACTTCAGGCCCTCGCCATGCCCCTCGAGGTCTGGATCGCGGCGGACTCCATGAAGGCAATGAAGCAGGTACCCGTCAGGGACCCCGCTCCTGGGTGCGGACTTTCTTGCCCACTTCAGGCAGGCAGTCGACGTCGGTCGGAGTAGGGCGCCTCCTCAACACCGACTCCTGCCAGTCCCTCCCGTTAGCAATGGGACCCAAGGCGCCTACCATCTGCTCCGCTGCCCCCCCACCAGTACTCAGCTGCTGAAGGAGTTCCCTGACGTGTTCAGGCCCGAGCTCCGCCAGATACCTGGGGCCCCAGCCAAACATGGCATCTACCATCACATAAAAACAAAGGGCCCCCCTGCACATGCAAGGTTCCAGAGGCTTCCCCCTCGGCGCCTTCAGGAGGCCAAGAACGCGTCCGCCGAAATGGAGTGGATGGGAATATGTAAGAAGGCCTCCAGCCCGCGGGACTCGCCCCTCCACATGGTGCAGAAACCAGACAGCTCCTGGAGACCCTGCGGCGACTACAGGTGGCTCAACCTCGCAACAGAACCTGACCATTACCCCCTGCCAAACATGCAGGATCTCACGGCCTCCTTCCACGGGGCCAAAATATTCACTAAATTGGATCTTTTGAAATCTTATTTCTAGGTACCAGTCATGCCAGAGGACATACCGAAGACTGCCATCATCACGCCTTTCGGGTCCTACGTCTTCGCCTTCTCCACCTTCAGCCTGAGGAACGTCGGGGCGACTTTCCAGCGGCTCATGGACAGCATCCTGGGGGACCTAAAGTTCTGCGTCTGCTACGTGGATGATATCCTTATATTTTCCAGGTCCCACAAGGAGCACCAGAAGCACATCCGGGCAATCCTGCAGCACCTGCAGGAGAACGGCCTCGTCGTACGCTTCGACAAGTGCACCTTCGGCGTCCAGAAAGCCGACTTCCTGGGCCACGAGGTATCCCCGGATGGTGTCCGCCCGCTCACATCCAAAGTCACAGCTGTCACCAGGTTTCCCATCCCCACCTCCGTCAAGGCCATCCAGGAGTTCCTCTGGATGGTGAACTACTACAGGAGGTTCATCCCCGGGATTGCACACACATGGCCCCCCTGACAGAGACCCTGAAAGGCCAACCAAAGTCCTTAGTGTGGGGACCCAGCCAGCAGCAGGCCTTCTCCCTGACGAAGGCTGCCCTCGCTGAGGCAACCGCCTTGGCCCACCAGGATCCCACCGCCCCCCTCCAGCTGACGACGGATGCCAGCAGCGTCGCCTGTAGAGCTGTCCTGGAGCAGGTCATCGACGGCACCCCCAGCCCATCTCCTTCTTCAGCAAGAAGTTCAACCACACAGAGGCCCACTACAGCACCTTCGCCCAGGAACTCTGCACAGTGTACCGTGCAGTCCGGCATTTCAAGTTCCTCCTGGAGGGCACGCCCCTCACAATCTACACGGACCACCAGCCGCTGGTCCACGCCTTCACCAAGCTTGGTCTTCCAGGCAGCAGCAACACCTCTCGGCCATCGCGGAGTTCACCTGCTCCGTCAATTACCTCCCCGGCAGGAAGAACCCTGTGGCTGACGCCCTCTCCAGAGTCAAGCTTAACGCGGTGCAGCCCAGGATCAACTACGAAGACCTCGCCAGGAAGCAGGCCGCCGACTCAGAGACCCCAGCCTACTGCACCGCCATCACATCCCTGAAGTGGAGGGACGTGCCCCTCGCCCCTGGGGGCCCAAATCTCCTCTGCGATGTCAGTACCGGCCGGCCCCGCCGCTGTCAGGTATTCGACGTCATCCACGGGCTGTCACACACCTCTGGCAGGACGACAGCCAAACTGCTGTCAGAGAAGTTCGTCCGGCACGGAGTGCAGAAGAACGCGAGGACCTGGGCGAGGCAGTGCCTGCAGTGCCAAACCAGCAAGGTGGGGCGTTACACCGAGTCCGGGGTAGGCGAGTTCCCACAGCCAGGGCGGCAGTTCAGCCATGTTCACATCGACGTCATCGGGCCCCTTCCCCCATCAGGCAGGTCCAGATATCTCCTGACAGTGGTCAACCGCTCAACGAGGTGGCCCAAAGCCATGCCAATGCAAGAAGCCACCGCCAGCGCATGCGCCGAGGCCCTGCTCTCCAGTTGGATCAGCCGCTTTGGCGTCCCAGACCACATCACAACCGACAGGGGCCCTGCCTTCCTGTCCGAGTTGTGGTCCGCCCTGGCTCAGCTGCTGGGGACAGCTCATCACACCACCACAGCCTACAACCCTGCTGCCAATGGCTTGGTTGAGTGGTTTCACAGGTCCCTGAAGGCGTCCCTTATGGCCCGCTGCACTGCCGGGGACTGGAAATACCAACTGCCGTGGGTCCTCCTCAGGCTGAGAACCACCCCCAGAGCCGATGGCGCCCCGTCCGCAGCTGAGAAAACCTACGGCGAGCCCCTCGTGGTCCCGGGCGAGCTAGTTACAGAGGACCGCCACAACCCATCTGTCCAGAGGCTTCACGACATTGTCGGCAAGTTCAGCCTCTGCAAGCAGACATATACTGACAGGTCGGCCACCTTCACGCCACCCGGGCTGTCCTCCACCACCCACGTCTTTGTCAGGGATGATGCCGTCCGCCAACCACTGACCAGGCCCTACAGGGGGACCTTCTGCGTGCTGGAGCGGAACAACAAGGCGTTCCTGCTCACCCTTCACAGGAAGAACGACTGGGTGTCAGTAGACCGTGTCAAGCCCACCCTCCTGGAGGAGGACACAGACGTCACCACACCGCACCCTCCGCCTGAGCAGCCGTCGCCATAGCCGGTCCCTCGTAAGAAGCGGGCACATGGCCTTCCCCGGAAGCACCCACCCACACCCGCAGTCAGCCACCCCTACACACAGGGCGTCCCGCCGATGTCCTCACGCAGCCGTGGCACCCTTCAGTGCCCCAGCAGATACGCTGAATAATCAGACGTTACCCACGTCTTGGGGGGGAGTATTTGTAAAGTCATTTGTAAAGTCTCTGCTGAGCATGTTATCTGTAAAGTCTCTGCTGAGCAAGTTTTCTATGGTGACGTCCCATTTTCTTTGCCTCTACAATTCGTCACACCTGGCGTGCCGGGTCACGTAAATCCAATAATTTAAACTATGTATATAATTGTTTACCTGTCTTCGATTTGTGTACCATGTATTCTTCTTTCGCAGGCATCAAGATTGTATTCAACTTCAATTCTGTCTATTTGCATATTGTAAAGTGTACTCGTTTGCTGTAATTATTATTAATTATTATCGACCTCAAGTCACCCTTGCTCCCATTGTATTCCGTGGCGCGACGTCAGTCTGCCGCTATATAAACTGCCTGGATCATGAATAAAGTAACAATACTCTTTTACCTGCTCATTTTTTGCACCTCTTAAAATATTTCCGTCTGTTTCTCCCTAACCATTGTTGTCTTGATTTATGTACAATCGCCACTACTTGCACTGCCATGCAAGCATTCCAATCATGTACTCACAATGTCCCACCGAATCTTCTGTATCAAACTGTATGTATGTTTCTGTTTGTGAAGACGCCAAACGTCTCGCCATTTCACATATATTATGCTACTGCATTGTATTAATTAATCTGTCTCGAATCTCATGCAACTGTCCATATGTAGAATTTTCTGGCCTTTCCATTGATATCTGTTTTATAATTGTACGTTTATTATGTCTCTCACAATCGCCATCTGTTTGTCTGTCAACAAACACAGATGTCCGAAACATTACCTCTGTTTTGCCCTGTCTGTGTGTAGAAACTACTTTGCGGCTCGCCCCAGCCAATAATAACTTAGAAGATTCCGTACACTGATTCAGTAAGGAACCACCAATAAACTAGACAACACCCAGCCAGTATGTCACTCTATACCATCCTTACAAATGTAATACAAGGGCAGCAACCGATGCTATCTTGTAAATTCCAACTAATGTACTTTGAAAAATGAAATAAAACAATTGTATGAAAGAAAATATTGCAGAGGACAGAAGTATAACAGGTGCTTCATTCTTAACATTCAATAATTTACTGTTTTTTGTAGAAATGCGTTAAGATCCCTTCATTACATAAGTAAAATATAACACTGTATGTCATTAGAAAAAACTATAGCTCCTTAACTAACGTTATAGAAAGATATATACACCAGGCAAAGTTAATGCTTGATACTGATGATTCCCAGTTTTGTTTTCCGACAGTACTAATATTCCAGAAATCATATTGTTTATAAAAAGAATAGGAATAAATTAAATAATAAAAAGACAATTAGCAGTGGATGTAATCTTGAACATGTGTACTTCAAACAAGCACAAGTAAGTATCACCTCTATGTATAATTATTAACACTTTCTTATCAGCAATTTTGCAAAGACTGCCTCTAGAGGATGACACCATCTGGTCTTTACGCACACTTTCTAAAAAGGGATAAGGTGACAAGGCATATACACACATCCACATACAGAGGAATCCAGAGACTCTAACAATAGGTTTTACTTATCCTGGTGTAGGTTAAACCCACCAGGGATCCGCAAGCATAGTTGTGTGGTTTGCATTACTAGTTCCATAACACCAACCAACCACATGTGATGAGCAAAAACATTCATCTCATAAACTCTAATGAACCTTTCCTGAATGCGTTTTCAAAACAGCCCCTTTCTTACTTCGTATGATGATTATAGATATATATTCTCTCTCTTAGTTTCATACAGCTATCTGTATGAGGCCAATTAAATAGACTGTTTTCAATTGCACTATTATTTCAAAACTGATAAGCAAATCCCTGCTCTGAATTGCTGCTCATTTCTGATTCTGTACAGAAGGATGCTCGTGTTGATCTTGACAAACGTTATGCAGAAAAGACGACAACGCTGTGTATCGTGTCCCTTTATTGAAAGATGTGCTTATATCCTTAATATGCTGGCAGAAAAAGGAACATATAGAATGTCCGAAAACACTGGAAAGTTCATTAGCGTGCTGTTCCTTTAGAACTAGCCTTTGATAAACAACCCCCTCAAACTGTCAAGACCTGGCAGTCTCCCTCGGGACTCTGTGCTTCCGTGACCACAATCTATATATCATATAACTTTTTAGTGTTGTCAGTTAATTGATTTCTATGTACAGAGATGTTGCTTCCGCCTGGAACAGCTCATCATGAGCGCAGCAAGCTTTTTTAAAGTAAATACTGGTAACTTAAGATACAGCAATGCTGAAAAAATTTCTATCCATTTTCTTAGTTCATATAAATAATGTCAATATTTACTAAATGTTTGCATTGTTTACCGCATTTTTAATGAAGATCTGTGTTTTAGCATAATTTGACTTTCTAGTTTACCATTATTCTTGCTAATGGTATTCAGACACAATGAATGTTACGTAGATAGCTCAAAGATTTTTGTTATCACATTGATTGCCTATGAAATTTTTAACCGCTTTTGCACGAAATCTTCAACTTTAAATTAATTTTTGTTGTCATTTTAATTTTGTACAAATCAAAATCGAATAAAGACTTTGTAATCTGAATAAAGATTAACGCTTCATGAATTCATTATTCAATATGTAATAAAATTAAATGAATGGAACACCAGTTCAAAACATTGAAAGGTTACTCATAAGAAAAAGGACGGTATTTAATATGTCGGTGTTCTCTACAGTATGTTGACAAACATGCACACAGAAATATGAATATTCACAATTGTACAGACTCAAGAGGGCCCATTTTATATTCCAAAATACTTTGAAATGTTATTTTCAGCTCATTGTTACTTACGTAGCCATTTTGTTTCGTTTCATCCTCCTACTGACACTTAGAAGAAAATCTAATTTTTTTTTTATTTAATTCTATGTAATCAGATGCTTCAGATCTTAAAAAATGGAAAGCTGTGAAATTTGACCCTCTTTTCAGTGCAATCTTCAGTGTATTCAAAAAGATCGTCCGTTTTTCAATATTTTGATAATAATTCTTTCAACAGCATAAAAAATATTTAGAAGCAATACTTATGAAGTTTATAAAAAAAGTCCAACTATATGTTTTTATCATTCGTTCATCACTTCTTCCTGATTTTTCCTTATGAGAATTTCCATCTGTCTTTTTTATCATTATTTACCGTTTCCTTTTTCAAATTTCCATTTGGATAGGAATATAATAATAATATTAATAATAAAAAGAAATAGTTCAGAGAACCCATCGATCACTTTTTTCGGACATGGCGCGCATGACTGAGGTGTCGTAAGAGAGACTACGATGACCGCTGCTACTCTCCTGGTCATCATTCGCTCCTCAGGCGTCGAAGTAACAGCAGTTGCGGAGTACCCAACGCATCTATTGGTTGATCCCGGCATCGTTACCTTTTTATTCGAATTACGGTAAGCCTCGGCGCCGTGATTTAGAATTTAATCAAGGTCTAGTAGGGCCTTGCATTTACTGCCTTCATATTTATTTTTCTTTTACTTTTTATCTCGATAGCCGTTTAATGCATGTGGTCAAGTTTGTAGATTTATTTTCATTATTACTTACTTTCGTTTTTACTATTTTATTCTCATTTCTTCTTTTGGCACCGTTTGTTTATGCTTGCTCTAAGAATGCCTACCAGCTTTTATTATTATTATTAATAATAATAATAATAATAATAATAATAATAATAATAATAATAATAATAATAATAATAATAAATAGACTCGTGATCGCGTGGTTTTCAAGGTACCAATTTACCAATGCAAATACAAGATCGGATCAACTTCCTTTTATCTTAAAATAGAAATTGAACCAAACTTAATATCTCTAATAGCTTGTTCCTGAGCGACTGGTGAGAAATAAATAGCTATGGGTTTCAATGCTGATGTTTGAAAGGAAAAATCATTATTGTTATTATTTTCATAATCATTATTATTATTGCAAGACGCTTGATGCTGTAATCTGAACATCCTGGTTGACGGCATTCTGAAGCACATATTGATAGCATTTATTTATTTATTATATATTACTTTTACTTATTTTTTTTTCTTTTTTGGCATTCTGTAGAAGTTTGCTAAGTAAATTGCGATTTCTTTACTTAATCTACAGCAGCGTATTCTGATAATAATAATAATAATAATAATAATGGTGAAGAGATGCACAATCGTGTAGGTATATATATATATATATATATATGTATATATATATATATATATATATATATATATATATATATATATATATATATATATATATATATATATATATATATATATATACGTCTGACCAACCGGTTGACCCTTGAGTTTGTGTCTCTCCAACAGGATCTATGGGAACGCGTTCAAAGCGGGTGAGAGAGAGAGAGAGAGAGAGAGAGAGAGAGAGAGAGAGAGAGAGAGAGAGAGAGAGGGAGAAGAGCGGAGGGAGCATACTATTAAGAAGCCCTTGAAAGCACTGTCCAAAGTGATAACCGTAAAACAAGTTAGACTAATCGGCCTTATTTAAATCAAAAGGGCGTCCTGTCCATTGTTGGTGTTTAATTTAAATATTATGAATACTCATTTGGAGCGAATCATAGCTACCAAAAACTATATCCTTTAAGTGATTTGTACTTCGAGAATCACTCTGAAGGCCTCTGAAATATTATTATTATTATTCATAAAAATCTCATAATAGCATGAGTCACTAAAATGGTGAAGAAATGCACAATGGTGTAGGTGTAAATATACATATACACATATATATACATATATATATGTGTGTGTGTGTATTTACATCTACACCATTGTGCATTCCTTCACCATTTTAGTGACTAACGCTATTGTGAGATTTTTATGAATAATAATAATAATAATTCAGAGGCCTTCAGAGTGATTCTCGAAGTACAAATCACTTAAAGGATATAGTTTTTGGTAGCTATGATTCGCTCCAAATGAGTATTCATAATATATCTAAATTAAACACCAACAATGGACAGAATACCCTTTTGATTTAAATAAGGCCGATTAGTCTAACTTGTTTTACGGTTATCACTTTGGACAGTGCTTTCAAGGGCTTCTTGATAGTATGCTCCCTCCACTCTTTTTTTGTTCTCTCTCTCTCTCTCTCTCACCCGCTTTGAACACGTTCCCATAGATCCGGCCTGAGAGTCACAAGTTCAAGGGCCAACCGGTTTGATCCGACGTCCACGCGAGTGCAGTCCAGGTGCCGGAGTCGCTACGTTCTTCGGTGTTTCCATTTACAGAGAAAAATTATGTCTGCTCAGCGTTACGTCACGTGCGCCAGTATAGCAAAGTCACGGTATCGGAGGATTATTTGTTACTTCATAAAATTACGGGATTAAAAGGATGTGCTTCATTCGCTCACGGAAAAAGCGCAATGTCTCTTCTTAATCGTTCTAGAAAATTATTTAACTTTAGACTGCAGCATTTTTTTTACTTTCTCTTCTGCCTTTTCGTTGTAAGGTTTGCAATCCCCTGCTGTTTATTTTGTTTGCTGTTATCTTCAAGCAAGTCTCTTGCATCTTGGAACAGTTGCATAAAGTGTAAGGCATGGCCATAACAGCAAGCTTCATTATAATGACTTTACTTAATTTCTCATTTCTTTGTATTGTAAGTCATAGCTTTTGAAGCCGGGCATATATATATATATATATATATATATATATATATATATATATATATATATATATATATATATATACATATATATATTATATATGTATATATATATATATATATATATATATATATATATATATATATATATATATATATGTATATAATACACAGACACACACATATATATATTATGTATATATACATATATATATATATATATATATATATATATATATATATATATACATATGTGTGTATGTGTATGTACACACACACACACACACATATATATATATATATATATATATATATATATATATATATATACATATATTATGAATTATATATTAATCCAACAACAAACAACAGCCTCATTGTCTGTAGAGGTAGCACTACTCATAAAAACAAAAAGCTACAGTGTTGGCATAGAAAATAATAAAACGGATAAAAACATTTGTCATGGGGCAGTAGCCTTCTCTCCACACCATATTTTTCTTAGGTGATTCCCTCTTGTCTTCTTTCCGTAATTTAGTCAATCCTGTTTGTTGATATTATTATTATTATTATTATTATTATTATTATTATTATTATTATTATTATTATTATTATTATTATTATTAACCAAACAAAAACTTCTTTCAGTTTTCTTCTGAAGATGGAAAGAGAAACCCACAAGATTCTTGTGTATAACTTGTTTACTGGTAAACATTTACATATTACTTTTGATCTGGAGTACATTCAGGTCCTAACTGTGACCCTTTTTCAAGGGATGAGAAGATTGCGGGGCCTTGAACCAGCCTGACTACCTCATCTCTTGAAAAAGGGTCACAGTTAGGACCTGAAAGTACTCGAGATCAAAAGTAATATGTAAATATTTACCAGTAAACAAGTTATACACAAGAATCTTGTGGGTTTCTCTTTCCATTATTATTATTATTATTATTATTATTATTATTATTATTATTATTATTATTATTATTATTATTTATTATATTCCGAAGATGAACCCTATTCGAAGATCGAAGAAATTCGACCAATTATTATTAAATATAGACAGAAAAAATAGAGAAGGAGAAGGAAAAGAGAATAATTTAGAAAGAAAACGAAAAAGGAGATTGCTTTCTGCAAAACAACTATGATTGAAAGAGATAATCCGATTATATATGCGCCACTTTCGCTTACTGTGGAGAACTGCAAGTTGAAATAGCATAAAAAATTATTAAGTCGAGCACCAAAAGATGCAGATATTTTAAGAAAGATTGGTACAATTCTGTTAAATATATATAAAAAAACAGCAGTCTTTAAAACAAATAATCAACTGAAGAGACAAATTACGCATGTTTGATTTATTAGAAGGGTCTCTCTCTCTTTCTCTCCAAATGAAAAATAACTTACATCACTATCACTGTCAACATGAAATTCAATCTCTTTAATTATATCTCTCTCTCTCTCTCTCTCTCTCTCTCTCTCTCTCTCTCTCTCTCTCTCTCTCGATAAAACAAAATCACGTGCAGCAGGATACAGTCAAACACGAATAACTTCTCAACTCTAATATCGGAGAAGAAGAACGCAGAGAGATGACGGGTATCAATTGAAAACGCAGACATGAAAAGCAATAGACAGATTCTCTTTTGTTTTGTCAATAAAAAAAAAATCCTATCAGATGATTTTTTTTCTCCCTTTTGTCTGATGACAACTGTTTCTTACTAAAATCAAAGGTTTCAGAAAGAGGTAAAAAAAAAAAAAAACTAATAATGATCATAGACAGTTATCATGCGAAATCTAAAAATCGAATGTTTCCGGGAGAGACGAAAATAGCTCGAAGTTAAGGAATCACGGAAAAGAGTATTCTATTCTCTTCCGTAAAGAATATTTCAGAGATTATTGAATAAATCATGGTAGTTACGAGCATTGCTACGATGAATGGAGGGATATTACTACACCAACACAATTCTCCTTGTGTTTTAATAATTTACTTACTTTGTTAACTTATTTTTCCTTTTTTAGCTTTCTGTTAAAGAAAACTATTGTGCCGGCTTTGTCTGTCCGTCCTCACTTTTTTTCTGTCCGCCCTCAGATCTTAAAAACTACTGAGGCTAGAAGGCTGCAAATTGGTATGTTGATCACCCAAACCTCCAATCATCAAACATACCAAATTGCAGCCCTTTATTCTCCTCAGTAGTTTTTATTTTATTTAAGGTTACAGCTGGCTATAATCGTGCTTCTGGGAACGATATAGAATAGGTCACCACCGGGCCGTGGTTAAAGTTTCATGGGCCGCGGCTCATACAGCGTTATACCGAGACCACCGAAAGATAAATCTATTTTCGGTGTCCTTGATTATACGCTGTAGTGGCTGTATAGAAAACTCGATTGCGCCGAAGAAAATTCGGCGCATTTTTTTACTTGTTTATAAGTGACCTCTCCTTTCTGTATTTCCCAGTACCTTCTGCTAATTCTTTCCATTTTTCATTCTTTTCATTTTTCGGAAGCTTGAATTTCAAGTCAATTGCCCCTTTGGTGGGCTTGTCCCATATGAATAGGGTTCATCTTCTGAATAATAATAATGATTCATAGAACTCTCAATGCCCAGAATAGGGGTAACTTTGTATAAGGTCCACAATAATACATCAGTGGTAGAATGTGAGACTTTATAAAAATGTATAAAATGCTTCCGAACCCTATCCTGGGTTCATCTTTAGTTCAACTGGACTGGAGATGAACCCAGGATAGGGTTCGAAAGCTTTCTATACATTTTCATAAAGTCTCACATTCTACCACTGATATATTGTTGTGGACCTTATACGAAATATAATAAAAATAATTCCGGCGAAGCCTGCTTCCTATATTTCATAATTTTAGCCTTTTTTTTTACGAGAGTCTCCATTTATTAATCCGAATATTTTACGTAGGCAAGCGTAAATCAACCGCGATTTTTCCCCTTCTTTTTGAAAGGTGGCGATACTTATATATATATATATATATATATATATATATATATATATATATATATATATATATATATATATAAAATATATATATATATATATATATATATATATATATATATATATATATATATATATATAGAAATATATATAAAAATTTATACAGAAATACAGTATGTGTAAATATGTGTATACAAATGTGTAAATACATATATATACACTTATATATATATATATATATATATATATATATATATATATATATATATATATATATATATATATATATATATATATATATATATATATATGTAATCACCTTGCATCGAGCTGACAAAGCCGTTCATTAGATTACATTAAATTCTAGCATTGATCGCCTTACACGGAAGGTTAAAAAGTTACCTTTCCGTAGTGCTAGTATCGAAATATCTTATAATTTACATTCTAAAACACCGTAGAAATCTGGATTCCTTAATCAAGAAGACTGATAATTCAAAAAGTACCTTCACTTAGGTAAGAAACTTGTTTAATATAGAAATTGTTAAGTGTGCAAATGTTAGACTCTAGAATATCAAAATATAAAAACGTCAAATGTCAAATCGGACACTTTGATATGGTATAAACATTTTTGAGTTTAAGAAAATGGGTAAGTACCTACCACTTTGCAAAAGGCATTGCAGATTAGTATGGTACTCCCCCACTGCTAAAAGGTAAGTATTATCTAGTGACTTAGGCAATATGTTATTCAAATGAGGTGGATTTTCCAGATAACAGAATGGTAATGTTATGCCAAAATAAACCCTACTTGGTACTCCCCACTGCTAAAAGTTAACTATTACCTAGTGAACTGGACAATGTATAATTAAAATAAGATAGATTTTTCAGATAACATAATGGTACTGTTTTTCCGAAATAAACTGACCATTGAGCGAAAAAAACGCTTGTGCGTCAGGGTTGTGTTTTGTTATGGAAAGCGAACTCACCACACTGAAAAATTCAACATCTGCCTCTAGTTCTTTCAACGAACTCTTAAAATCTATTTCCAATGTAGTAGTGCAATTAAAATCAAATTGACATGACAGGTAGGATGTTGCATTAATTCCATAATATCTGTTTTATGTAACACAAACTTTTATTTATTTTCAGGTTGATACGTAAGTTCCTGAGGAATTTTTTGCTCTCCGTTCTTTATCTAGACAGTGGAGTTTTCATTTTTTAAATAAAAAGAGGATGAATTAAGATGATATTTTTTTATTAAACCTTCTCTACGCATGGCTGCCCATCAGCTTAAATAGTATCGTATCACATTACATTTATACTTTTAGAGAAAGGTATTACCTCATATCTAAATAGTGCATTAAAGTTTAAGGAACATACATTTGATATATATATATATATATATATATATATATATATATATATATATATATATATATATTTATATATAAAAATGTATGTATGTATGTATGTATGTATGGTATGTGTGTATATGTTCCAGCATAACTCTGAAAAGCATTGAGCAATTTCAACCAAACTTGGTATGCATATGACTTACAATCTGGAAAAGAACACTGTGGGGTAAGACATCACTGGCACCAAAGGGGGTGGGGGTGGGAAAGGGGTGGCATGTAAAAACAACCGAAAATGACATATATTAGTGTCTAATCCATAGTTTTCGAGGTCGCTGAGATGGATAGTAACTCCCGATGCCCTTTAAGTCCAAGTTCACCCCCGATATGAATAGGGGGTGAGAAGTGGTGAGATATAAAATGTCAAAAATGCTGGGCAATGTAACTGAGGCAACTATCTTAACTGGAAAGGGAGAGAGTGTGAGAGGGAGAGGAAGTGAGAGAGAGTAGAGGGGTGTCATGAAGGAGAAAGAGGGAAAGAGAGAGAGGGAGAGGAAGTGAGAGAGAGAGTAGAGGGAGTGTTAGGGAGGAGAAAGAGAGAGAGAGAGAGAGTTTATCGGT
>NC_089756.1:9163725-9176225 GCF_040412425.1 Macrobrachium rosenbergii | reverse complement strand
AAAGTGCAATCTTAAGAAAAGAAGTCTAGGCCATCTATACTTAAACTGTTGAATTGTGGGTTAACCTTTAGTGCAGAAAATAGAGAAGGCTCATCAAAAGTGCGCTGAACCATTCTAATCACATTTTCACTCTATCTCGCATATGCTCTCATCTTCCATTCTTTCCATATGACCAAACCATCTCAAAATACTCTGACCTTTCATTTCACCAACTCTAACCCTTTTACCACTCTTAATGTATCGCCACTTTTCATAACAGTTTACTTCTTTATATGCCACATGTGTTGTATAAGCATGCAATCTCCAAAGATTTAACTTTTTTCCTTTTTATTCAACATCCTCTCCTTACTTTCATAGAAGATAGTTGTATCAGAATCTCTTCATACATTTCAACCTTGCTTTCCACTGACACTTTATGGAAGTGAAGTTTGGATGCTGAATGGAAATGAACGAAAAAATATTAAAGTTATTGTTCACATAATATAAGTGGCATAAGAAAAACTGAATGGATGAGAAATGTGCAGATATTCGTAGGTGGTGAAAAGGTTCGGACAGGAGAAAGGATAGGTGAAAGTGTTTTAAGATTGTTTGGTCATGTGAAAATAAAGGAAGACGACACGTTGGCGAATATAAAGTGCATGATTCGGAAGTGTTAAGAGGGTGGAGCAGAGATCTAGGAAGCGCTGGATAGAGTGAGTGGAAGAGGTACTGGGAGGGACTGACCATAATTTCTTGCTAGGTCTAATGGTGCGCAAAATTAAGGTGAATGGTTTGGTGCACGTAGTGGAGTTTGACGTGCCTCTTATGAGCCTTTTCAATAGATGCAAGGTCCTTGAAATATACTCTGAGAGGTCGGCTCACTCGCATATAGGTGGGGGTTTTGTGACGTCAGTCATAGGACCTTGTGTGTGGGAAAGATGAAGTAAACACACGTCTTCTCTCTCTCTCAGCTTCGACCCACAACACTCGACTAACAGTGAATTACGTAATTCAACGCAGCCATTGGTCAGTAGAGGCATACTATAACTAAGGGAACATTCCCATATCATCCCTTCGTGTCATCTTCGAAGAAAGATCGAACGTTTGTCATTTAGTTTTGAGTTAACTGTCCGAGCGTTTGGCCAGAGAGAGAGAGAGAGAGAGAGAGAGAGAGAGAGAGAGAGAGAGAGAGAGAGAGAGAGAGACTTGACTATTCCTACGATTAACACTTAAATATTGCATATGTTTTTTAAAGCATATAACCTTGTGTACAACTCTTTTAATACCGTCTTCGTTGAAATCTGATACCCAATATACCTATTCTTTTAGTCAAAAGGCAAAATCAGAAACAATGACGGAAACAGAAAAACTTGCCCTAATTTAATTTGATGAAATGAATATGGCTGGTAAGTGGAGTTATGACAAGGGGATGGACGTTTTATATGAACCTCATGATAAAGTTCATGCAGTCATGCTAAGAGGCTTGACGGGGAGGTGGAAACAACCCATATACTACCAATATGATGACTCCAATGTGCATAAAAAACTGAATGATATTACTATAAATGTTGAAAAAGCCGGCTTTGCCGTTGTGGCAATTGTTCATGATCTTGGACCTAGTAATTTGCGGGGTTTGGAAAGAATTCGGGATTAATCCCCTTAGCCCCGAAATTTTTTTTTTTAAAACCCATGTGCTGATAGGAAACTGTTCATATTTACTGATCTCCCCATTTGATTAAGTTAATTAGAAATAATTTTTTTGACCACGGTTTCTTATGGAAAATGGAAATAGTGCATCTGATTCCTGTATCCATGAAATGCTAATGGAAAAATGAAAACCTTATCAGAGTATGCTTTAGCATATAAAATTAATGTAAGTGGCTTACAAAGACAGCGTGCAAAGTATGCTGTACAGCTACTTTCAAATTCAGGTGCAAAGGTATTGTATTTTTTTTTTTAGGAGAAAGGGGCTTTCTAGAGAGCAACAATTGGAAGGAAACTGCCGATCTTACAGCTGCAGTGAATAAATGGTTCGTTATCATGAGTTCCTCTATGATGTTCGGTGACATAAAAGCCCGCAATGCATTTGGGATAAATTTGGATAGCCAGAAAAGTGCTTTACAAAAAATGATTGATGTTATGCTGGGAATGAGGGTAAAGAACCCCAAATTTAATTGCCTTTACAATTCCAAAAAGGTGTGATATTATCTTGCCACTCAATGACTGGGCTACATCATAACATGCTAAAAAAGTCATGACATTTCTTTTATTATGATTAAATCAAGACTGTCTTGAAAGTTTTGTTTTTGTTTTTTGTTTTTGTTTTTGGGATGCATTAGGCAGATGTGGGGTTCACATGCTCATTCCAATGCAGTTAATTTTGAATACAGATTGAAAAAATTTTTCTTGGTAAGGATATTGAACGTGTTAGTGATAAGGCAAACTGCGACAAAGGAAATGATAACCTTGACCCGTTATCCCATGAAATGGTATCATCTGGACGTGATGGAAACGGACCTAATAAATCTTTTCATGACAGGGAAATGGCCTTGGAAATATGCATGACAAACATAATTTTTAGAGACCTGGAATTTGATGTGGGTCTTAAGAATGACGAAATGTTTTCTGAGGAAATAGAATTCGCTAAATGACAGAAATCAGGGTACACAATGTGCTCTGTTACCAAAGAAGAGTCCTTAAGATATATCGGTGGATATGTAGTGAAAAAGCTTTCCTTTAGATATCCAAATATAGGCTACGTTATTAACAGCAATACGTCAGAGACATGGGTCTATTATATAAGTGAAGGAAAACTCTATGCACCATCAGATGACTTTTTTTCTAAACTAAAAATTTTTTGAGAAATTTTTACAGTAATTCATGGCAGTGGTCTTAGACCAGGAACGAAATGCATAAACAATGGCTACTAAAATGAAATCTGCAGTAGTTGGTGTTCCTGACGAGGTTGCTGAGTTTTTTTGCCAAAATATCAGTGTTTTCTTTAGAATGCGGCACCTCAACAACATTATGATCAACATGAATAAAAAGAAACAGAAGACTTGCAGGAGTTCAGTAAGAAAGACAATGAAAACAACAGCTTAGTTTTCCCTTAGGAACCACCCGGCTCGGTGAGGCAAAATGAAAAAAAAAAAAAAAAAACACACACACACAACAGTCTAACATGATGCTTACGTTGTGACTACGCACATTTTTTCATAACATCTGTGGTGTCAGGGGAAACTGTCCGAAGTGTGACGTCATGCCCAAAGGGAACGTAATTTCGCTCACTGGCGAGCCGACCTCTCAAAAGATTTTTAAAGGACCTTGAATAATGTATGGAAGAAAAATATTGCGGAAGTTTTCCGCGCATGGATTTCATCTCTATGATTCGGCACAAAGACAATGGTAATTATAGAGATATATGTCGTCTCCTAGGTGTCATGTCCAGGATAAGAGGCTAAAAGTATAGCTGTTAAGTTTACAGTAATATCATCCATATCGCCTGTTTGGAGAGAAATGAGAGTTCTTAGACACCTCGTTTCGTATTTTAGTAAAACCAGCATCATATTGCCGTCGGAACTCCGACTCTTGGCATCTTTATTTATCTATTTTTTTTTGAGATCCTTATAATAGTAACTGGCTAACGCACAGGTAACCACTATTATAGTGACTAGCGGGCAACTTTGCCGTTGTTGACATTTCTCCAAATAAACGGTCAAGTACAGTTTTATAGTTCATAGTTAAAAAAAATTGCATAATAGCCTGTCAAGGTTTTCTTTTCAGGATTTCATTAATGAATACTTAAAAAAACTACAGAGCCATGAAATAAAATTAGGCAATACTATTTATTTGCATTAATTTAAAATAAATGAAGAACTCATTTCATTCTCCTCGGTCTCTAAGTTTAATCCATCTGATTTACTGTAGTAGAGTATTGGAGCCAACTGTAGGCGCTTTGAATTATTGAACCTCTAAGTTTGGTTGGTGGGTTAGGCGTTATGGTGCTTAATTTCAGTGCAATCTAACATTGAATGACATGAAGAATAACTCGACGAAGTTTCTTTATGAGAGTAATGCGGAACTATCCACGATTATGATACCACATAAACCCTTCGATAAACCAGGCTTGACGTAGCCTAAGCTCTTATTGTGAGCCATACAAAGCTGAAGACGTAGCCTTTGGTAAGTGCATAGAAGTTTTTTTTTAAGTTGGTTGTGACACAGAACTCCATTAAAAACTCGTGGCCTAGTTGTATAAAAGCGACTTACTGAACTGGTTTAGGTTGCAATAGCCCTACTGTAGGCTGCCATGTTGTGTGAGCTTCAATGACCCGGGTTTTTCTTACATCAAGAACCAGATGAATATGTATACAGCGAAGTGTTCTTTTAACACCCATTTCGTAAGTAAAAGCACATGGATTGTGGTACATTTCTTTAACGAAATTGGGTCGGGGGCAATTTGATATTGATATTAATCTAGGCCTAGACCAACATTTATTCTGAGAGCGTTAGCGGTACCCAGCACGATTCCTAGGTGAAGTCGGTTCTCAGAATGTGCAATACAGTTTAATATTGCTGACAAAGGCTAGCCAGACTTACCTAGTGCCTAATATTTAAACTTGTAACATAGCCATCCTGTCACATCCCCTCCATTCCCGCGTAAACATGATGGTCGTAAAGGGGTACGCTTCTTCAGGTTAGCCATCGATATTAATTACTGGATGCAAAGTTTTTCAGCAAGTTGCTACATGTGCGAAAGCAAATAGCAATATCTACTGTAAACAAGGGGCTTTGTACCTTCTGGCGGTTCTTTATTGGAGGGGTGGGTAGAGCTCTCGGCTAGCACGCTGTTGGCCCAGCGTTCGACCCTCCGACCGGCCAATGAAGAATTAGAGGAATTTATTTCTGGAGATAGAATTTCATTTCTCGTCATCATGTGGTTCGGATTCCACAATAAACTGTAGGTCTCGTTACTAGGTAACCAGTTGGTTTTTAGCCACGTAAAATAAATCTAATCCTTCGGGCCAGCCCTAGGAGACCTGTTAATCAGCTTAGTGGTCTGGTTGAACTAAGATATACTGTACTTACTTACCTTCTGGCATCTCATGGTGCTTTTTCGTTACAAATACCCGTAACAGAAGAGTGTTTTGTAATGGACGAATCGCTTGCCCCCGTCAAATGGCGTCTTCATTCGGTATAATGTTGTAAATAACGCTATATTCTCGTGTAATACATCTAATACTAGTCGTTTTTTATATATATATATATATATATATATATATATAAATATATATATATATATATATATATATATATATATATATATATATAATATATATATATATATATATATATATATATATATATATGTGTGTGTGTGTGTGTGTGTGTGTGTGTGTGTGTGTGTATGAACTCAAACTGTTATAATTGATTAAAGAACTATCGCAGTATTTTGTAAATATTCGGCCAGGCTTATAATACTCAGTGGCCTATATTGCATTAGACCTAACTTAATTTTTTAAGATAATAGTAATTGTTTTCAACAATATATCACAGAAAGCCTTCGCTACAAGAATAGGATAGGCAGTAAAAATGTACCAGCACACGTCAACCATATTTCCAGAGTTGATTTAACTCGTATTTCAGGCATTTGGGAAAGTATTTGACAAGACTCTAGTTCATTTTCCCCTCTCCTAATCCAAGAAACATGCAACTCCCTAGGGAGTTTCCAGAGGATGTTGTCTTGCAGCGAGATGTTACTAAACATGGATGTATAACATTTAGCTGTAACGGTTCGCGTAAAGTCATCCAATTTAAAATCTGCTCCACTTGCAGGGGCGTCATTTCAGATTTTTGATTGGTTGGGGGGGGGAGGCGGTTTGGCGACCGAAGCAAGCCTAATCACCTGTTTTTTTTTTTATTTTGAGTTATTTTATGTGCTTTTTGAAGCACATAAAATAGATAGAAAGATATAACTTGGTGGGGTGAGGGGGCCAAGTAGAGGCTGGGGGGGGGGCATCTTGAGCCTTGGGGCGGCCAGTTGCTCCCCATCCCCTAAATGACGCCCCTGTCCACATGCAGATCGACTGGTAGGTAATTCTAAGGAAGAGCTCCGGACGGAAATATTGTTTATTAATGAAATTTTTTGATTGGCGAAATAATCTGAGAAATAAACAGAGATAGAGAGAAATCACCGTCTTTTGTCGATGTTTTTAGGTTCATCCTCGAGGTGCTCGTACTAAATAAGGCGGAAGCTCAGCGGGATGCCGTTTTTAGTACAATTCCCAAGTAAAAATATAAACAAAAGACGGTATGGTTCTCATTACCTCGGCAAATTTCTGGAATTATCTCCCCTGTACTATATTATATGCATCCTTGTCTACACTGTCCAGTCAAAAAATTACAGTGATAAACAATATCTCCGTGGGGAGCTTTTCCTTAAAATTACCAACTGTTATAATTTGTGCTCAAAATGCGATGTTGTAATCACAGCCTTAGGTGAACGAAAATAATAAAACAAGCTCGTAATTTGTCTGGTAACAGGTTACACAATCTGTTTTTACATATGTTAACTTTTTTTTTTTTTATTTCTGGAATAAAATCCAAGGTATCATGCAACTATCTGTCCGTAACCCGATTTGTTTAGAGAAAACGGCGAGACCCCTATGAACTCGACTTTTAATTTTTGGATACGTTTTCCACGGAAAAACATTAAACCCGAATCTGGGAATAAATGAAGAAATACTTTCTATGCCAAGATGAAACTTGAGGTTAGGAAGCTGGTTTTATTTTCTCTTAGATAAAACTTAAGTAAATTTAACATTTATGAAATGCCGAGACATTTTAATCCGTCTTGGTAGCGTGGCGACTATCGTACTAACCCTCCTTCTCTCTCTCTCTCTCTCTCTCTCTCTCTCTCTCTTCCAACCTCAATTCGAACCCTTGTAAGTGGAAGTTCTTGAATCCATTCCCAAATTCTGATTTGTATATTCTCACCGGGAAATTGTAACCAAAGATTGTTAGTGACAGTTGTAAGTTTACTTACCTCGTGTTCTCAGTGTAAAGTAAACATTTGGCAAGATATATCTTTTATACTGATTAACTTAGTACAGGTATGGTGGGATTTTAATGAAAGAATCGCTCTGAAACGCGCACATAAGATTTATCATCGAGTAGGCTGTCGAGGAATGATTTTGTCAGGTAATTATTCACGACTATGGATTGAGAATGGGAAAAGTTGTCTCTAAATTATCTGAGCAGTAATTGTTTTTAATTAGCTTTACGCTCATTGTATCTTAATATTTAGGTTTATTTTCGTGTAAGTAGTGGTAATTCTGCAAAAGAGAAGGAAAAAGGGCAGATAGGTAAATGTAGTACGTATTTTAAATAGCTTTTTGAAATGAAGTGACCACATTTCCCCAAGAAAAGAAATATGAAGTAGAAGATTTCTTTATGAAAATCGAATTGACATAGATTACGTCTCCAAAGACCAATCTTAAATCTGGCTCACACCTTGCAGTCTATGTTAGAAGCGCGCTGCTGCTATGAATAAGGTTTCTTCACCTGGCCATCTTGCTACCTCACCTATGGTCTAGTTATTGGCACAGCCATTTCGGTACCTCTTTGTATTTTAAGATTTAAATGGCTGGATTTTTCTAAATGATTTGTTATTTTATTTCTGTCGTAGAGGTGAAGCCTAGTTTAAGCTTGTCTTTCGAGCAGTAGGTCAGATTCATAGAGGGACGACCTGTCAAGTTAATAACGTCACGTCAGAAATGTTATTTTTTGTTTATTTCGGTACGTTTTGTAATTTCATAGTATAAACGCTATTTCGTGTATATATTCATGTTGAGAAATAAATAAATAATGCGCTGTAGAAACGTTACTTTGTATATTACTAATGGGGAAAGTTAATTCGATATAGTAGTCACTTTTAATATTTAGTATTTTTGAATTTGCTTTGCCCCTAAATGCTAGGAACAACAATGAAGTTTGGAATGAAAGAATGAGAATTAATTATAGATAATTACAGGTTGCTGGAATGAGCTCTCCCTCGTAACTGCGGTTTAGCTTATTCCCCGCTATTAAAGAATAATTACACCGCGTGATGATGACTCAATAAATAACATTTACGGAAGTTCTGAAGACTGCATGAATACAAGGGGGTTGCGTTTAATTATATACATATATTCATATATATATATATATATATATATATATATATATATATATATATATATATATATATATATATATATATATATATATATATATATATAGATATATACATACTCACACACACATACATACATATATATATATATATATATATATATATATTATATATATATTGTGTAAAAATATACACGCACACGTGTATGTATATATATATATATATATATATATATATATATATATATATATATATATATATATATATATAATATATATATATATGTGTGCATAAAAGCCGAATAGTCATGTGCATTTAACCCAGTCGAATTAGGACGGAAGTGAAGTGAAAATTTTTTTATCGTAAATTGAAAATTTAATTAAAATTTAAGCGTTGATAACTTTGAGAAATTAACTGAAACTAAAAAAAAAAGAATAAAAGATGGTTTTACATGCAGATATAAACCATTGTCACATGTCATCTGGGGGCTTAGCTGAGTGTAATTAAAAAAGCATGCGATCTAACGGAATAACCGCAGCCTGCCTATGTTCTTTCTTTACTATTTAAGTTCGTTTATATATATATATATATACATATATATTTATATTATATATATATATATATATATATATATATATATATATATACGAGTATATAGATATACATAATATATAAATGCATGTATCTACATATATCTATGTATCTATCTATATAATATATATATATACATATATATATGAAATTTTTTATTACACCGTGACTTATATACAATCATGAAGCTACAAATGTCGCTTAATATCAAATTCACGCTACCCCGGGAATATCTCCGATGGGGAATTATCACCGAAGGGGAATTTATAGGTAATAAATGGATTGGTACCCGGCAGTACCGATAAATGCGTCGACTGGAGTTGCTGGATAAGTATCTGTGACGAGGGATGGCGACCCGGCAGCACCAATCCATTTATCACTTATAAATTCGCCTTCGGTGATAATCCCGCATCGGGGATATTCCCGAGGTTGCGTGAATTTGATATTAAGCGACATTTGTAGCTTCATGATTATATATATGTGTGTACATTATATATATATATATATATATATATATATATATATATATATATATATATATATATATATATATATATATATATATATATATATATATATATATATATATCTCGAGTCTCTGTAGCACTGTTTTGTGGTCAATGAAGGGATAACTACGATCGAAATCAAATTGAAAAATTATCTAATGCTGGTGGGGTTATTTGAAATCAAGGTTGAAAATATAGAGGCCTTTTGGAGTCACAGCTGAAATCAAGTTCGAAAATTTTAAAGTTGTGGGGTTCATTTAAACCAAGATGGAAGAGATGTAATGTTTGTGGGGTCACCAAGGTGAAAATATGTATTGTTTGTGAGGTCACCAGTCATCTTTGAAGATAAATTGCTCTGTATCTATTGGGTGTGGGGCTGCTTCCGAAATCAAAATAGAAATTTATCTAGTGTTTATGGCGTTCTTTTGAAATAAAGATTGGTGATATCTAGGATTCGTGTCGTCAATGAAATCATGGTGGAAGATCCCTAGTGTTAGTAGCTTCTCTGTTGAAATCAAGGTGGAAAATATCCAAGGCTTGATCGTCTTGGAAATCTATGTTGATTGTATGTATGATCTTTTGGAGGTCCTCACTGAAATTAAGGTAGAAAATATTTAGTGTTTGTGAGGTGACTTCTGAAATGAAAGTCGACAGTATCTAGGATTTGTGGAGTAGCCTTTGAAATCAGGATTGAAAATATGTAGGCGATGTGAGGCAACCTTTGAAATCAAGGTTGAAAATATTTAGAAGTTGATGGGTAGCCTATGAAATCAAAGCTGAAAATGAGTTGAGGGTAGCCTATGAAATCAAAGCTGAAAATGAGTTGAGGGTAGCCTATGAAATCAAAGCTGAAAATGAGTTGAGGGTAGCCTATGAAATCAAAGCTGAAAATGAGTTGAGGGTAGCCTATGAAATCAAAGCTGAAAATATCTGGATAACTAATTAAAATTAACTTTCAAAACTACTGTATATTTTACAGATTATTGAATCAAAGAAGACTTAATTGGAATGCTGGAAACTAGTATATATATATATTATATATATACATATATGTATATGTATGTATGTATGTATGAATGCATTCATTGTGTGTTATGATGACTGGGTTATCGTTATACACATTCACGCACTCAAGTACACCCATTTAAATTATATCTGGACCTTCACTTGGTGTTAGTAGTTAGCAATACAGAATAGAGAAGAAACTGTAGAAAATGAATTCTGTACATATCTACTTCCACGTTCTCGCCAACGTTGTAAGACTATTGATCCATAACCCGTCCCCGTTACCCCCACAGTGAACAAATATTCTTTATGCAAATTTTAGGACGGGGGAACCACTGCACGAACTAGTCTTGTCTACTCTAATGGAATTTAGAGAGAGAGAGAGAGAGAGAGAGAGAGAGAGAGAGAGAGGAGGGGGGGGAATGGCCCAGTCTCTGGGAAGAATGTAGCTTAGAAAAATCTGGGAAAACTGGTGATTGTAATTATAACAGAATCATGGCTATCTGAGAGACAAAGGGAACTATTGAACTAATTCACTATAAAACACTACTGTGATATGTATGACCAGTTTGCTTAAATTGCAATGAATTGAACACTGAACAAATATTATGATTTATGTACAGCATGGTGCTAAATAGGGATAAAGAACTGTAATGAAATCTTCCTGCCAGTCTGCAAGCTGGGAATCCTGAATACCTTTGGTAGAGTAAATGAAAATTGATCTGAATATCCCGTAGAATTTTTGACGTGATAAATGATTGAATACAAATTTAGCATTCAGTGTAGCTCCGAAAGCTATTGTAAGGCCAGTTTCACTGAAAATCCCTGAACTTAAAACTTGATTAGAGTATGGCATGTAATCCCACAGGGTTACATAATGGAATAGAATATAAAATTTAGGCCAAACACTGGGACCTATGAAGTCATTCAGCACTGAGAGAGAAAATGAGAGTATTAAGATTTTAAAGGCATAACAGGAGGAAAGCCTTGCGGTTGAAATATGAAACAATTGTTAGGAGAGGATGGAAAGTAAGATGGATGAAAGAATATGAATGGAGGTACAGTAAAAGGAATGGAAATAGTTTCAGCTAGGGGCCGATGGTGCGCCGCAAAGAACCTTTAGGAATGCCAGCAGTGCATCGAGTGAGGTGTACTGACGGCACTAGCCCGCCCCCCTCCCCAACGAGGCGTAGGGTTGTATAATTTGAATTTTGTTGCACTTCAGCAATTTTTATACATTAGGGAATTTGAAAGTTGATAACCTCTACCAGTGCAATGAATGCGCATAATAAGAATCTATAGCCTTAAAAATGATTGCCCAAGAAATTGCATTTTGTTTTAAACACAAAATTGACCAGCAGATAATACGATTTTTTACGTCAACATAAATGTTTCCTTGCCAGAATAAAGAGTGACTTAAAGAATTTATATTTTTTTCTCAGTATCTTATCCTTTGGAGGCCAGTCTAGATTTCCTAAACATATGCAAACGTAACTCACTGCACATACAAATATATATACACACATACCTGTATATATATATATATAATATATATATATATATATATATATATATATATATATATATATATATATATATGTATATATTATAAATACAGGCATACATAAATACACACACACATATATACGAGTATCTGTATTATACATAAGTGTGTATATATATATGTATATATATATATATATATATATATATATATATATATATATATATATATATATATATAGATAGATAGATAGATAGATATAGTGATATAGTGTAACACAAAAATAATAACCGACATGAAAAGCAGTTCAACGCTAGTCATAATTTGCATTACTCAAAAAACGTTCAGTTCACGAATGAGCGAGGTATTCATTTGTTTTACTGTATGATTCGTTACTCACTCTAATGCCACTGTTTCGTGCCTTTTGCTATTTAACATAATTGTTTAGAACACCAAGAAAGGCGGAGGAATGATTTATAAATATAGCGTGACCTCCACAGTTGCTTCAAGAATTAGAGAACATTAGCAATTATTTGGAGATCACTGCAGATATATAACAGCGTTAAGCAATAAATTTGCATTCTGGCAATATTGCGTCAAGTTTCAAAGTATTCAAGAAATCCTGTGAGCGTCGATTACTAGTTAGCGCATTCAGTAGTTCATGGCGCAACAACTTCTTTTGACAGCGTAAATAATCTTCACTCACGCAATGCCACATCCGAGTGCAAAGAACAGTATGTAT
>NC_089756.1:9143725-9158725 GCF_040412425.1 Macrobrachium rosenbergii | reverse complement strand
TCTCTCTCTCTCTCTCCCCCCTCTCTCTCTCTCTCTCTCTCTCTCTCTCTAATAAATATATTGGAGTATGGTTTTAAAACTTCAGTAAAGTATGTTAATGATCTCTCTCTCTCTCTCTCTGTCTGTCTCTCTCTCTAATAAATACGCTTGAGAATGGTTTTGAAACATCAGTAAAGTGCGTTGAGTAATTCTCTCTCTCTCTCTCTCTCTCTCTCTCTCTCTCTCTCTCTCTCTCTCTCTGTAATAAATACACTTGAGTACGGTTTTGAAACAACAGTAAAGTATGAGTTAATTCTCTCTCTCTCTCTCTCTCTCTCTCTCTCTCTCTCTCTCTCTCTCTCTCTCATAAATACATTTGAGTATGGTTTGAAACAACTCTCTCTCTCTCTCTCTCTCTCTCTCATAAATACATTTGAGTATGGTTTTGAAACAACAGTAAAGTACGTTGATATAATTCTCTCTCTCTCTCTCTCTCTCTCTCTTTCATACATACATTTGGGTATGGTTTTAAAACATCAGTAAATTATATTAATGATCTCTCTCTCTCTCTCTCTCTCTCTCTCTCTCTCTCTCTCTCTCTCTCTCTTCTCTCTAATAGATACATTTGAGTTTGGTTTTGAAACAACAGTAAATGTATGTTGAGTAATTCTCTCTCTCTCTCTCTCTCTCTCTCTCTCTCTCTCTCTCTCTCTCTCTCTCTCTGTTATAAATACAATCGAGTATGGTTTTAAAACATCAGTAAAGTATGTTACTGAGATAATTTGTAGTTACTATTAACATAAATTCTTGCCTAATATCACTTATCTAAAATCGTCCATCAAACCAAGCCAGATGAAAACTATTTTCTCGACGATTTTATTTTTTGTTTCAATCAAAACCCCAAAGAAAACAAAATCACGCAATAAAAAAAAAAAGATTCCGCTACGACCGTTTTTGATTGTGCCCTGTATTACTGAGAGAGGAAAACGACTCGATAAGCAATTCAGACGACCGTTAAGCGTTTTCTCCCCGTTCATTTTCCATCGTTTGAGTCACACGCAGAAGATGCAATTTTCGACCATTCCAAGCGATTCCAAGAATTCCTAATGGAACTTCAGAGGAAGCTGCTTTTCGTCGCTGGTAAATTTTTGGCCAACGAGCCTTTCGCGCAATTGGGTGTAGTTTGGCGCGTCGGGAATGATTTGGGAGTCTTCGGGAATCGCCGTCATTTCGAGAATTCCTGGCTGTTAAGACTAAGAGTCGTGTGGCTGGAAGTTCTTTCATTTGGAATTGTAATTCTTTTTATTCATCGTAGTTTTCGGTTTTGTTGGTTTCCGCGTGTTTTCGTCATTTTTTTTATTTGCGTATTCCTCTACGTATGCTAATGTTTTGTTTCCTTTCCTATTATAGTTTTATTTTCTATACCCGTCAGTTTTCTCTATAGTCACCTTCATTTTCCTCATTCACAAGGCGACCTGCATTACCTCTTTGTTAATCTTATTCTTGTGTCTTTGTAAATTTCGTCCCCGGTTTTATTTTATTTTTCATTTTTATATCTTATGAATTTCATTAATTTTAATTTTTTTTCATAGGGGCGTGATTCGTATTCTTAATTTTCCTCTGTGGTCATCACTGAGTCAGTGTTATTTTCTTTGCTTATTGTTTTGCTTAGTTTTTGTGTTATTTTCTTTGCTAATTTTTTTGCTTAGTTTTTTTGTTTGGCACATTACTCATTTTCATAATTTGTCTCCATAGTCATCACTGAGTCTTTCTTTTTTTTTCTTTAGTTTTCTGTGAAAGAAAACTATTGAGATGGCTAGTTGTCTGTCCGTCCGCACTTTTTCTCTCCGCCCTCAGATCTTAAAAACTACTGAGGCTAGAGGGCTGCAAATTGGTATGTTGATCATCCACCCTCCGATCATCAAACATACCAAATTGCAGCCCTCTAGCCTCAGTAGTTTTTATTTTATTTAAGGTTAAAGTTAGCCATGATCGTGCGTCTGGCACCTCTCTAGGTGCCAACAACACAGGCCACCAAGGGGCCGTGGCTGAAAGTTTCATGGACCGCGGCTAAGAGCTTCATGGGCTGTGGCTGAGTTTCATACAGCATTTTACTCTCTACAGAAAACTCGATTGCCCTTCGGCGCATTTTTTACTTGTTTTCTTTTGACCCTAAATGGTATCCGTAAATAACTAAGGGGCTACGGGCATATCATGACCCGAAATCGCTAAAGGTATTTTTTTTAGATTTTATTTTTATTTCTTTTCGTCTCTGGAAGGAGGAAATGATTAATGCAGTGACTAAGAGGCCTCCCGGAGAAAATGGAAGTAGAACTTTTTGTTCAGTTTCTTAAAAAGATGCCGTGTTTTTTTTTTGTGATCATATCGTGACCGGAAATCGCCAAAGGTTTTTTTTATTTATCTCATTTCTTTTCTTTTCTGGAAGCAGAAAATGATGATTGCAGGGGTTAAGGGTCTCCCGGAGAAAATGTAAGTAGTACTTTTTGTTTAACTACTTAAAAAGATACTATCGTTTTTCCGTGATGATAATGGCCCTTGCGCTTAGATTCGGTGCGTGTGAACCTAGGGGCCGTTATCACAGCATAAGAGCCCCTATGCGTGGGATAGGCACAGTCATTAAAACGTCTCAAGAACACGACGTGTCATCTCGTGATGAGGCCCTTTTGAAAAGAAGTGGTTTACGTATTTATATGCGTACATACGTGCGTGTGTGTATGGATGCATGGAAACAAAAACATACATAATACATATATATATATATACAGTATATATATATATATATATATATATATATATATATATATATATATATATATATATATATATACATATATATATATTAACTTTATCACATACACAATTGTTCTGTGCATTAGTAGAATTACTAAAAGGACCTCATTCAAACTGGATGGTATCTAATGGAGTTTTTTATTCAAAAAGTTACAAGCTTTCTTGGACAAACAGTCCACATTATCAAGTATCCGTAAAATGAGCAGACGCGTAGTCCGGCTGTATTTATATCTGTGTGCTGGGTACTTTTATTAATCCTATAATCGCCTAGCTCTTCCTGTGTGACCTCCACCCCCTCTTGACCTTGGTCTTTCTCTGATCCTTCCTCCTAGGTGACCGTTTTCCGTGCTTTCTCTTCGTTTCCTTGCTACTGTGGAGTATACGATTTTTCTAGATATGCTGTCTTCAAAGCCGTTTCCGGTGTTCCCTGCCATCGTGTTGTTGGCGCAAGTTATGAAGGCGTTCTCTACAACCAGTCTAGATGTTTTGTTGGTGTTCCTGTACAGAAAACTCATATTTTCCCAGTCTATTCTGTGATCATTTTCCCAACAGTGTTTGGCAACTGCCGACGTCTGATTATAATGCCTTATGTTCTGCAGATGTTGTTTGCTTCGCTCTTTACATGATTTGCCAGTTTCGCCATAGTACCCTTCTTCACAGTCTAGACACGCTGCCATATAAGCCCCCCCTCTAATCTCTTCCCCCTCTACCGACTTTTTGTTTCTAACTATTTTATTCCTAATGGTGTTTTTTGTAGCTGCCTATCAATTTGAAATTATTTAGCTTCCTGTTGATGGGTGCAATAGAGTTGTTGTCCGGGACTGTAATTATTTTCTTTCCTACCAAATGTTCCTTTTCTATCCTTTCCCTCTCCCCAAAATAGTTTTCCTTGCTTTGATATGTGCCCCTCCCACCAATACTTAGGGTAGCCTAATCGCCTAAAACTCTCCCTCAGGTAATCCAACTCTTCGTCTAAAAATTCGGGACTGCAAATCCTATAAGCCCTGATGGCCAACCCTGTCATTAATCCTATTTTTATTTCTTTCCTAGGTTCTCCAGTCATAGGAAAGAAATAAAAATAGGATTAATGACAGGGTTGGCCATCAGGCTTATAGGATTTGCAGTCCCGAATTTTTAGACGAAGAGTTGGATTACCTGAGGGAGAGTTTTAGGCGATTAGGCTACCCTAAGTATTGGTGGGAGGGTACATATCAAAGCAAGGAAAACTATTTTGGGAGAGGGAAAGGATAGAAAAGGAACATTTGGTAGGAAAGAAAATAATTACAGTCCGGGACAACAACTCTATTGCACCCATCAACAGGAAGCTAAATAATTTCAAATTGATAGGCAGCAAAAAAACACCATTAGGAATAAAATAGTTAGAAACAGAAAGTTTGGTAGAGGGGGAAGAGATTAGAGGGGGGTTATAATTATATGGCAGCGTGTCTAGACTGTGAAGAAGGGTACTATGGCGAAACTGGCAAATCATGTAAAGAGCGAAGCAAACAACATCTGCAGAACATAAGGCATTATAATCAGACGTCGGCAGTTGCCAAACACTGTTGGGAAAATGATCACAGAATAGACTGGGAAAATATGAGTTTTCTGTACAGGAACACCAACAAAACATCTAGACTGGTTGTAGAGAACGCCTTCATAACTTGCGCCAACAACACGATGGCAGGGAACACCGGAAACGGCTTTGAAGACAGCATATCTAGAAAAATCGTATACTCCACAGTAGCAAGGGAAACGAAGAAAAACGTAAGAGAAAGCACGGAAAACGGTCACCTAGGAGGAAGGATCAGAGAAAGACCAAGGTCAAGAGGGGGTGGAGGTCACACAGGAAGAGCTAGGCGATTATAGGATTAATAAAAGTACCCAGCACACAGATATAAATACAGCCGGACTACGCGTCTGCTCATTGTACGGATACTTGATAATGTGGACTGTTTGTCCAAGAAAGCTTGTAACTTTTTGAATAAAAACTCCATTAGATACCATCCAGTTTGAATGAGGTCCTTTAGTAATATATATATATATATATATATATATATATATATATATATATATATATATATATATATATATATATATATATATATGTGTGTGTGTGTGTGTATGTTTGTATGTATACTTAGCCAATACTGCTCTTGAATACAGTGTACATATATATATATATATATATATATATATATATATATATATATATATATATATATATATATATATATATGTATATATCAAGAGCTCAGAGGCTTCTGTATGTCATACACATATAATTCAAGATTTCTTTTATTGCCAGGTTCTTTTTCCCTCCTATAATCTTTTGTTTCCTGCAAGAGTAAAGAAGAGAGTCACATTCAGGGTAGATTATTATTATTATTATTATTATTATTATTATTATTATTATTATTATTATTATTAATATTATATCTGAAAATGAATTTTCAGATATGATACACTAGTCATATTGGCCATACTACCCTGTTGAGACAAATAGTGTCTTGGAATAATTGCAACAATGATAACTTTTCATTTTTTTTCTCTACTTTCTTTCATTGCAATGTTAGTTTTTCCTATTTTCTTTTCGTTTTCCTCTGCCTCCTGATTCTTCTTCTTCATCCTTTCCATCATCAATTTTTCTTCCTATTGCTTCCTCTATATCAGATATTCCCCGTGGGAGGGTAGTGCCGTCAGTGCTTCGTACGCGGTACGCTGCAGGCATTACTTAAGGTTCTCTGCAGCGTCCCTTCGGCCCCTAGCTGCAGCCCCTTTCATTTCTTTTACTATACCTTTGTTTATATTCTCTTTCTTCCTTCTTGCTTCTCACCCTCTTCTAACAATTGTTTCATTGTGCAACTGCGAGGTTTTCCCCCCTGTTACACCTTTCAAACCTCCTTTGCTCTCAATGTCCCTTTCAGCGCTGAACAACCTCATACATCGCAGCGCTTGGCCTTTGGCCTAAATTCTATTTTTCAATCCAACCTGCATCTAATATTTCTCTTTTTCTTCCTCTCTCGCCCTTGCTTCACAGTCCCCCTTACTTTTATTCTCTTCCTTTACACTCCCAGCGGAAACCTTCCATTCCATTTATAAATGCCAACCGCAATTGTCTATAAATTGCTAAGCTAATAAAACAAGATACTCCATGATATACCTGAATAAATAGCAGATTGAAAGTTCAAATGACGATGGGAAAGAGGAATATGTAAAAATAAAGAATAAAGAAAACGTACGGATTCGGAGACATTGATTGCTTAATACGTATGATTGATCGGACGTAAGTATGCGGTTTTCCTCGGGATTTATGGCCCTTTGCTGAACGCGACTCGTGCAAACTGATAATCTTGGGGAGGCAAAATGCAGACGGAGCTGGTTATTGCTTACGTAAGCAAGTGGTGTGGATAATTGTTTGTATGTATGCAGTTGTACACACATACGCACACACATATATATATATATATATACATATATATGCATATATATATATATATATATATATATATATATATATATATATATATATATATATATATATATATATATATATATAGGTTATGTATTATATGTTGGCGCTAGCATATATTTATGTACACACACATATAATTATATATACACTGTATATATATGCCCATGGTACAAACTAGATATATGTAGCCTGTACGTACTTTATTTCTGAAGAAAGATGTTAATGTTAAAAACACGGTATGTACGTACACACGAGTATATGCGCTGTTATGGTTATTAATAAATAGAAAAAAAAATAAATATTTATAAATAGATGACATTTTCTGCGTGAAGATTTTTCTTGAAATTTGTGATTTTATTTAGTCTTCACTACAAAATATCCTATATATCCTGCAAATAACTGTTCACTGGCGTGTGAACGCTTCAGGGAAAATTCCTTTGCATGATATTTTTTCATTGTAGACTTCCCTTTCAGTTGTCAGTTAATACACCTGGTATAGAGGTTTGCTTTTGGCCTCTGTAAAGGGAAGAGAGTTATATAATACAAAGCTAATTCAATTTAAAATGACACAAAGAAAATGTCTTCATAATATAAATGTTTGAGTATATCAGAAATGTGCATTAGACTTTTAGCTTCAAAACCAAGTTTACAAATCACATAGTTATTAAAGTTCTATAAACTGGCCTCATTAAATGGAGTAGTGTTTCATTATAAACCGAAATACATTTTAAAAGTTCACGCAGTTAATATCTTTATATGACTGAATGTACGAGATATGTGCATAAGATTGCTTATCTTCATTACCACGTTTGCAAATCACACAGCCATTAAAGCTTTATAAACTGAGAAAGAGTTTTCGTGACGAATTTATGCGCCATTTTCATCGGAGCTGGAACAACTAAAAGAAATTCCTAACAGTTCTCGTCAGCCTTGAATCTCTTCATAAACAAAATCACGCAGTTAACTCTACGAATTGCAGATCATTAGGTTAATGAGAAGGCCTGAATGGAAATGACCAAGTTAGTTTCTCGAGAACCATTCAGTTCAGGATAATAGTAATAATAAAAAAAAAGAGGAAAATCTTGCGGATAGCGCTTTCTGGGCGAATGGATTTAACCTTGGAAGCATTTTTCAAAACATCCTTTTATGTCGTGGAAATAAGAGCACGCGTGGGACATCAGTCCATCAGGTAACTTTCCGCCCTCGGTTAATGTTTTTACGAAATACAGAATTATATATATATGTTTTTGTGCGTGATTTCACGTACCTTTTGTTACCTGTCCCCCGTAGGGGTGTTTAGGTAGTGCCGTCAGTGCACCTCAGGCGGTGCACTGCAGGCACAAGGTTCTTTGCAGCGTCCCCTCGGCTCCAAGCTGCAACCCCTCTCATTCCTTTTACTGTACCTCCATTCAAATTATCTTTCTTCCATCTTACTATCCACCTTCTCCTTACAACTATTTCACAGTGCAGCTGCGGGGATTTCCTCCCTGTTACACCTTTCAAACCTCTCTACTCTCAATTTTCCTTTCGGGGCTGAATGACCTCATAGGTCCAAGCGATTGGCCTTTTGCCTAAACTGTATATTCTATTCCGAACTAAGATTTAAAAACGGAAGCCTTTATGTCGTAGGAATATTTTATCATAAAGTGTGATTTTATATAGTATTTTAGTCTATCACTTATCTCCTTGTCCGTCCTTCTTCAAAGAACCATCATATTAACAATGAACAAATTTTCTGCAACAAGACGTGTCATTATTTGCGTTGATCCAAGAAAGACATTGTACCCTGTATCGTTCATCATACCGGGGGAGGGGGGTTATCTAAGTCTTCATCACCGAGCTTTTTTATTTTTTTATCGAGCAAAATTCATTGCGGGTCGTGGTACAACAAAGGAGAGTTTCGTGACTGTTTCACATTAATTTCTTGGTAAACAAAAAAACAAAAAAAAGGACAAACCAGATTGGAGAAGAAAAACAAAAAAGTGACACACCTCGTCCCGTTTTCTAATGCTTGGCAATGCGTCTTGGAGAGCGAATAATAATAATAATAATAATAATAATAATAATAATAATAATAATAATAATATTAAACATCGTGAAATAGATAAATTCTCATTGGCTTTGCTGTTGAACAGGGTATGTAACATCTCCAATTATGAGGTATGAGAAGAATGATAACTATATTAATGTTAATAATGCATAATGCTGTCGAGTAAAATGTGAAGAATAATAACTATATTACTAACGTTAATAATGCATAATGCTGTCAAGTAAATTATCGCAACAATAATGGCTGTTGTTATTTTTATTATTATTATCGTTACCGGTGTTTCACTGAAGCGCAAATATCGTTGCAAAAAAGACGATGAGATATTGCATATAATGCTGATATGGGTTGCTTAGGAATAAATATGACATTCTAAGAATAACAGGGGACGCAAAAGCAGTTTCTTGATGCAGTCGTAGTTAAGAAAAATTATGTGTGTGTATATATATATATATATATATTTGTGTGTATATATATATATATATATATATATATATATATATATATATATATATATATATATATATATATAACTATCCATATCTATCTATCTATCTATCTATTTATATACAGTATATATGTATATATATATATATATATATATATATATATATATATATATATATATATTACACGTATACTGTGTATATATATATACATGTATACGTATATATTATATATACATGTATATATATCTGCATGTATATAATTATATAGTTCGCCTCCTAAGACAGCAAACTAGCACCAAGGCACAAGAAAGGTCAACCATTTAAGAATATGTATTCTAAAATTCTCAGACGTATCCCAAGTGTTTGATTCAAAGCTCAGTGTTGTAACAGTATATCGTAATCTTCGTTTATCTTTGCGCATCTTTATCTTATATGTATTTTTGTATCTTCAGCATGGCGTAAGAAATACCGTAGTTGTGACTAGAACGGCGGAAATTGCAGGGTAACTTAAGCTGCTGTGTACGAATTGACAAAACTACAGGTTGTATAATACCCAGGTTATTTAAGTTTGAAGAGTCACGTTATGCGTAAGAAAACACCAGCCCGGTTTTGTGTGCGTAAGGACGTTTATACGCATTGATGATAAGCTGCACCTTTTGCGTATTTGTATTTTGGAGGAGAAACGCGTAAAGTAGATTGAGTGTTATGCGTAAGAAAACATCATTCTGGTTGCCAATGCGTAAAACCGCATTTACGCATCAGTGAATAAGCTGGACATTTTGCGCATTTGTCCTTTAGAGGAGAAAAGCTTAAAATAGATTAATGTTATTATCAACGATATTTACTGGCAAACCATAATTTTGTGAAACATTTTTTTTCTGGAGTAAGTAGTAGGGTCTAAAGAACATTGCAGACTTTTAAATGATACATTATTATTTTTTTGTTTTTCTTTTTGTCCAACTTACTTTCAAAGGGATACGAAATTTGGGAGGAATCCGACGATCTTGAACCCTTTGCGTGCTATTTAAATTACCAAGACGTTGATTCCGATGTTGACCTCTCTCTCTCTCTCTCTCTCTCTCTCTCTCTCTCTCTCTCTCTCTCTCTCTCTCTCTCTCTCTCATTCTTCCTGGATACATTCCATGACGCACGAAAGTTGATAAATATTCTCATTATTAGTACTGGTCTCTCTCTCTCTCTCTCTCTCTCTCTCTCTCTCTCTCTCTCTCTCTCTCTCTCTCTCTCTCTCCCTCTTTTTTTCCTGGTTACGTTCCATGATGCACGAAAGTTGATAGATATTCTCATTATTAGTACTAATCTCTCTCTTTCTCTCTTTGTCTGTGATGGCACTGTGACACACGAAGGTCTTAGTGAATATCATCTTACTCAACACTGGATTAATCACTAATTTTAGCTTTGCAGAAGACATAGACAAGTAGGGAATAAGGTATACACAATTTTAGCACATAATACATACATACATATATACATACATAACACACACACATATATATCGGCTTATAGTGTCTTAATAAAAGACTTTTAATCTATTTATGTATGAACTCATTAAGTAATCATATGTAAATTACATGATTAAACTTTGTTCTTATTCTGCTGTTTCTTTCTTGCGATAATGAACTTGAGAATTCTATCCCTGGTTACGCTTTCCCGGATTTATGCCTTTCACCCATCAACAGGCGAAAGATCAATAGCCTCTCTCTCTCTCTCTCTCTCTCTCTCTCTCTCTCTCTCTCTCTCTCTCTCTCTCTCTCTCTCTATCTATATATATATATATATATATATATATATATATATATATTATATATCGTATATAATCATTGTCAGTCATTTCCCTTGGATAAAATTTATTTCTACTCTCCCTCTCCCTCTCTCTCTCTCTCTGGAGAGACACGTACGCAGTTCTCATGACGTGAAATCCTCCGTCATTGTGCACACGATATACCAATCCCTTCCATCATTTCCCGTAAGAAAGACAGAAAAAAATAGAGGAAATATTATTAGTCCGCTTCAGTCCCGCTTTCATGCGAAAACCGTAGCGAATACGGGGCGGTTCGGTTCTCCCAATCTCCTGTAATGACAAGGCCTTTTCGTTGAAGATGATTATGCAGGTAGATAGAAAGGGGGGAGGGGGAGAGAGATTGAAAAAGTACCGGTAGGTAGATAGATGTATAGAGAGAAAGGGGGAGAGAGAGAGAGAGAGAGAGATTGGGGAAGTAACAGTAGATAAATAGACAGAAAGATAGTAGAGAAGGGGGAGCTGTAGAAAGGTCATAGGCATATATAATGATAAGGCCTTTTCGTTGAAGATGATTATGCAGATAGAAAGGAAAGGGGGTTGGTGACAGAGGGAGATGGAAGAAGTAACGATAGATAGATGGATAGAAAGATAGTACAGAAGGGGAGTTATAGGAAGGCCATAGGTATATGTAATGAAGATGATTATGTGGGTAGATAGAAGGGAAGTAGGGTGGGGTGTAGAGAGAGATTGAAGCAACGGTAGGTAGGTAGATAGATGGATAGACAGGTAGTAGAGAAAGGCAGTTACAGAAATGTCGTAGGTAGATATAGAGATTAATAAAGTTGAGATATATATAGAGTTATAGATAGATCAAAAGCAGGTATAGAGATAAATAGAAGTTGAAGAAAGAAATGTTCTGACATGTTATATGACACATATATATATATATTATATATATATATATATATATATATATATATATATATATATATATATATATATATATATATATATATATATATATATATATATATATATATATATATATATATATATATATATAGAGAGAGAGAGAGAGAGAGAGAGAGAGAGAGAGAGAGAGAGAGAGAGTTATGGAAGAAATTTATTAAACAGATAAATTCCAGTTTCCACCAAGAACAAAAGAAATAATTTTCTTCGAAAAGTCGATGGAGTCACGGTGCAGGCGTTTGAAACCGACTGCATAGGCCATCACAGCTCCACTTCACCTATTATTCTTTTCCTCTTCGTTTCCTTTTTGTGTGCTCAGTGGGTGAATAGATGCCAATAATGCCTCTTAATTGCCTGTCTTTAACACAGACTGGTGTCTTAATTATCTCTCATCTGATGAAGAAATCAAGGAGAGGAAATAGACAAAGATGATTATCTATGAGAAATTTGAGGCCTTAAGTAAGACGTCACTGATGTGGATAATGGGGGGAGCGAAAGAGATTTTGCATGATAAACTGGCGTCACAATAAAAGTTCATTCATGTTGAGAGAGAGCAAATACCGATTCAAAGGGATTCACGCTCAAAGAAAGATGATTCATTCGCTAACATGTTTTATTGTTGTTTCTTTGGCCTAAATATGTTATATTTCCTGGTATAAGATTACATTTCCTATTTAATTTTCGCATCTGATTAAACGGCTCGAATAATTTCTCATTCTCTCTCTCTCTCCCTCTAAAAACGAGACTTCTAACAGGTTTCGTGCGTCATGGAATGTAGATAGATAGAGAGAGAGAGAGAGAGAGAGAGAGAGAGAGAGAGAGAGAGAGGAAGTACAGAAGGGAAGAGGGCAGAAGATCTGCGTAGGCTGTACAGAACGACTTGCCGTAACTCGCCTTCCTCGATTACTTGAAACCGAGGGGAGACTGAACCAGGAAGGTTTATAAAAATGAGGGGAAAGACTAAGGAGAATTGCGTCGAAGAGGGGACTGTGGACATGCACGGCTGGGAGGGCGGGGGCCGGGGACGGTGAGTTTTAGGGAGGTGGAGGTGGAGGAGGAGGAGGAGGTGGTTGCGAGAAGTATGCACCGTAGCTGCCTGCCTTGAGTCAGAGGGGAATGGCTGAGCTTGAGTCTTATCGTAACAGTTTCGTACTGGCGACATCTAGTGACGCAACCTTCCTCCCTCCCGTATTTATCCTTTTCCCCTCTTACCTAAATGGTTGATTTCCCTTTTACCTATATGGCTGATTTCCCCACCCTTAAAATCATGTGATTTTTGTATTTTTAAACTCCGGCTGTGTGGCCACGCTAAGTGGCTGCCTACTTACGAGGACTTTGGACACCGTGACGTTACGAAGACTCAAGGTAATAGATCATTATGGATTCCTAAATAGATTATAGAGTTTTGTCATTTTTTTGTATCGAGAATTATATGGTAACAATCAGTGAATGAGGTGTGTCATTAATTTGTTAGTGTGTGTGATAGTCTTTTTACAACGAAGGGACATTGACAAACGACATAATTTCGTGTTGCGTGTTTCGTGTTCAGGTGTCTATTTTTCTTTTTATTAACAGGTGAATGTATCTGGGTTAACATATATATATATATATACACACATATATATATATATATATATATATATATATATATATATATATATATATATATATATATATATATATGTTAACTCAGATACATTCAGTATATATAAATATAATTGAGGGTATATATATATATATTTATATATATACATATATATACATACATATATATACATACATACATACGCGCGTGCACGCATATACATATATGCAAATATGCCTCCGAATATAATGTATATACTGTGTATCTCTCAGATCGTTATCAAAACCAATTTATCTCATTAAGCTAGAAAAAATTAATAATTTTTTTATTAACGATAGATACAACATTGTTTTATATCTCATAGACTTGTAGAAATCGGTGTTTCTAACATTCCTAGATTTTCCTGTTGTGCTTAAACTTCAAGAAATAGGAATGATGTATTTTAATACTTATTTCAGATAACATAAGAGATCTGTTATGTGGGGATGATTAGAATATATATATATATATATATATATATATATATATATATATATATATATATATATATATATATACATATATATATATGAATCGTTGAATCCTCTTTCTCGTAAGTTTCAATCGTTTAACTTATCCAAAACTCCTTATTTTTTCTTAAATCGTTTCAACCAGCACAGTCGTAAAAATCACAGCAAAGAAGGAAACACGAAATCCTGACCTTTGCTTACTCCTCAATCCCAGTGACCTAAGGTCAACGCACATTCCACTGGGAAAGGAGAGAGAGTGCAAGATGAAATTTGAAACAACAGCTGTATTTTAAGGTCATTTCTCAATTCCAAACAAATAAGTGATGGGTGAGTATCGAAGAGAAAATTCTGGAGCAATTTCCTCGTAACAGGAGATTGGCGTGGAGGAAATGCCACGTATTATGGACGGCAGAATCCAGAATTATTTGCTCCACAAATTATCCAGAGTCAGGTCGCGGAAGTTCGAGTCCCTCTCTCCGAAATTAGGGGAAGAAGAATGAATGACTGCGGGGAATGAAGGAAAGAGAATTTGGAAAGGAATATGAATGAGGAAGGAGACGCAAGTGAAATTGGAAAAAAACAATGAGTGTGTGAGGGGAAGAATGCAAAGAGAGTTATGGAAACAGCATGGATGAAGACACTAAAACAAATAACAAAAAAAAAAAAAAAAAGAAGGAGTATGATTAAAAGAGGAAGTAATTTCATGGATTATCAGAAAAAAGAATGAATGAAAGTTGTAGCGAAATGTTATAAAAAACAAAATAAAAAAATACGGAGTATGAGTAAGAGAGGAAGAAAAATAAAAGCTCATCATAAAAGAAATGAATGAAAGAGGCAGCGAAATGAAAAAGAAAATGCGATCGTAAGAAGAAAAGAGGTGAAGAGAAACTCAATAAAAGAATAAGAACAGAATAGGAAATAGACAGAGACAGGAACAAGAAATTATGAAAAACCAGTAAAACATCTTTCGAAGGGTAATTCTAGACAAGAACCTTAGTTTGTAATCACTTTTTTATTTATTTTTTTTCGCTTCAGTCAAAATCCTAAACAGGTAATGATAAAATGTATTTGCTTGACAATTTGCTCTTAATTGCGCGGGGAAAGGGGTTGGGGTGTTGGAGTTGAGGGGGGTTGGGTAAAGTAATAAGGGTCCGCCGACTGCAGGTCAAGGTGACATCGCTTATTATTATTATTATTATTATTATTATTATTATTATTATTATTATTATTATTATTATTATTATTATTATTATTATACTGGAGAGACAAATCGACAGTCATTTATGGGCACGTATATTTACAAATAAATCTCCACAGAAAGTTTTCGGGAATCTGTTCGATTCCCCTTTTCAATCTGATTGAAAAGGGGAATCGATTTATTTTTAAATACACGTACCCATAAATAACTGTAGATTTGTTT
>NC_089756.1:8906225-9138725 GCF_040412425.1 Macrobrachium rosenbergii | reverse complement strand
AATTTTTTTCTCGTGTTTGAGGCTGTGTAGGAAAAGCAACAAACAAAACTGTTTTTCACGGAGAGATGACGTTTCGGAAATATATCGTCAGCACGCGAAGGCTATATTTCTCTCATTCGTATCAATTCCATTTTCGGTGAGGTAGTTATGTGGAGATAGAGGACATTTTTTGCGTGTTCGTACATTTTCCTTTTAATGTTATATATTCTGGGATTTCAGTTGATATGTGAATAGCACAACGAATAAGAAAAAATGTTTCAGGCTCAATGTCTAAGTTTGGGCAAAGACGTCAAGTTCCTTACAGGTGTTGTGTTTTGATAATTTCTCCTTGGCAATAAAAGACATTATTTGTAATTGATTATGTTTGATAAGAAGATATAGAGTTCACTTATACAACAACTGCATTTCGGGATGAGAATGTTAGTGTGACAGGCACTGTAGTTTAACCATATATGAATTAGTGTAAAATTTTTCTAGAGTTGATCATGAAATGTCTGCGGCAATATATCAATTCATCTTTAGGTAACTTGAGGAAAGTACTTAGGCAAATAGCCTTATTTTGACTCGAGAATGAATTAAAAAAGAAATAAATAGTAACTCCTTTAATCCAGAGAATCACACACACACACAGGTTAAGGATGGGCTAGACTTGGTTTTGTAACAATCCCAAGAAGTTAATGGAAGCACAGCGAGGCAGAACTTTTCGTTTATCTGTTTATTTATTTATTTATTTATTGTTTAACACACAGTAGTCGCAGAGCGACGGATCTGAATATGACTTAGAGCCGGAAGCTCTCGTCTTCATGTTTCGACTCCTCTTCGTAATGTTGCGTGTCTTGTCACCTCCCTCAGGAGGATTAGTCGGTCCGATGGGCGATGGTTTGGCACGTGAATCTCTCAGACTGTAACACCGGAAGGGCGGCGAACGACATGATTCCATAATGAGAATGGTCCTTCGGAATGAATGGCGCTAGCGGGACTGCGAAGGTAACGGCCATGTCCTTTGTCCGTCAGGCATTAGTCAGTTCCTCGGTCCTCCTCTGGAAGGAAGGAACGTCAGTGCTTTTGTTAGCCGATGTATGATGGTGGAAAGAATGGTGAATGGCTGGGGAGGGGAGGGGGTGGGAGGTGTTGTTGGTGGGGAGTGTCCTCTAACGATCATCTTTCCAGGAATTCATTTTAGTAGCTGCGAGAGTTTGTGAGGGGACTCTATAATTAGCTTCTCCATGTACCTTGCAGGTATCGATCATTGTTGCAAGATGCACTTGTCCGTCATGATCGTCAGCCTTCCTCGTTTAAAATAAGAAATGACCTAATCAGACCTGTGTGTGTGTGTTCAGTTTATCCGCAGGCCATAACTCTGTGACTTGCAGGAGCGAGAGAGCTAATTAAATCTGATTTATGAACATTTTTTTTAAACTCCGTCTAATGGTGCTCTGCCGTGAGACCCCGGGCTTAATTAGAAGCCGTTACTGCATAGTTGATGGGGGGAGGGGCGGGGAAGGGGAGAAGGGTGATGGGATTTTGCTTACATCATTCGTCTGTTTCCCCTCCCTACCTTTCGCATCACGTCAAGGCCGAGGCCCCTTCCGGAATCTCATCAAGAAACGTCATGATATTTCTGGAGAGTTACGTGCGGGTTTCAGACTTCGTTCATCATTCCGCGTTATTTTTTTTTCTTTTTTTTTATGTCTTCTGTTGGAAGCCCTTTGTGTCATTTCGTCGACTTCTTGTCGTGCTCTTCCCCCAGATCCCTCACCTGTCATTTCGTGTTCTCGCCGTCTTTCCAGACACTCTTCTCTCTTCGCAATTAGATCAGACGACGTAGGATTAATCAAGGCAACTTCTCTTTAGTTCCTTCTTGTTGACGTAGAACGATGCCAGAGGTACCGCAGGCATCCCCTCCCCTATTCTTTATTTAACCTTCACCAACTCAGGGGGAACCTTCATAGCCTTTGGTCCTTCCCTTGAAGGTCCTCAAGGATCCCCTTCCCCGACCTCCCTCCCTCTATCCTTCCAGACCTTAACCAGTCCCCCACCACCCCAACAAAAGATTTTTAGACTTCACCAACTCAGGAGGAAGATTCATCGTTTTGGTTCCTTCCTTTGAAAGTCTTAAAGGCTAAGGCTCCCCCCACCTCTCCCCCATCCCCGCAAACTTTACCCAATCCCCCACCACTCCAACAAAAACTTTTTTTAGACTTCACAAAGTTTCAGGAGGAACCTTCATCGCCTTTGCATCTTCCCTTGAAGGTCCTCAAGGCTAAGGCTCCCCCCTCCCCATCCTCCATCCTCACAAACCATACCCAATCCTCCAACACAACCCCCCAAATTTTTAGACTTCACCAACTTAGGAGGAACCTTCATCTCCTTTGCTCCTTCCTTTGAAGGTCTTCAAGGCTAAGAACGCCCCCCTCCTCCCCCTCCATCCTCCCAAATCTTACCCATTCCCCAACCACCGCAACAAAAGATTTTTAGACCACCAGCTCTGGGAGAACCTTCATAGCCTTTGCACCTTCCCTTAAAGTTCTTCAAGGCTAAGGCTCCCCCCTTCCCTTCTCCATCCTCCCAAACCATACCCAATCCCCCAACACCCGAGCAACCTCGTTGCAGCCTTTTGTGAAACCGTGAGCATCGAGCCGCAGCCCTAATGGTAGACCTGCCACTTCGAGTAATTTTCCCCCTAATGCATCGTTACCTGCATTATGATTACCCCATCTGGGAGGAACTTGGAGGAAGTTCGTGCTCCTGCTATTGCTAGGCTCGGGACCCCATTTTTTCCGGCATTCCTCTGAAAATATACGCAAGCATTGTCTCTCCAGAGGATTTCCTCTCTCTCCCCTCGCTCGGCTCTCTCAATTATATCTCGGACAATTGCTCTCTCGAGGTCTTAGCCTTCTTTCTTAGGGATTGCCCTGTCCGCAATACCACTGTTACAGAATAGTTTTCTCAAAAGATTTCCTCCACCGGTCTCTTCGTGTTTTTGTTTGAAATCTTACTCCTTTTTTTTTTTTTTTTTTGAGCTCCTGAAATTGGAAAGTTACAGAGGGAGGGACGTCATGAAATAAAATGTAAAAAGCTGTATATATATATATATATATATATATATATATATATATATATATATATATATATATATGTGTGTGTGTGTGTGTGTGTGTGTGTGTGTATATATATATATATATATATATATATATATATATATATATATATATATATATACATACATATACATATACACAAAAATTAACCTAGATATTATCAGGTTCAACTTACAGTCAGTGTGTCTTCCATGACTTTTTCGAAGGTCTGCTACAAGTTCAATTAAATCGTGGATTTGTAGAAGGTGAGGACGACAACCTTTCATTCAACCCCCTTTTTTTTTATCATGAAACAATACCTACCTCACAAATAACTTGTATGAATTTTCGTAGGTTGAAAGATTTGTGTGAAGCTCTTGATTAAACATTCTAACAGCACAGAATGTATTCACGGCGTCGATGGTCATGGTAACTGTGACGCCAGTTCATAATGCAAAATCAGTCAATCAATCAGTCGTAAACACGTCACCGCCGCTGACTTACGACCTCCGAGAGACTTTGGACAGCCACTGACGACTGTGACCTTAATCGAGTAAGTGAGAGGTTTTGCATGTTGAATCATCCGATACTTTTATGCGCTTACGAATGGGTTTATGTTGCTCATTGTGGTTTTACGATCCTTTCATGTTTTGAGAGAGAGAGAGAGAGAGAGAGAGAGAGAGAGAGAGAGAGAGAGAGAGAGAAGAGGAAGGGAGAAGGGGGGGTATTCGTCAGCCATCTTACCACTCCCATCCTCTCGACCCAGGAAAGATGTACAAATTTGCCGGGCTGCAAAAGAAGAAGAACGTGAAGACAATTTTACAAACTGTTTCAAAAGCCTCGCGTGTTGCGTAAGCATTACTGTTCTGCTCAGTTCTTTCGTTCACAATTTTCGTTTTTTTTGTTTTTTGTTTTTTAAGAATTGTAAATATTTAAGCAAGGAACGTAGAAAGTTGATGATGTGGAATTTACATTTTGTGCAAAGGTAGAGGTTAAGCCAACGATATGTTACCCTCCAATGCTAGCAGGATACTCCAGTGTATGGTACCAAGAATGTGTGTTTTCATTTTCAGTGAAAATTTTCTACTCTAAAAATATAGATGATTGATGCGTATATACGTAAGTATACATACACACATATATGTATATATATTATATGCATATGTATATATACAAACATGCACACATTTTATATATATATATATATATATATATATATATATATATATACATATATATAACATATATATAACTTGCACGTTTTTATGCCAATGTCCTCTACTCCTCAACATGGGTTATATTGTTGGATTAACCTTTATAGTAATAACTGTAGGGCCACACATAGAGATCACATCACCTATTTTTTTTAATGTTATATCTTCAGTTTTGATTTTCAAAAAATTTTCATAATGACGCCAAGAGGACTTCACGTAGCTCTTAGAAAACAGCAATGATTTCATACAAAACGATTTAGAAAACATTAGTAATGATTTCATACAAAGCGATTTTACATAGAACGTTGCTTTGTTGTAAAGCAGTAATTATATTTTGTTTTCATTCCCTTGCTTTCGTTTGATAATAACCCTTAAACTTTTGTGAGGAATATAATAGCAGTACCTTGTTAAAAAATTAGTGAACGCGAATGAGTATATTTAGATATTTAGCCCTGTTGTTCAGTAGGTGGAATTGTATTTTATTTATGTGCAGTAATAATTTTTTTTTCTCTTTCAGAGTCTTTGGTTAATATTCACAGTTTTCTTTTATTGAGCACGAAGAATTCACTGTATATATTGTACATACAGAAAGATTATTTGTATTTAATTCTAATCACATCAGTTGTTTTCATAGTGGCCCTATTTTTTCTTATTAGAGCACAATTATAAAGTGTTATTCGTTATTTTTCAGAAAATTTCTACAGGAATACTATACGTTGTGGACAGTATTACTGATTACTGTGTTTCTTTAGACAGGGAAGTGAAACAGAACTGTTTAGCTGAATTGACAGATATTAGATGTAATACGTATCATTATGGCGACGTTAAAAACTTATTTTTGTTGACTGACTAATGTTACATTTTATATATATATACTGTATATACTGTATATATATTATATATATATATATATAAATATATATATATACATACATATATATATACATAAATACATATATATATACATACATACATATATATATATATATATATATATATATATATATATATATATATATATATATATATATATATATATATATATATATATATATACTATATATATAACGTAACCATCGAAGTTTAAAAAGTAAAATCTTATTAAAAAAAATCATTGTACCCCAAACATATACAAACCGTAGCTATAATTCTTACCCAAGGATCAGATGTCACTTGTGTAATTTATAAAAAAAAAAATAGCAACATTATCAGTACGTAACAGAAAGGAACGACGTGTGACGATCTCATAACGGGACCTACCGTACCATGCACGGACTTACGGTGCCGTGTTGAGTCGCTAAAGCTCTCCCAGTCGTTTGGAGCCCGACGAAATCACAAGCTTTAGCGGCCTCGCGGAATAAAGGAATGCGATCCATTCCTGGATATATCAACAGGATTAACGTCGTCTTTCGCGGAGACGTCGGTCGTTCGGGTGAATTATGATGCGACGTCCCCCAGGAATTCCATCAGGGCTTTTGGGCTTTTATTTATCTTTTTTTATTTATTCTTCTCGAGTTGTTCCTAAGGTAGCGAAACATGACTTTTACTGTGTACAAAGAATTTTTTTTTTAAATGGAAAACAGCTTCGCCGAAGAGATATGGTGTTCTTTCGAAAGAAGTAACAGAAAGTGGCAAAGTGGCTTTTCCATTGTCAGAAAACAGAAAACTTTTTGAGTTTATATTGAAAAGTTGACTGACTTTTGCAATGAAAAATCGTTCTTTTAACAACGAAAGCTTAATAAAGTTAAATCATAATTAATGGGGAAAGCTAATGGTTCTTCGAGTAAGGAAAAATAAATATAAAATTGGTAATATCTATCTGAATTTATTTTTATAGCGTTATACTTTAAAAGTATTACATATGCATACTCCTCAGTATGCCTTGATTTGTTCTACTTCAAATCTTGAAACTTGATTTTCCCGTTCAGGAAAACTCTCAAAAACATTCATCATCAAGACTATTTCACCGTTTTGGCCTTATAGGTGTTTTCCCAGTTTTCACTCATTCACTCCCCTCTCATACCTCTCCTTTCCCTCACTTTCACTTGAACTTTCAACTAAACCTTTCTCCCGTTTGTTGAAACATCTATCATCTCAGTCTTAGAAAGACGAATTTCCTTCATTACAGAACCGTAGGCTATTTAAAGTTAAAAGTTAAAGTTTGTTGGTTTCAGTCCTTCCACAGCCTACTTCCTCTCGATCGGACGTCAGCCGGGTAACTTCAAATCCCCAACATGACGTCACTCATGGCAGTACCCATGCGGTAGACAGTTTCACTATCCGCACCCTGACGGGGAGCAAACGCTGGTCCCCGAAATTACGAGGAACGTTACACGTTACCAACTGTACTAACAGGACGGCTGGTAAACGATCTTCCTTTCTGTAGTCCTTTCTCCTGTCCTTGGTGAGAAAAACGACCCCCCTCCCCCTTTTCTCATTAGTTATTTAATTGAGTGTTTTGGCTTCGTTTATTTTTTAAACAGACATTTCCCTGCCAATTCTGTCTTCTCAGCTCCTTCTGATGTTTATTCTGTCTAATATTTATTTATTCAATTTAAGATTACTTAAATGAGTTTTGTGAATCCGTTTATTTGTTAAAGATATTTTCTTCCCAACTGTGCGTTCCCAGATCTTTATAATATTTATTTCCTCAACTGAAGGAGGTTTCACATGGCTCTGTTGCTGAAACCTGTTAAACCCAGAAGGTTAAAAACAGGCTTATTAACGATCGTTGTGTTATTGTTAACGTCAGTTCATGTTATCTGATTGAAAGTAAGTTAGATAAAATGTAGGAAGCTCTTTTTTGTACCATTTCAAATATGCATTTCAACATAACAGGTAAATGACGGAAGAATGAAATTGATGTTGCAAAGGGAGTGGGAGGGGGAGCGAAGGGGAGGGGAATGGGCATGTGGATAATATATAGGACACTCCAACGACATTGCATAATGACACAGGTATTACGGAGTAGGACTCCTGTCTCTACGTACAACAAAAATTCAGAGATGATAAACGCATTAAAAAAAAATCTAAGAATTGTAAAGAACTGGTTATCCCACAAAAAATATCTAAGCAACATAAAAAGCTGGTTATTACAGAGGACAAAATAACCGGCCATACAAATTCTCCATTTCAGGTTAATCGATAGGACTGGCACAAAAATAAAATTATAAAGAAATAAGTTCGTTTAAGCTAACCGAAAGTATGAATGCCTTCGGACCGCTGTCGATGGGACTGAAGCTTCAGCTGGCCAACAGGAGTGTAAGGTCACCTGTTTCTCGAAGTTTACAAGAGCGCGCTCGTACGCGCGCCTGCTGCATGTGTCTGTGCATATCTGTGTGAGCCTTTGCGATTTTGTGTGTACAGTATGTGCGCTGGTGTGCGTTCCAGCTTTCGTCTCTTTGGCGATTTTCTGGAACATTTTCAAGACAACAAGAAAGTGAGATTTTCAGAACAACAACAACAACAACAAAATGAGATTTTTAAGACAAAAAAGTGGGATTTTAAGCAAAAAAAAAAAAAAAATGAAAAGAAAGAAAACGGACGGATTCCTTTGAGAAACAAAGCTAGAAATTGGGACTTATTCTTCCTGTGGTGTTCGGATCCTTTAAAAAATGACCTTAAATGACCTGTCGTATCGCGTAAATCACCGAGAATGCGTCGTTAATATCTTGAGTTATTTCTTCTTTTGTATTTTTTTTTTACTTTCTGAGTCTTATGGAAATAATTTTATCCACTGCTTATTTCTCTAAGCAAAGAAAGATCATTTTTATTTCAATCATGACCAGTTATTAAGTCGAAAATCTTATTGGGATTATATAGAAAAACTGAAGCTTAAAAGTCATTTATCAAGTGATGTACCTTTGTATAAAAAAAAATCCATGTGCTAAACACTCGTGCATCAATGGAGCTTACTTAAGTCTACACATGAGCCTCATCAACATTACGTCATGCAATTTTAAGTAAACACCTACCTTCCTGATATTAACTGCCTTTTTTTACTTCTGCTGCTTTCTCTCCATCTCACCTCCCAAGAAGGGCCTGTAGAAAAACCACTTTCACTGTATTTTATTTTCAAACTCCCCCATTCTCGCTTCATGTGAAAACCACTTCAAAAACTTGATTGATCTTTTCCTTTGCGTTCACTTTCGTCCTTCATAAGATTTCCTCTCCTACTTTCTAGGCCTTCTTACTACAGTAGTTTCGAAATACACCTCAGCTATAATTTCTCTGCATTCAGTACCTGTAATTTGCTTGGCTGAAGCAGCCTACAGTATATAATAATTATTTGGATTTTAAATATCTTCTGTAAAGATCCTACGGCCTTCTCATTAGGTTACTCTTTAATTCTTTATCACTAATTGGGCTGGTTATCCAGTCACATTAAATACTTTAATAATAACAATAACAATAATGATTAAATATATGGAAACCCGTAAAACGGTATAAATGAAACAGGAACTAAAACAGTTCTTTATAAATCTGATCTGTGAAGAATAGTCATACCAATGATACCGCTGTTTTATACTTGGTGCTTTACAGCATCTAATTTGAAATGTTCGCTGAAAATCTTTTGAATGAGATTGTTGCCTGTAACCTCTTATCTTTATACAATTCTGTTTTTCAAAGCTGCTGCATGAAATGGATGTTCAATAAGGAAATGATGGCCTGTAAAAATAAGATATTTTTTCGCTTCTGTTTCTCTGATGACAATTACACTATATATAAATTATCTTTGACTGAATTATATAAATTATCTTTTACTGAAGTAAAGGCTGCACGTTGCATGCAGTGGTGGCTATTTTCTATGTTTTAGTGAAAATAATTGGTTATGGATTGTTAATACTTTGCTTCTTGTGTCTTTGATAGGTCTTTGATAGGTTGTGAAATATAATAGTGAATATACATAGTATATATATATATATATATATATATATATATATATATATATATATATATATATATATATATATATATTACATACGTTTTTGTTTGTGTGCATGTGTCTGTATGTGCTCGCACGCTTGTGTACAAATATATATATATATATATATATATATATATATATATATATATATATATATATATATATATATATATATATGAATGACCATAAAATCTTACAAATATACACGAACAAATTTATATATATATATATATATATATATATATATATATATATATATATATATATATTTATATATATATACATATATACAGTCATGAAGCTACAAATGTCGTTTAATATCCAATTCACGCTACTTCGGGAATATCCCCAATGGGGAATTATCATCGAAGGGGAATTTATAAGTGACAAATGGATCGATACTGCCGGGGCTCGACTGGAGTCGTTGGAAGGTAACTTGTGTCGAGGGATCGAGACCCGGCAATACCGATCCATTTATCTCTTATAAATTCCCCTTCGGTGATAATTCCCCATCGGGGATATTCCCGAAGTAGCGTGAATTGGATATTAAACGACATTTGTAGCTTCATGATTATATATAAATCACGGTGTGATAAAATTTTCGTATATATATAAAAATATATATGTATATATATTATATATATACATACATATATATAAATTTGTTTGTGTGTATATAAGATTTCGTGGTAATTCATGTACATATGTACACTCGGCAAGAAAAGTGAAGATACAGTTTTTTAAATCTTCGGACATATATTGCTCAATAATGCGACATCTGGCAACCTTAGAAAGGGGAGGAGCTTCAGTCTTACGTGTGTTGGTTTTTTGCTTGACCTCCTATAACTTTCAATCATATTCTATGATTCTGACATCATTGATACTTAAATGCACTAGTAAGCTTTACAGTATTCGTTCAAGTTGTAATTTGCAGCGACAGTTCTGAGCAAACTAAACATTTTTCGACTTAACATACCAATTAACCTTACACAAATGAAATTTATGACACCACAATGAACGGAATGCTTGCATAATCGGAAACGCGATCTTCCATAGTGATATCAAGAGTTAAATTTGAGCAATGTCCAAGGAAAAACGTGGGGAACAATAAAGGAACGAATGCAATGTTACGATGAGAGAGAGAGAGAGAGAGAGTTGCTGTTGTGTAAGCCTAGGCCTACAGTATATGTAGAGCTACTCATTTCATTATTTTTTTTCTTTTATAGATTGAGTGATACTATATTTGTATAGTATGTTTTAGCAATGGAAGAGAGAGAGAGAGAGAGAGAGAGAGAGAGAGAGAGAGAGAGAGAGAGAGAGAAACTATGGTAACGTCAAGAAACATCCAGTTACTTGTGTTTTCCCGCCGAATCGCTCCACACATCATAGAGAACGCTCTTGCGGATTTAAATAGATTTGGTCAACTTACCGCAGCTGTCATAACATTTACTGCCATTAATTCCAGCTGACATTTAACACCGTGAAATACAAATATGAATGTGTAAAAATTAAAGAAATTATCATTATCTCGTATGATGATGCAATAATAAGCCTGTCCATAACGGAAAACGAGTAAATATTGCCGTTCTGATAAATAGTACTACACCGAGATATCCACACACTATCTTTTAGATCTCTATGAACGAAGTCATCTGAGAAATTCTGATTACTTCGGACATGCATGGTGTTTTTAAGTATCTGAACGTTTTTGTTTTGCAGATTTAACATATATGATATAATTTGCATTGTATTTTCATATTCTAGGGTAAATTTACCGGGATTATGTGTTTTCTGTAAGAAAAAAATTAAAATTCGATGAACGAAATCTAAAGAAAACTGTATCTTCACTTTTCTTGCCGAGTGTACATTAGCGTGTCCATGATAATGATCCTTACAGTCTCAAGACCTTCCCAACACCAGTTCAATTCAGTTTTCAATTCAAGAAATCCATTTTACTTCTTCCGTTTCTCAGAAAAATAAATATTTTTACTGTCAGCGAAGTTCACGAAGGCGTATCATGAAAACTGGTCTTAGCTTTTGAAATACTGTCAGTAAGTTTATGCCAGAATGCCGCATTCTGATAAAGTGAAATTTTCCGGCAGAATTTGAAAACAAAACGCCAGTCAGTAATAGTTTCTGATAATATACAGTATAGTATTTGGAATTAGGCAATAATCTTGATTTTATTGCAAGTGGGATGATCAACATTATGTGTTACCTGGTTGCAATAGTAATGTTCGTTTCCGTCATTTGATAATTTTATTGGGATACCACACAGTTGGTTTGATATCACTTTTATTAAAAAAAAAGAATTTATGACAGGTTTATTTACATTCGGTAACATTTAAAGACAATTCATCCTTCGATTATCAAGGCCATATTTTGGCAGGTCTCTTACTTACAATGAAACCTTTTGTTCACAATACTTTGTATCTCTCTTGTATAAAATGAATTTAAAAAAATACTTTGTATATTAAATGAAAACCTTTTAACAGTCTTGCTAAATCATTTCAGTCACTACCGTTCTACCAAGCCGTCTCGTATGGTACCTGACTTCTTCGTTTTGGTAATTTGCTTTCACAGGGTGAAAGAAATTATTACAATACCCCAATGGAAAAGAAACAGGTCAGGTCATCAACCTCAATATTATTGGCATCTTCAGAGTAAAATATATCTTGACATCTCTAATATTTTTCGTAATACCTTCATCTTAAAATAACTTCATTCCTAAACGTTTTTCCATCATCCCTTTCAGAGACCTATCATGAATGCGCGCGCGTCACGAACACAGGTCAAATATTGACCTGTAATCGAAGCCTCAGGGTCGAAGACCTTATGAATCACGATATGGCGTGAAAGTTTTGTAACCTTCTTGATGCGCTGTTTCGTTTCTTGTGTGCGTGTGCGTGTGTCTCTGTTTACTCTGTGCCAGCACTTTTTATTAATGATTTTGTTTAGTCTATATGTCTGTTTTATAGATGATTATGTAGTTTGTTTTCTTAATTGGTTATTGAGTCTCTCTCTCTCTCTCTCTCCATGATTGTGTTGTTTGTTTTGTGAAGTAGTTATTGAGTCTCTCTCTCTCTCTCTCTCTCTCTCTCTCTCTCTCTCTCTCTCTCTCTCTCTCTCTCTCTCTCTCCAAAGAGACCTTTGTTAAGGATTATTATTAAAAAAGATAAACTTTCTAAGAAAATTTCCCTTGTCCCATGACTGAGGCAATTTAGTTCATTTTTTTGTTAGACTGTTTATATTTGTTTGTTTTGGTAAAACCGTTGTCCATTGACAACATGACTGCTTAATGTCATGCAAATATGATCTAAGGTGTTACGGTTACTCGTCTTTATTTGTTAACGAAAAACGCCTGCACACACACACACGCACACGCACCTGTAATTGTGCGTGCATGCATTTACAAACGTGCTCCTTAAATGTAAGCCCTGTGATTTACATATATAAGTTAATTTTCAAACCATGCATGTATTTGAGTGAATTTGTATACACAATGAATATGAAGTGATATATTCATTTGCATATACTAACTTTTCTAAAGGGTAGTAGAATTCATAATTTCATATTTCAAATCTGACTGTCCGGATATAACGTAAAGAAAGCTACTATTTTTTCTTTTTAACTTCGTTACTTACAGATGAACCTGGTAAATAAATAAAGCTTAGTTTGAAGGATATTAAATTTATGCACATCTCTCTCCAAGATATTGAATGTACGTGATATGAATATACACAGATGACCTTCGGAAATCTTAATTAAGATTTACCCATATTGCGTAGGGCCATTTTACTCACAGTGGGCAGTCCATTATACTCTAAATGCACTGTCTTTTGTTTTTAATAACCGTAGGGAAGTAGTGCCATCAGTGCACCTCATGCGGTGCGCTGTAGGCATTACTTAAGGTTCTTTGCAGCATCCCTTCGTCCCCTAGCTGTAACCCCTTTCATTCCTTTTGCTATACCTCCGTTCATATTCTCTTTCTTCCATCTTACTTTCCCACTCTTTCATAACAATTGGTTCATAATGCAACTGCGAGGTTTCTCCTAGTTTCACCTTTCAAGCCTTTTAATTGTAAGTTTCCGTTTCAGCGCTGAATGACCTCATGGGTCCCAGGGCTTGGCCTCTGGCCTAAATTCTATATTCTATTCTGTTCTATTCTTGTTTTCCCATCGAGCAAGTCCACTGTTCTCCTTGCAGACCTCAGGCTCATGTCAGTACAAGCTGCCCAGTTCCGCTGAAGTGGTCCACACCTTTGTAGAAAATGCCAGTATAAGTGTAATGCATATTTACGTAAATCAGTTTTAAGTGTTATCCGTGGCATACAGTTTTGTAAAGGTAAACATCGCTGACGTAGTGTCACTTCGATGGAAAAGTAACCTACCTCTCATTTCAGGTTAGTAATTAGCAATGGATTAAATGGGATCAGATCTCATTGTGTACCTAAAAAATGATGAACGCCTTCAGGCCATTTTCTCTGGGACTGGAATTTATACAGGTGAACGGATGATGTGTCAGGCTACATTTGAATTTTTTTTTTTTTGTATAAACGGGTGTATATAATATTTTTCCCGTGCGTATTTACCCGTAGGTAGTACAGTTGTGTTCTTGACGGGATTAAAAACCCTGTCTTATGAAGCACTAGATTTTTCGTGGCCAAATGTCGATTTTTAACACAAGTTTACTATTGCTATAATTAAATTTAATCTGATAACTGTGAATAATATTTTCCAGATGTTATTAAGTGGATTTTACTAGCTGTCATTAATCAAAATTTTCTAGTCATTATTAACAACTGAAATTTACTGTGGAAGACTGAAACTAATTAGGTATTATAAATTGAAATTAACACAAGCTATTATGAATTAATAATTGACAGCTGTTATGAGTTAATATTCCCCTGCTTTTGTAAACTAAGTCTGCCAGCTATAAATAAAAATGAAATTTACTAACTGTTTTGTTAAAAGCGTGAAGATTGGCCGTCTAGTGAATTTTAATTTTGAATGTCGAAAACAGTTTTCATAAGCATCTGAAGAACGCTTGACTTTAAGGTAGGCAGTTTCATTATTTACTGTACTGTAACGTAGTATTGGCTTACAAAACATTGATTTCGAAATTATTTTGCATTTTATAAGTCTATACTGTGATCTGAAGCAACTGTCCACCTTCGTATAGACAGTAGCTCAAAAACACCTTTAAGATAAACGTCTACGTTTGGTCACAAATTAGACGATACACGAAACACGATCTCCTATTCCTTGTCTCTTCACGTTAGTGTCAAACACATTTGTTATGTCACGTTCGTTATTTTCGTAAAAAGAAAGAAATTCGCTATGTTTTATCTAGTAGTCGTCCCCATTATTTTTGTCTGGGTAATATGAATTTTGAAAGTAGCCTAAGAATTTTTCACATTTCCAGTATGTTTTTTATTCCCGACAGTGAGTGTTACAGCACGTACTACCTCGTTTCCTGTTTGCACGGGTGCTAGCTGAATGTGATATTTTTTTTATTAGTAGAATATTCTAGTCACTTGTTTTTTAACCTTTTTTCACCATGTAGAATTTTATTCTCCTAAGAAAATACATACATATACTGTACATACATAGAGATATATACACATATGTGTGTATATATATACATATATATATATATGTATGTATGTATATGCAATATATATATGTATATATATGTATGTATGTATGTATGTATGTATGTATATATATATATATATATATATATATATATATATATATATATATATATATATTAATGCGTGTAATACTGTAAAATACAATTTAAAGTATATGACTCATAACCATAATGACGTACATATCTGTGTTTAATAAATGATAATTATAAATAAGGCTCACCCACTAACTTCGGTGATTCTCTCGCTTGCAACAAACCCGTCGGTCCTGTTGCAAGCTACGGTACGTAATATGATCGTCGTTCGAAGCAGATGTTTCTTTCATTAAAAAAAAAAAGTAATTAAGATGAAAACGCCAAATTTATGAAAACAATCTCTTTTCTTCACTATGATGATAATTGTATGTGCGTGTGTACTTTTCCCAACTCCTGAAAGCTTGTGGTCATGAGACCTCTCTCTCTCTCTCTCTCTCTCTCTCTCTCTCTCTCTCTCTCTCTCTCTCTCCTGAATGATAAGTGATGACAGGAGATTCTTTAAAATTCAGCCATATTGAAATCATTACAACCAGTTCATATTCTTTGTTAGTTTTACATGTGTCTCATTTCTTCACAGACACAGAAATATATATTATTATTATTTTTATTATCGGATGATTTCGAATGTCAACATAAAATAATATTTATGTCATGCAATATTTATATTATCTCCAGCAGTTCGTGTTCTGTTTTAATTTCCTCGAATGTGTGTGTGTGTGTTTGTACTGACGTAATTGTAAATTTATGTGTTTTCTTTACGCTTTGTCGAAATGGTTTGTGTGTTTGCAGCAAGCATGTCATTGTGTGTGCTTCTGTGCTATTTAAGCATGGGTCAGTGTCCTGTGCTTGCGTTTTCTTACATTCCTGTGTGTAATTTTCGTGGATGACCTGTGGTTATGCGATGTATAAAATTAATTTATTAAATTATACGTACAGTGAATTACACATACATACATACATACATACCATATAGAAAACTAAGTAACAAATGATGGAAAATACGAATCTTTTTAACTAACATGAAAGTTAAAATCGCTTAGTCAAGAATTACTCGCGATTGGACAAATTGAATGACGTGACCCGTATTGGACTTGACCTCTCCTGGGTTAAGTGTTCATGCTTGACCTATTTTGACCGCGCATTGTAGTTAACCTAAGCTAATTTGATTCGGTAGTGTAGCTGACCCAGGCCCATTAACTGGTTTATGCACCTGACTCGGTAAACCATGTGAACTAGGCCTGCTTGATTGTGTAATGTAGTTAACCTAGGTTTATTTGATTGGGCAATGCACCTGACTTTGACCAGTTCGATTGACCTTGGCCTATTAGACTGCGTTAGGCACTTGACTTTGGACTATTAGGTTGAATAACTTTGTTAACCTAAGTGGATTTGATTGGGCAATGCACATGACTTTGACCGAATTGATCAGGCAAAGCACTTGACCTAAGCCTATTAGATTGTGTTAGGCACTTGACTTAGGCCTAGTAGGCTGTGTAATTTTGTTAACTAACTCGTATTGAATTAGGTAATGCACTTGACTGACCAATTCGATTGGGTAAAACACTTGACCTAGGCTAATTAGATTGTGTGAGGCACTCGACTTAGGCCTATTTGATTGTGTAATATAGTTTGTTAGCCTAAGTGTATTTGATCGGGCAATGCACTTGACTGTGACCGATTCGATTGAGTAAAATACTTAGCCTACGCCCATTAGATTGTGATAGGCACTTAGGCTAGGCCCATTAGACTGTGTAAGGCACTTAGCCTAGGCCTATTTGATTACATAATCCCTCTGTGTTACAGCCATGAGGAGACTAAAGAAGACTACCGCTTCTATGAAGCCAGTCGCCATTGGGGCCGAGTTTATCGGAAGGGTACAAATTCACTTTCGCTCTCCAGTTTTTATTCCCTCTGTTTGGCTGAGATTTTGAGAAGATTAACGTCATAGATTTAAAAGCTAACAATCAGGCTGACATGCAAACAGTCACTGAGTTCGATTTGTTTCGTTGGTAAACAAGACTTCAACACTGACACCAATTTCTCTCTCTCTCTCTCTCTCTCTCTCTCTCTCTCTCTCTCTCTCTCTCTCTCTCCTGTTTCAATACAGCTTCAGTTTAAAGCAAAGGATTTGTTGAAACAGTTATAAATGCTCCTCTCTCTCTCTCTCTCTCTCTCTCTCTCTCTCTCTCTCTCTCTCTCTCTCTCTCCTATTTCAATACAGCTTCAGTTTAAAGCAAAGGATTTGTTGAAACAGTTATAAATGCTCCTCTCTCTCTCTCTCTCTCTCTCTCTCTCTCTCTCTCTCTCTCTCTCTCTCTCTCTCTCTCTCTCTCTCTCCTATTTCAATACTGCTGCTGTTTGTTATGATTACTGTAGAGAACATCCTCACCAAATTTTACTTCATTATTTTTTCATGATCGAGACTTACTGCCGTTTAGGTACAACCAAGAGAAGACTAATTATTCAAATAAAAAAATTAGCATAATTTCTGAAAACCTTATGCTCACGACTTCATCATTTATTTCAACCTTCTTTTTTTTATCTTCCTCCTTTTTCTTCCCCCTTCTGATTTTTGATCGATCATTTATCGCTTTTGTTCTTCCACACTTGTAACAGTTTTCTGTTTTTTTAAAATCATTTACGTAACTTTAGCATTAAAATAGATTAAATAATTGACTATGATACAACGATAGCTCTTTTAATGATTTTTTCTTTAATTATTTAAAGTAAGTTTAAAATACTTAAAACAAGGATCTATGGTTCAGATACCTTTGGAGATCTAAAGAGATAAAATAAATGGACTTCCGTGCTAAACATTAAAGAAGAAAATAGATTTTATTTTTCTAAAAAAATATTTAATAAAATAAAATGAAAACGGCAACCGAGCCGCATATGTCACTTGACTTTGGTGCATAATATATATTAATAAACATTTTCCATTGCCTGGATTTTCATATATCGTCTTATCAGTGCTTATAGCGAAAATATTAATCTGTGGGGATATGAAAATACACTAGGGTTGAAGGTTTGCATATATATTATATATATGTATGTGTGTATATATATACATATATATATACACATATATATAGATGTCTGTACGTGTATACATACTTATATGTAAGTATGTGTATGTATACATTTGAAATTGTACAGAATGCTTATTATGTAATTGTCCCCATCTGCACTTTCCATAAAACATTAGTTAGCTTCAGCTTGCAGTTAACAGAGGAGTGAAAAGTCTAAACACGGGACAGCAAGCCAGTTTCTCATAGAAGCGCATAGACAATATAAAATGGACTAGATATGTAAAGACGTATTCCCAAAAGAAAAATGTCTTTATATCTTAAGTAAGTGTTTACGACATCACAATTTCCCAAATTTATATTCAGGCTTATTTTAGTCACATCAGTAGCCGTTTCTTAAAGCATTTTGTGTGTGTGCATACCGCCTATACTTGAAAATACCGCCTACACTTGAAAATACCGCCTACATTTGAAACATACCTGTACTCACATTCTTGTTCCGTTTGATGTCCAGAAATGTATCAGTTTTGGATTGAGGTGTCAAGAATTCCATATGATTTGACAAGTTGGTTTCTTTAAGAAATGCTGAGGTACCCGAGGTAGTTGTTTAGCAAATTTAGAATTTTTGCCACAAAGCTGAGCAGAGCTAGGAATCAGTGATTGATTAAATATTCCAGTATTTTGTTAAATGATACTGCGGAATGAAATTTGTAGAAAAATGATAAAAATAGTTTTCCGCTTCACATAGCATTTTTCATCACCTTTATTCTGTTTCAATAAAGGCAAATTTGAGTCTGAATAGCTTGAAGCAGACAAGGCTTCCTGAGGAAGATTATTTTTTTTTATCCCGTTTTAAGAATAGTAACAAAATATAAAAAATGGATTGACATACCTACTATAGTCATCCGACCTGGAAAAATTAGTCAGTGAATAACATAATATATGTTTCGTATGGGGATCCAGGTGAGAAAATCTTATGATCCTGATGGCTTACCTTGCTTACTTAAATGATTTATTAATGAAAGGAGAATAACTTTTGAAGATGTGATTCATATACTGGTAACTATTTAGAATTTTTTCCTTAATACGGATGTATAATACTTAGGTTTCATTGGGTAAGAAATTCCCATGGAAAGTCCAGTTGGCAAGTCAGACAGCTCTTTTTAATTTTTAAAAATTTTTTTGCAGGCAGTGACTAAACCTCTTATTACTCACAGGAGATAACATTCCTTATTTCAGTTCCCTTCTAAGTGTGTTGAAAAGCTTAGGATTTTTTTTTACACATGTTTTACTTTTTTATAATTGTTGTAGTTGGAAAATCAACAGGAAAGAACGCTGTATGTGTCGTTTTCTGTAGTATTGCTGGTATAGCTCGAATATACATAATATACATGTTTTTAGGTATTTACGCATATATATATAGTTACATGGATTTTACATATACATACATACACACACATACACACGATATCTATGCAATTCCTCATACAATATTATAAGAAAAATCAACGTAAAAGACACGAGATAATCATTCTACAAATATAGACAAAATAAATTAATGGCTCGCTTTAGTTAGCTATTTCCATGTTTATAATGTAAATAATAAGACTGTCATTTTACGCTTGCTTTTTGCATATTATTCTTGCATGTTTTACTTAATGTTTACCGTATGAAAATTACGAAGAAAGTTATATCGCTTATGTTGCTTTAAAGTTGTGCAAAATTTTGCATGTTGAGTGATGTATAGTCTGCTTGCTGTACATAGAATTAGCGAGACTTTGCAAGTATCTGCTATTTGAAGACTATTTTGTAAATCTGTTGTATTTGTGTCAAGAAAAACAAAGCAATTTGAATGATAATAAAAGTATTCTTTATGTATCACCTAGGTGAAAAATTTTTTCAGACCAGAATGCGAAAGATGGATTAAACAAAAATATCGAAATCCGTTATTACTATCGATATTTGGAAATTATATTCATATATACAACAGTTAACCAAACATGACATCAAGCTAATAGATGTTTTCTTTTTCTCTCTCCCTCTCTCGCAAAAAAAAAAAAAAAAAAAAAAATACAACGCTGGTGCTTATATTCCTATTCCGTCTTGCTCTTTCTTGGTTCCCCACTTTTTCCTGATCTCATTCTTTGTCTCAATTTTCTTCCTGCGTTTTGAATATTTCCTGTGATCTTAAATTTCCCCACATTTACTTTTCTTTCGGCCCATGTTCTTTTCTTCGTTATCTCTCTTCTTCCCCTTTTCCGACTTACTTATCCGTTCTTTGTTTTTTGGCTTGCATTTCATTTTCTCTTTCCTCATCTCCTTTCTCCTCCTATCTTTATAATCTTTCTCTTTTCTGTTGTCCTCTCATCTTCCCATCTCTTCTTTCCTCGTAATTCCTCTCTTCTTACCTTCCCATTAATTTCATCCCCACATCTCTCTCTCTCTCTCTCTCTCTCTCTCTCTCTCTGCTATCCACCTGATATTTACTATATATATCCCACCTTCTCTTCATTTTCTTCGCACGGTCTTCCTTCTCAAACTTCCTTTCTCTCTTCTATGTCGTAAAACCTTACTTTTCTTTACTATCATCATCCCTCCCCCTTCCCCTTCCTCCACCTGCGTTCCCCTTCTTCTTCTTCTTCTTCTTCTTCTTCTTCTTCTTCTTCTTCTTCTTCTTCTTCTTCTTCTTTCTTTCTTTCTTTTTTATTTTCTTCTACTTCTTCTTCTTCTTCTTCTTATCCTCCTCCTCCTCCTCCTCCGACGGTCCTCAACAGAAACGCCGCGAGGAGCAAGAGCGCCGCGCCCGGCGAGGCGACACCGACCCCCGCTATGAGTACATCTTCCAGGTGCTGGCGGCCTGCACCGGCGTCGCCAGGCACCAGGTCATGGATTACGTCTTCGAGGAAAACCTGGTGAGTGTTTTGTGTGTTTTTTTTATTAGATTAACCCTGATGAAAACCCAGTAAGGGTTGAGTTTTATTTTTTTAGATTAAACTGTGATGAAAACTCAGTAAGGGTTGCGTGTTATTTTCTTCAGATCAACCCGTGTGGAAAACTCTGTACGGATTGCGTACTATTTTCTTCAGATCAACCTTTGATGAAAACTCTGAAAGGGTTGTGTTTTATTTTCTTAGTTCAACCTGTGATGAAAACCCAGTAAGGGTTGAGTTTTATTTTTTTTAGATCATCCTGTGAGGAAAACTCTGTAAGGGTTGCATTTTATTTTCTTCAGATCAACCTGTGAGGAAAACTCTGTAAGGGTTGCTTTTTATTTTCTTCAGATCAACCTGTGAGGGAAACTCTGTAAGGGTTGCATTTTATTTTCTTCAGATCAACCTGTGAGGAAAACTCTGTAAGGGTTGTGTTTTATTTTCTTCAGATCAACCTGTGAGGAAAACTGTAAGGGTTGCATTTTATATTCTTTAGATCAACCTGTGAGGAAAACTCTGTAAGGGTTGCATTTTATTTTTTAGATCAACCTGTGAGAAAAACTCCGTAAGGGTTGTGTTTTATTTTTTTTAGATCAAGCTGAGAGGAAAACCCTGTAAGGGTTGCGTTTTATTTTCTTTAGATCATCCTGTGAGGAAAACTCAGTAAGAGTTGCGTTTTATTTTCTTTAGATCAATCTGTGAGGAAAACTCTGTAAGGGTTGCATTTTGTTTTCTTTAGATCGACCTGTGAGGAAAACTCAGTAAGGGTTGCATTTTATTTTCTTTAGATCGATCTGTGGGGAAAACTCGGTAAGGGCTACGTTTTATTTTCTTTAGATCGACCTGTGAGGTAAAAACTCTGAAAAGGTTGCATTTTCTTTTCTTTAGAATCGACCTGTGAGGAAAACTCTGTAAGGGTTGCGTTTTTATTTTTTTAGATCGACCTCATGAGGAAAATTCTGTAAGGGTTGCATTTTATTGTTTTTTTAGATCGATCTGCAAGGAAAACTCTGTAAAGGTTGCGTTTTATTTTTGTTTAGATCGACCTCTGAGGAAAACTGTAATGGTTGCATTTTATTTTCTTTAGATCAACCTGCGAGGAAAAAGGGTTTCGTTTTTTCTTTAGATCAACCTGTGAGGAAAACTCAGTAAGGGTTATGTTTTATTTTCTTTAGATTGACCTGAGAAAAACTCTGTAAGGGGTTGCGTTTTATTTTCTTTAGATCGACCTGCAAGGAAAACTCTGTTTGGGTTATGTTTTATTTTCTTTAGATAGACCTGTGAGGGAAACTCTATAAGGGTTGTGTTTTATTTTCTTTAGATCAGGCTGTGAGGAAAACTCTATAAGGGTTGCGTTTTATTTTCTTTAGATCAGGCTGTGAGGAAAACTGTAAGGGTTGCTTTTTATTTTCTCCAGATGAACATGTGAGGAAAACTCAGTAAGGTTTGCATTTTATTTTCTTCAGATCCACCTGTGATGAAAACTCAGTAAGGGTTGCATTTTATTTTCTTTAGATCAACCTGTGGGGAAAACTCAGTAAGGGTTGCATTTTATTTCTTTAGATCATCCTGTGAGGAAAACTCTGTAAGGGTTGCATTTTATTTTCTTTAGATCAACCTGTGAGGAAAACTCTGTAAGGGTTGCTTTTTATTTTCTTCAGATCAACCTGTGAGGGAAACTCTGTAAGGGTTGCATTTTATTTTCTTCAGATCAACCTGTGAGGAAAACTCTGTAAGGGTTGTGTTTATTTTCTTCAGATCAACCTGTGAGGAAAACTGTAAGGGTTGCATTTTATATTCTTTAGATCAACCTGTGAGGAAAACTCTGTAAGGGTTGCATTTTATTTTTTAGATCAACCTGTGAGAAAAACTCCGTAAGGGTTGTGTTTTATTTTTTTTAGATCAAGCTGAGAGGAAAACCCTGTAAGGGTTGCGTTTTATTTTCTTTAGATCATCCTGTGAGGAAAACTCAGTAAGAGTTGCGTTTTATTTTCTTTAGATCAATCTGTGAGGAAAACTCTGTAAGGGTTGCATTTTGTTTTCTTTAGATCGACCTGTGAGGAAAACTCAGTAAGGGTTGCATTTTATTTTCTTTAGATCGATCTGTGGGGAAAACTCGGTAAGGGCTACGTTTTATTTTCTTTAGATCGACCTGTGAGGGAAAACTCTGAAAAGGTTGCATTTTCTTTTCTTTAGAATCGACCTGTGAGGAAAACTCTGTAAGGGTTGCGTTTTTATTTTTTTTAGATCGACCTGCGAGGAAAATTCTGTAAGGGTTGCATTTTATTGTTTTTTTTTAGATCGATCTGCAAGGAAAACTCTGTAAAGGTTGCGTTTTATTTTCGTTTAGATCGACCTGCGAGGAAAACTGTAATGGTTGCATTTTATTTTCTTTAGATCAACCTGCGAGGAAAACTCTGTAAGGGTTTCGTTTTTTCTTTAGATCAACCTGCGAGGAAAACTCAGTAAGGGTTGCGTTTTATTTTCTTTAGATTGACCTGTGAGAAAAACTCTGTAAGGGTTGCGTTTTATTTTCTTTAGATCGACCTGCAAGGAAAACTCTGTTTGGGTTGCGTTTTATTTTCTTTAGATAGACCTGTGAGGGAAACTCTATAAGGGTTGCGTTTTATTTTCTTTAGATCAGGCTGTGAGGAAAACTCTATAAGGGTTGCGTTTTATTTTCTTTAGATCAGGCTGTGAGGAAAACTGTAAGGGTTGCTTTTTATTTTCTCCAGATGAACATGTGAGGAAAACTCAGTAAGGTTTGCATTTTATTTTCTTCAGATCCACCTGTGATGAAAACTCAGTAAGGGTTGCATTTTATTTTCTTTAGATCAACCTGTGGGGAAAACTCAGTAAGGGTTGCATTTTATTTCTTTAGATCAACCTGTGATGAAAACTCAGTAAGGGTTATGTTTTATTTTCTTTAGATCAACCTGTGATGAAAACTCTGTAAGAGTTGTGTTTTATTTTCTTTAGATCAACCTCTTGTGAAAACTCTGTAAGGGTTACATTTTATTTTCTTCAGATCAGTTTGTGATGAAAACTCAGTAATGGTTGCATTTTATTTTTTTAGATTAACCTGTGATGAAAACTCAGTAAGGGTTGCATTATTTTTTAGATTAACCTGTGATGAAAATTCATTAAGAGTTGCATTTTATTTTTTAGATTAATCTGTGATGAAAACTCAGTAAGGGTTGTGTTTTATTTTTTTAGATTAACCTGTGATGAAAACTCAGTAAGGGTTGCTTTTATTTTTTTAAGATTAACCCGTGATGAAAACTGAGTAAAGGTTGCATTTTATTTTTTTAGATTAACCCATGATGAAAACTGTAGGGGTTGCGTTTCATTTTTTTAGATTAACCTGTGATGAAAATGCAGTAAGGGTTGTTTTATTTTTTAGATTACCCTGCAATATATTAACCTGCGATGAAAACTCAGTAAGGGTTAAGTTTTATTTTTTTTAGATTAACCTGTGATGAAAACTCAGTAAGGGTTGCATTTTATTTTTTAGATTAACCTGCGATGAAAACTCAGTAAGGGTTGCGTTTTATTTTTTTTTTAGATTAACCTGTGATGAAAACTCAGTAAGGGTTGCGTTTTACTGTTTTTAGATTAACTTGCAATGAAAACTCAGTAAGGGTTGCATTTTACTTTTTTAGCTTAACCTACGATGAAAACTTAGAAAGGGTTAGACTTTATTTTTTAGATTAACCTTCTCAGTAAGGTTTGCATTTTATTGTTTTTAGATTAACCTGCGATGAAAACTCAGTAAGGGTTGCATTTTATGTTTTTAGATTAACCTGTGATGAAATCTCAGTAAGGGTTGCATTTTATTTTTTTAGATTAACCTACGATGAAAACAAGGTAAGGGTTGCATTATATTTTTTTTAGATTAACCTATGGTGAAAACTCAGTAAGGGTTGAGTTATATTTTCTTTAGATCAATCTGTAATGAAAACTCAGTAAGGGTTGTATTTTTTTTAGATTAACCTATGGTGAAAACTCAGTAAGGGTTGCATTTTATTTTCTTTAGATTAACCTACAATGAAAACTGAGTAAGGGTTGCATTTTATTTTTTTAGATTAACTTGTGATGAAAACTCAGTAAGGGTTGCATTTTATTGTTTTTAGATTAACCTGCGATGAAAACTCAGTAAGGGTTGTGTTTTATTTTTTTTAGATTAACCTACAATGAAAACTCAGTAAGGGTTGCATTTTACTTTTTAGATTAACCTACGATGAAAACTGAGTAAGGGTTGCATTTTATTTTTTTTAGAGTAACCTACGATGAAAACTCAGTAAGGGTTGCATTTTACTTTTTAGATTAACCTGCAATGGAAACTCAGTAAGGGTTGCATTTTATTGTTTTTAGATTAACCTGCGATGAAAACTCAGTAAGGATGGCATGTTATATTTTTAGATTAACCTGTGATGAAAACTCAGTAAGGGTTGCATTTTGTTTTTTTAGATTAACCTGTGATGAAAACTCAGTAAGGGTTTCATTTTATTTTTTTTTTAGATTTACCTGTGATGAAAACTCAGTAAGGGTTGCATTTTATTTTTTTAGATTAACCTGTGATGAAAACTCATTAAGGGTTGCGTTTTATTTTCGTTAGATCAACCTGTGAGGAAAACTGTATGGGTTGCATTTTATTTTCTTTAGATCAACCTGTGAAGAAAATGCAGTAAGGGTTGCATTTTATTTTCTTTAGATCAAGCTGTCAGGAAAACTCTAAGGGTTGCTTTTTATTTTTTATTAGATTAACTTGATGGAAACCCAATAAGGGTTGAGTTTTATTTTTTTATTTGATTAACCTGTGATGAATACCCGAGAAGGGTTGAGTTTTTTTTTTATTAGATTCACCTCTGGTGAAAACCCAAGAAAGGGTTATGTTTTGTTTTTTTCATTTGATTAACCTCTGATGAAAACCCAACAAGGGTTGAGTTTTGTTTTTATTTGATTAACCTTTGAAGAATGCCCAGGCCAGCCCTATGAGAGCTGATGGTCAGCTCAGTGGTCTGGTTAAACTATTTTAATAATAATAATAATGAAGAATGCCCAATAAAGGTTGAGTTTTTTAAGAGTAACCTGTGATGAAAACTCAATAAGGGTTCCTTCGTTTCTATGTTAAGATTCGTGTTTTTTTTCTGGGGTGGGTGTGGTGGTTTGGGATAGGTTGGGGAGGTGTCGAGTATGTTTCTCTTGAATAGTTTTCCTTTTTTTATTAGATTAACCTCTGATGAAAGGCCAGTATGGGTTCCTTTGTACCTTTGTTGAGTTTTTTAAAATTTTTTTGGCGTGGGAGGGGGTGGGGGTTTGGGGGGTCGAGTATAGCTCTCGAGTGGTTTTCTTTTTTATTTTCTTCATTCGATTAACCTGTGATGAAAACCTATTGTAGGGTTTTTCGTTCCTTTTGTTAAGATTCATGTTTTTTTGTGTGGGGTCCCGTTTTGGGGGTGGGGGTTGGAGTGGGGGTAGATGGATGGCGGGTATCTGCTATGTTTATCTTGAATGGTGCGTTGTTCTTTTCGAGAAAATTTAATAAGCGTTCCTTCCTTATTTCATGTATCTTTTTTAGGAAAATGTGTGGCTAATTTGTATATGCGCATATATATACTATATATATACTATATATATACAGTATATATATATATATACAAATATATATATATATATATATATATATATATATATATATATATATATATATATATATATATATATATATATATATATATATATGTAAATATATAATATATTGTACATATATACATACATATATACATATATATATATATATATATATATATATATATATATATATATATATATATATATATATATATATATATATATATTTTTTCACAATGCGTATCAAGTACCTGGTTATTACACAACTAATCTTAAGATTCAAAAATATACCTCACTTCAGCCAGATACGTGAACTCTCATAGCATTAATTATTACGACTGAGTACTCTAAAGGTAACAGTGATCCCTTAAGAAAAAACTTATTTATTACTTGAAAAATCAAACTAAGTCTATCACAATATGTGTGAGGTATAAAAAATTTAACTAGAAATATTCTAGAGTAGAAGGGCATCACTCCATTAAACAACTCTAACTGTTTCCCTGGTCTTAATTCACTTTAGTAAAACTAAAAGAACAAAAAATGTTTATCACTTTGCCTTATGCACACACAGTCAATCCTATTCACTGATGGTCAACAAATGAAACACTTTTCTAAAAATGTTAAATACAAAAATTTATTTTTAAATTCAAAGTTTATAACTAGAATTCACAATTGATTAGAATTCACAGTCTGAAAAATTTATTATTACTTGAAAATAATACAACACTCAATTAATTCTTGAATTAAATTATGAAACAAAACTAATTCACAAAAACTTTATCAGGAATTTAAATTAATCAAGCAAAATTTAAACTATCAAGAATTAATCAAGATTTAAAAAGAAAAATCTTAACAAATGAGATATCAAATCAAGTATGCAATGTTAAATTACCAAGAAATATTTAAAATGTTACGTAAATAAATGTTACATCACAAACATAAAAAATGTGAAAATATAAAGATTGTAAATAGAAAAACACACAAAAATACACATAAGATTTATCAATAATGATTTCACTTGGTAAAAATTTCCTAACTTATCATACCATGGTATTAATAAGTAAAATTCACGTTACCTTACACAAACTTGTGAAAACCTCTGTAAATCACTTGCTGCAGCTGCGTTACCACAAAACACACTTTTTACCAGGCGCCGTTACAAACTAAATAACTTTACTAAATTCAGATCTCAAAAGTTAATGCTAATACGTGACCACAAAACACTACGTTAAAAGTAATCTCTTTCTAAGAACGAGAGAGAGAGGGAACCAAATCAACTGGTCTCAGAAATCAGAATGAAACAAATTTTAGAATTCCAGTAATACGTGAAACAATTACATGATGTCATTAAAGCATTTTGGGTACGAGATACAAAAGTTCTAGAAACAGGGAAGTGACGTCATTAAAGCATTTTGGGTGCGAGATACCACGGAGAAACTTCTAGAAGGAAAATGACGTCATCCAAGCAAAACGTTTTGAACGCAATCTTACAAAACATGGCGTAACTGATCAAGACACATATTTTTTCTCTCAAAGTGGTGTACATGACTCGAACAATGCATGTAACAACATGAAATCACTCGTCTTGAGCCCGTATGGGACGAATCGGTATTTGTTATCCAAACCTGTCATCACGACCCAAAACAAAGCGCTCTCTCTTATCTCAACTGATGACAATTGAAATGAAACAAGTCCTTGCTGGACACACACACGTGTTCTACTACGCTTGTATCAAGAAAGATATTATTCTAAATTACGTTACTATTAAAATTATATTCCCAATTCTAAATTATGCTATTAAGTTATTCAATCATTAGTTCTTTTGAGATCTGATGCCAAACTAAATATGATACTTCAACAATCATCAAAATTATAGGAGGATATACATATTACAAGGCAACATCATGTATATGTATATATATATATATATATATATATATATATATATATATATATATATATATATATATATATATATATATATGCATGCATATATGTGTGTTTACACAGAATTTTTATTTCCGTTTCCATAGCTGGAAGACATCAGTAAATTCCTGATGCCCGGCCAGTACAACAACATGATATGGTTCTATCAAGAATGCGAGGAACCGGCAGACGAAAGTTCAGAAGAAGGAGATGGAGGAGGGGAAGAAGGAGAAGAAGAGGAGGCAGCAGGAGGAAAGGTAACTGAAATTAATTCAGTCAGATGAATGGGTTCAGTTAAATGAATGAATTCAGTCAAGTGATTAAACTCAGTCAAATGATTGGATTCAGTCAAATGAAGCCAGATGAATGAATTCAGTCAAATGAATGGATTCAGTCAAATAATGAATTCAATCAAATGAATGTGTTAAGTGAATAAATTCAGTCAAGTGAGGGGATTCAGTCAAAATAAAAGAATTCAGTCAAATGAATGGATTCAGTCAAAAGAATGGATTCAGTCAAATGAGCGGATTCAGTCAAATGAATGAATTCAATCAAATGAATGGATTAAATCAAATGAATGAATTCAGTCAAATGACATCTTGTAAAGATATCACGATGGGATGTAAACGACGTATTTTCTTCTTTCCATTCTCTGTTCTTCTGTATCTAAAGTTTTGCAGTGTTTTCTTGTAGGTCTAAGGTGAGTGGTTACTATATATCAGCTTTTCGTATTTTTTTATAATTTTTTTATTCGTATTTTTATTTAACATGTGTTGCTGAGATGAGAGGATTATTATGGATTAATGTTTTCAATGTTTTTTTTTAGAATATTTTATGATATTGCCGTACTAAGGTGATTAGATGTACCTTACCGTATATGGATTTATTATTATTATAATTGCTATTATTATTATTATTTTTTTGTCTATCACAGTCATCCTGTTCGACTGGGTGGTTTTTATATGGTGTGGGTTTCCGGTTTGCATCCTGCCTCCTTATGAGTCCATCACTTTTCTCACTATGTGCGTTGTTTCTAGTAGCACACTTTTCTGCATGAGTCCTGGAGCTACTTCGGCATCTAGTTTTTCCAGATTATTATTATTATTATTATTATTATTATTATTATTATTATTATTATTATTATTATTATTATTATTATTATTTGAAATTAGTATAAAAACTTGCGCAATAGAAATATACTTCTGTCTGACATCAGGATTGATAGCTTAGCTTCGGTTCCTTTCATTCCAGAATCCTGGATTTGATCCCAGTGTCGGGTAGAAATTTTGTTATTTTTAGTATATATTTATTTATTTATTATAAATTGTTTACAGAAGTAAGCCTCCCCTCTTCTGTCCAAGCCTTCTAACGCATCTCGGGAAATTTCTTTTATTTTCAGTATTAATTTATTAATTTATCATATTTTTTTAATACAGAATCAAGCCTCCCCTCTTCTGTCCAAGCCTTCTAATACCATCTCGAGAATTTTTTTATTTTCAATATTAATTTATTAACTTACCATATTTTTTTTTATACAGAATCAAGCCTCCCCTCTTCTGTCCAAGCCTTCTAATACCATCTCGAGAATTTTTTATATTTTCAATATAAATTTATTGACTTAATATATATTTTTTTAGTACAGAATCAAGCCTCCCCTCTTCTGTCTAAGCTATCTAATGCCATCTCGAGAAATTTTTTTTATTTTCAATATTAATTTATTAATTTATCATATATTTTTTTTTTTATACAGAATCAAGCCTCCCCTCTTCTGTCCATGCCTTCTACTGCCATCTCGGGAAATTTCTTTTATTTCAATATTAACTTATTAATTTATCATATTTTTTTTATGTACAGAATCAAGCCTCCCTTCTTCAGTCCAAGCCTTCTAATACCATCTCGAGAATTTTTCATTTTCAATATTAATTCATTAACTTAACATATACTTTTTATACAGAATCAAGCCTCCCCTCTTCTGTCCATGCCTTCTAATGCCATCTCGGGAAATTTCTTTTATTTCAGTATTAATTTATTAATTTGTCATATTTTTTCATGTACAGAATCAAGCCTCCCTTCTTCTGTCCAAGCCTTCTAATGCCATCTCGGGAAATTTCTTTTATTTCAATATTAATTTATTAATTTATCATATTTTTTTTATGTTGAAGAATCATGCCTCCCCTCTTCTGTCCAAGAGTCCTAATGCCATCTCGGGAAATTTCTTCTATTTTCAGTATTAATTTATTAATTTATCATATTTTCTTATGTACAGAATCAAGCCTCCCCTCTTCTGTCCAAGCCTTCTAATCCCATCTCGGGAAATTTCATTTATTTCAATATTAATTTATTAATTTATCATATTTTTTTTATGTTGAAGAATCATGCCTCCCCTCTTCTGTCGAAGAGTCCTAATGCCATCTCGGAAAATTTCTTCTATTTTCAATATTAATTTATTAATTTATCATATTTTTTTAATGTTCAGAATCAAGCCTCCCTCTTCGTCCAATCCTTCTAATGCCATCTCGGGAAATTTCTTCTATTTTCAATATTAATTTATTAATTTATCATATTTTTTTATGTTCAAAATCAAGCCTCCCCTCTTCTGTCCAAGACTTCTAATGCCATGTTGGGAAATTTGCTTTATTTTACATATTACTTTATTAGTTTCGCATATTTTTTTTTATACAGAATCAAGCCTCCCCTCTTCTGTCCAAGCCTTCTAATGCCATCTCTGGAAATTTCTTTTATTTTCAATATTAATTTGTTAATTTATCATATTTTTTTATACAGAATCAAGCCTCCCCTCTTCTGTCCAAGCCTTCTAATACCATCTCGAGAATTTTTCATTTTTATTAATTTATTTTAACATATATTTTTATACAGAATCAAGCCTCCCCTCTTCTGTCCAAGCCTTCTAATATTCGGGAAATTTCTTTTATTTCAATATTAATTTATTAATTTATCATATTATTTTTTATACAGAATCAAGCCTCCCCTCTTCTGTCCAAGCCTTCTAATGCCATCTCGGGAAATTTCTTTTATTTCAATATTAATTTATTAATTTATCATATTATTTTTATACAGAATCAAGCCTCCCCTCTTCTGTCCAAGCCTTCTAACGCCATCTCGAGACGAAGTTCGACTCTAAGTGGACCGACTGAAGGACATCCATCTCGTAGGAACTCTATGGCAACTGAGCAAACTGAAGAGGGTTTGTATTTTTGGTTGTCTTTCAACTGCAGTTTCCCAGTGGGTCCTTGTTTGCCGTTGTGTAAATTTATTTTTGCCACTTTGCCGTATTCTGAATCCCCTGTTCGTTCAAGCTATCTTCATCCCTCTACAGTCTACTCTGTAATGTATCTGCAACCCTAGAACAGTTCACCTTGTATGTTAATAATTTATTTATATTTTTAATTATTTGTGAAATTTATTAATTTATATTTTTTCTTTTCTAGTAAGTGATCTATTCTTTCTGCATTTCCCATTACCTTCTGTCAATGCTTACTAATGAACTCCATATTCTTTGGAAGTTTGAATTTCAAGTCAGTGGGCCCTGTGGTTTTGTTCCATATGGATAAGGTTCATCTTTTGAATAATAATAACATCTCCACCTATCTAGCGTTCCCTCTACCCCTCTAATATCTTTAATCAAAATAATATCATCAGTCGGTGCTCCTCTTTCACATCCTCAGTCATTACATTCTGAGTGGTACTGAACGCAGGCCTACCCTGATTTGGAAGCTGATATTCACTCTTACCATACTTGTCACAGTGGTTGTTATATTCCTGTACGTTTCATCAGTTCATCTCACATATTTTTCTGATTCCTCCTGCCTACCGACTCTAGACACCATGCCTTGATATTTCCGGGCACTGAGTCCGGTCGTTGAATGCTAAGTGTGAGTAAAGTTAATTTTGAGTATAGAAGGCGAGAGATGAATATTTGTCTCTTTCACAGGTGAACCGGAGTCCACTGGGCCTTTCAAGCGAATGCGTTTGTTTGTGGGCAATCCCAGAACAATACCTCTCATCGGAATTTGCATTTGCATGACGAGAACGACGCCGCAGAGATCCGTCACGGAGGAGAATGTTCACAGGGTTAGTGTAGGGAGCACAGAAATGTTTATATGAATTTGTTACTCCAGTGTTTCATACCATTGTTTCATAAAGAACATTTGATCCATGCTGCCTCATCTTTAATGAATTCACACTGCTCATTCGCTACCAGTCCCTCTTTGAGTTATTTTATTTGCTTTATTTTTCAATTGAAACTCATCATGCTTATCATACTCCAGTCCAGCCCAGAAAGTGAACTTCTTTGGGCATTGTTATATTCCAAATAAGTGAACCTCATAGAGCAGTTCCAGAAAGTGAACTTCATTCAACGATATCTCATTTAAGGAAGTGAACTTCACGTTGGTGAAAGCTGGAGACGACCCAGCAGTCGTCCTTAGGTCTGTTCAGAGGTTGCTCAGCAAGATATACGTCCCGGCAGTTCGAGTCAATCCTTCAGATATGGACGATTCTCCCGGAGGAGTTAGCGCTAGGGATCACCTCTTGGCAGGGCTGAGGTCTTTTGCATCCTGTCTCAAAGGTAACTTTTCAAAGGATCCAGTGTTGAAGTAATATATCTTTTTCTGTGAATTAGTCAAGTTTTTTTGCTAATTGTGAATGAGAGATAAGGGTTTCCCCATTAAAAATTGATAAATTCGGATAGTGGTATTAGTTTTTTGGGGGGTTTGGTGGGATGGAATAGAACCGGGTGAGCAGAGGAAAAAAACTAAAAATGTAAAGTGGAAGAAAAAGGAGCCAGTCAGTCTTAACTTGCTTAGTTTTGTCACCATGCAAGACCCTTTGTCTTGTACTGTTCTTGAAAGAACCTTTCTTCCAGCTAATTATGCTTAAAATGTATAAAGTAGCCCTTATTCTTCTGTGATATACAAGCCTTCTAATATATATGTATATATATATATATATATATATACATACATACATACATACATACATATATATATATATATATATATATATATATATATATATATATATATATATATATATATATATATATATAGTGTGTGTGTGTGTGTGTTCCTAAACATGGAGAAAGATTGGCACAGGAATTGAAATAAAAGTCACTGCAAAATAACCCCAACTGCATTTAATTACATTTTTCAGTATCCGAGTCAATCATGGAAGAGCGAGTGGTTTTGGCAGCCTCAGAAGAGGGCATAGACGAGATCAAGGGTCTGAGCGATGCCCAGGCTATCTTGACCCAACCTGACCAAGTCCAGGCCGTGGAGAGGACCGTCCTGACCTGGCTGAAGCAGATAGGTAATTTATCTTTCTTTTGGGTGACGTTTCATGAGGTTTTGTAAAGTTGGTGCATTTCTTTTAACTGATACTTCCCGTTGTTGATAAGCTTTGATTTCTGTTATGAGACTTACAGATAATAAGAAATTTTCTTATTTCTAATACTTAATATTAGTTATAACTTTTTAAAAGCGAAAACAATTCTCCTTGCATTTTACTTACATTTTATCTATTTTTCTTTTATTAATTTGTTAGGCTGTTTTTTTCTAATAACATACCTTTCTTTTGGGTGACGTTTCACGAGTCTTTCTGAAGCTGGCGTATTTTTTATAGCTGATACTTACCGTTTTAAATAAGGTTTGATATAATGTTGTCCTTTTCATATTTTTCTAACAGTGGTACATTTCTCTTAAGAACACGTTTTTTATTTCTAGTACCTAATATTAGTTATAACTCTTCAAAAGCGAAAATTCAAAGCATTACTACCTGTAGTTTACTGACATTTTACTTGTTTATTTATTAATTTGTTAGATTATTTTTTCTAATAACTTATCTCCTCTTTCTGTATTTCCTATTACCCTCTGTCACTTCTTTCAAACGAACACCATGTTTCTTTGTAAGCTTGAATTTCAAGTCAATGGCCCATGTGGGCTTTTTTCAAATGAATAGGGTTTATGTTCTCAATAATAATGATAATAATAATAATAATAATAATAATAATAATAATAATAATAATAATAATAATAATAATAATAATAATAATTTACTCTTCTACGTAATCATTTGGCTTTTATACCCTTGCTTTTTCTCCAAAAGCTTTTCACTTTTCTTGGTTAAAGTAATAAGACTTACACTATTAAAACTCTTCCCCAGAATCGGTTCTCATCGAAATGGAGCAACTTCGTCAGGAGACAGACGACGCAGGGCCCCAGGATGAACTCGAGTACTGGAAGAGGAGAATGGCGAAATTCAAGTATCTCTCGGAACAGATGGAAACACCTCAGGTTGGTCGGTTTTACTTTCATAGGGTCGTGTTTTATCCAGTGAGCAGATTGGGTGAGAAGTCTACTTTAGCCTGCCTTAGAAAGTAAGTCTTCAGCTATCTTCATGTTTCAAATATGGGATGTTTACAATGTTTTGTCATATTTTAAATTATAAGTAAAGACCAGCAATTAATAATTATGGAGTTATTTACCAGAAGTGCTCACACTACCATAGAATGAATATTTTGTCATATTTCAAATTCTAAATAAAGAACAGCAATTCATGATATATAGAGGTAATTACCAGAAGTGTTTACTTTACCATGAAGTAGTTTATCATATTTCAAATTTTAGTTAAAGAACAGCAGTTCATATTTGTAGTAAATCACCAGAAGTGTTCACAATACCATTTTGTCATGTTTCAAATTCTAAATAAAGAACAGCAATTCATAATATTTGGAGATATTTACAAGAAGTGCTCACACTAATTTTTTCATATTTCAAATTCCAAATAAAGAATAGCAATTGATAAAATATGGAGATTTACAAGAAGTGTTCACACTTCCATACACCATTTTGTCATATTTCATATTCTAAATAAAGAACAGCAGTTCATAAAATATGGAGGAACTTGCCGGAAGTGTTTGAACCACCGCAATATTCCTGAAACCCCGAAACTCACAGGTGCGAGGAGCGATTCTGGTGTTGCAGTTAGCAAGATCCAAAACACTGAAACTCTGGAAGGACGCCGATGCCAGAGTCACCCACAATTTAGCGGAAGCGAAGGACAACGTCAGATTCGTTTACGCCATCGAAGAGTACTGTCATCCCCTGTATCTTAATGATCCTGTAAGTTTTGGTGCTATTCTGTAAATTACATCTTATTCATCCTCTAAGTCTTGGTGCTATTCCGTAAATTATATCTTAATCATCCTGTAAGTCTTGGTGCTATTCTGAATATTACCTCTTAATCATCCTGTAAGTCATGGTGCTATTTTGTAAATTACATCTTAATCGTTCTGTAAGCCTTGGTGTTATTCTGCAAATTACATCTTAATCATTCTGTAAGTCTTGGTGCTATTCTGTAAATTACATCTTAATCATCCTGTAAGTCTTGGTGTTATTCCGTAAATTACGTCTTAATTATCCTGTAATTCTTGGTGTTATTCTGTATATTACGTCTTAATCATCCTGTGAGTCATGGTGCTATTCTGTAAATTATTACATCTTGGAAACCAGTCATTCCTGTATCTTAATGACCGTGCGAGTCTCGTACTTAATGCCTGGTTTTGGTTTATAGTATATGAGATTTTTTCTCTCAAGCAGAGGTTTAAATTCATCCTTGTATCAAATTACATCATGGAAAGTGTTGGAGTTTTTTCTGATTAATTTTTATCCTGTAATTCTTGGTGCTATTCTATATATTATATTATATCTTATATCATCCTGTGTGTAACTATATATATATATATATATATATATATCATATATATATATTCTGTAAATTACTTTATATATAATATATATATATATATAAGTTTTGTACAGCATAAACTAAAAATGGACAAAAACTAGTTAGTTTCTCTCTGAGTATTTAATATTTTGTGTGGCCTCCATCTCCTACCACAGCCTATTCTTGAGGGGTGTGATTTCAGCAAATCACAAAAAGCTGAGTCCATTTCACTTCGGTCACTTACAGGTGCCTGGTATCCCATCATAGTTCACTTTTCAGCACAGTCCTTTATAGTTTTTCACACACATTAAGGTCAGGAGCTAGATTCACTTGACGAGAAGAAATCGATACCACTTTTTCCTGTGTCTGAAGAGCCTTGAGGTTTTGCAAAAATTCACTTCTTACAGATATTTTCAGGATCTTTGAGGAAAGGAAGTACTCAACCAGTAAGCACAGTTTTTTCTGAAGTATTGATTCCATGACTGTTCTTTTCTTTGATGATCCACTTTAACCGTTTGGCTGTGAAACAGAGAAAAGTTTCCCAAACATTCAGGAAATTTCACAACTTGGTGATAAATTTTGATATCATCCAACTTTGCAGCCCAAATTAATCGTTTTTTGATTTGACTTCCTGATAATTCATCTGATGCGGTAACATGAAAGTCATATAGTCTTTAAGAAATGAACCACAAAACCATGCATGGGTCTTCTCTCTGTTGCTGAGTGATGTTAGGCTTTCTGATAACATGAAATGGCTTGATACCAGATTTTTTCTACTCACGATATACAGCACTATAACTTCTCTTCTTTCCCTTTTTGTTTCTAGTTCAAGTGCCAATTTATGTAAAGACTTTCTTGGTCTACCCATATAATGTCTTTTGACTCTTGAGAAAAGACTTCAGGACTTCCAAGATTCTCACTCTTTTTGCGATGACAGTCATATGGATTTTTGTTCATTTCTTTTTTAACAAAGGATTCATCTCTTTTAATGTATTTAGCTATCCAGGAATAGTTATCGCCAGCATCCCTGGCCTCTCTGAAGGTTATAGCCCAGATTCGGTCAATCCATCTGATTTCCTCCGAGTCGTTATGGTTGTATCTAACTCCGTCACTCAGTCTGAAAATACAAGAAATGTAAAATGAAAAATATAATAGAAACTTAAAATAATGTACTTGGAGATAGGCTATAGCAGAATATATAACTTTATTTGTTCTGTGGATATATTTTGAAATATATATATATATATATATATATATATATATATATATATATATATATATATATAAGATATTATATATATATATATACTGTAAGTGTATAATATATAATGTATATATATTTATACATTTTGTATAATAACACGACATATATATATGATATATATATATATATATCATGATGCTATATATATATAATACTGTGAAAGATGATGCAATATTCCATAACACAATAACTACAACATTCCTTTTCCCATTTTGTTAAAACACGACAGCTGTCTGCTCTATATCATCATGCTCTTCAATACTGTAGATTATCATTTTATCTCCAAAAAAAATAGAAGCTGTCTGGAGGTGAAGATAAATAGCCAAATGATAGCTTCCATTTTCAGGGGAAAAATTTTTTAAGAACGGTATTTTTAATTGATACATATGAATAGGTATGTATTGTGAAGGCATAGAAAAATATGAAATAACAAAAGAGAGCCTCCATTTTCATGGAAATTTATTTTTTTTAAGAAAGGTAATTTTAATTGATACATGTGAATAAGTATGTATTGTGAAGGCATAGAAAATTATGATGACGTACCAAAAGAGAGCCTCCTATATTCATTTAAAAAAAAATTGTTAGAAAGGTAGAAAGGTAACTTGCTTACCTAACAACACTTTACCTAATCTCACTGCATGCTTACAGTACCTAAAAAAAATACATTTAACTTCAAAAATATACTTAACCCAATTAGTAGTTTCTCGATGAAAAACGTTTTGAATAGTTTTACCTCGATGGCTTTATTGATTTTATTAGAATTCAAGTGATAGGAGCTCTTTGGAAGTAAAAATGTTATTCGTGTGACCAAAAGAGCTTATTTATGTGAGGAGCACAATTTTCTAACCACCGTGTGAAGGGATTTCATTTTAAGATAGCCAATTAATTCAGGAGGCATAGATTTTTTTAAAGAGAAAAGGCTAATAGTAGGTGGGCATAATACTGTAACCACAGTTTCCTTTATTTTCTGCAGAAATTCAGGAATTATACCAATGCAGAAAATGAAGAACTTTTGTGTATTATTAGTTATAAAATTCCCTTTATATGTATCTTTATTATTATCATTAAGAATATGAACCCTGTTCATATGGAAGAAGCCCACAGGGGCCATTAACTTGAAATTCAAGCTTCCAGAGAATATGGTGTTCATTAGAAAGAAGTAATAGGAGGTAAAGGGTAATACACAAAGAAGAGACCTCACTTATTAAAAAAAGAAAAAAACAAATTAATAGATAAAAATGCAGCAAAAGGCAAGGAGAATTTTGAACATAAGTATTTAAAGTGAATACTGTACTAAACTTTCCCCATATTTTAACAATAATTCATAAAATATATCAATTTATACAGTTTCATATAGGCTCCCTAAGGACAAATTTAATCTCAGAATTCCCGACATAATGATTAATTTTTACTGATTCAGATCACAAACCAGATGATAAGAGCTTGCCAGGTGTACATATCGTGTCAGGGCCAACACACAATTTGGTCACAGCCTCGGTCTGAAGTCAGGGTCAGGATTCACCATTGTCTGAAGCTGAATTCTGCTTATAAGACCGCTTATCAGAAAACAAAGGTATGTTGTTGTTATTATGTCAAGAGCTTTCTTCAAAAGACAAGACAGTATTATTACAAGAGTTCTCATCATGTAACTTGATCGTTATCACCATCATCTTCACCATTAACCTTTTTACATCAGATGTTCTCTTGTTCTTTCTGCCTGAATTTCATTCTGTACAAGGTCTTCATCTCTGCCCCTTTTTTCACCGTAATTTTCTGCCCCCTCCTACTGTTCCTCGTTTGCTTCTTCAAAATCCTTGCATTTCTGAATAATTATTTCTCACCCCTTCTCATCACACACCTGTCAGATGATAAATGGATGTTGTTATTGTTACTAGTGAGTGTATACCATAAAAATGCTGCAATATATTTCACCATAAGTTTCTGGCTCTTCCTACTTGTCCTGCTGCTTCAAAATCTCCTACATTTCTGAGTAATTGTTTCTCACCCCTTCTCATCACACGCCCGTCAGATGATAAATGTATATTGTAGTTGTTACTAGTGACTGTATATGATAAAAATTTTGTAATATACAGCTGGAATGATGCTTTACAGGTATTAATCTCCATTTGTAGACTTGACAGACCAAGGTATCTTCATTCTGCATACTTTATAACCAGGCGATTGGATTACCGTAAACTATCGTCCCAGTTTCTAAGAATCTGTCTTTTAAATCTTTATCTGATTTACATTCACATTAAAAAATTCCTTCTATAAATTAACATCTGACTACAGTATAGATTTGTTAAATGTATTTCCAATCCCAAAGTCAAGCAAGTCTCCTAATGACTGAGAAATTCTGTTTCAGATTCCTTTTGCTTTAGTTTCAAATTAAGTCCCTAGACCTTCTTTATGACCTAAGAATTATTGTTTTGAGATATCTTTAATTAGTATTCAAGTTCAGATTCAAAAATGTCTTCAGTGACTGAGACCATTTTCACGGCAGTGTTATAGCGCTTGTTATAGCTGAACGTTCAGATCCGCAAATGTTTTCTTATGAGCTAGAGATCGATGTTCATCTTCTTCTTTCAATCATGACTGAAGAATCTCCATTCCTCTTGTTTCCGTTGAAGGAAAAACTGGAGGCGATGCCTGGAGAGCGACCCTTCAGCTTCAGCGAGCAGTACGTCTTCGGGAAGTTCGACGCCTTCTGCTGCAGACTGAACAACATCACGGGTCTCTTCGACGACATGGACAAGTTTTCGGGATTTTTCGAAGGCCGAGCCGAATGTGAGGCGAAATTCTTTATTGTTTGTTTCAGTGATCATTGTGGTAATTGTTTCCTTGCAAAATCTTTGTGTTTTTTTTAGGTAATGTGTGCGTGCGTGATTATGATAGAAACCAATTGTTTTTTTTTTTCACAAGAAGGTGCAAGGAATTATAATAATTTAAAGTTAATTTCCTTATTTTTACTCGTTCCATAGTAATACAGTATTTCCTACGTTATTATAGACCAACTTTTGCAAAATATAATCACGTTTTCAGCAGTCGTTTGATTATATGATTAACATATATCGGTCGTTATAGCGCAGTGTTTTAGTGACGTTAAAAGATTCAAAGAATTAATATTAAGTTCCACTAAAGATTTAATTCCTTAAAAAATTTCAATTTCATGAAAATGAGATATCTGTATTGTAAGAAAGGAAAGCACTCGGTTGCATTTTATAAAGGAAAAGCACTTATTTATATTTCTGAAACAAAAAACATTTGCAATTTGCACCTAATCATGTTCACGGGGATTTTATTTCCTTCAAAGACATTCGCAAACTGCATCTTATAAAGAAAAGAAGTCATTAATAATTCTGAAACAGGGAGCGTTTGCAGTTTGCACCAAATCATGTTCACGGGGATTTTATTGCTTACGGAGACGGTCGTAAACTTTGTCAAAACTGTCATGGCACAACAAAACTAGCTGCTTCACAGATAGGCGAATTGAAGCGAGCGTATATGAATATATATATATGCATATATATATATATATATATATATATATATATATATATATATATATATATATATATATATATATATATATATATGCATGTGTGTTTGTATGTATGAATGTCTTTTACTATAATACCACAGTATAATATGAAGATAAAAAGGCCCATAAAACACTATTTGAACGTTGCAACCATATATTTCGAGCACTTCCTTCTGTGCCCCTGTTCACTGGTAAAATATGGACAGATGAAATGTTACAGGGGTATATGTACAAAGCATATGTAGGTGTGGCATTAAGTCTCCGATGGTATGCAGGTGACCGTATCCCAAGAAGGAGGGAAAATAAACAATTCCCTAGTGGTTTTTAGCCTCATTAACTCCCGTTTGGCGACGCGTCTGGTGGTCGTGTTTCCAGGAACACCTTCTTCAGAAGAGGTCTGAGGGTTAACCCGTCGATATCGTTCGATTTCCAATGTCCTCCTGACAAGTTCATATTGTTGGTTTTATTGATGATAGCAGATTCCAGCATCTTTCTTTTGTATGGACAGCTTGGTATATATATCCTTGCAGCATTTCATCTGTCCATATTTTACCAGTGAACAGGGGAACAGAAGGAAATGCTTGAAATATATGGTCGCAACATTCAAATAATGTTTTATGTGCCTTTTCATCTTCATATATATATATATATATATATATATATATATATATATATATATATATATATATATATATATATATATATATATATATATATATAATTCTAATGGTTACAATGCCCTCTTAACTTCGCTAATTCTTCGCCCTTTTTTTGGATATGCTTGTAACTACGAAGCCGATAGATCCAAAGGGAAGAAATTGAAGAGCCTGTGACGGCCGGCCGCGGGAAGCGAACCCGAGTTACCTTAATCACAAGGAGGTAACGTTGCCGACCTGACTAGCCGGCAGGCTCTTCAATTTCTTCCCTTTGGATCTATCGGCTTCGTAGTTACAAGCATATCCAAAAAAAAAGGGCGAAGAATTAGAAGAAGTTAAGAGGGCATTGTGGCTATTAGAATTACATATGTGTCTGGTAAAAGTGACCAGTAGATTCTGCATATATATATATATATATATATATATATATATATATATATATATATATATATATATATATATATATATATATATATATTATATTTTTGACGGGTCTAAGAGTTTAACGGTAGGACACATGAACGGCGACTGAGAACCGACCTAGGGCCCCTACCCGCCCGGAAGTACAGACGACACAACATGAAACAAGTGAGCATCGTATTATGGGCCGCAATAAGACATCGAATCCTATTACGCGAACTGGAAGTCATAGAATCGAAGACTGCGACTTAGTTTAATAGGATTCGATACTAAATCCGAGAATAAATATGACGATGCTTATTCGCAGCCATGTTGAGCAACTCTGGAGAGATGTGAATGCCTCCACCCTGCAGGCTTCAAGCAGTCATTACCTACTTCGTTTTCTTTCTATCCTATTTTTTTAAAAGTCTGGCTTCATAATATGTTAATAATCAAACACTTTTTGCATGATTGTGATTAAATGTGTTGATGAAGATCCGAATTTGGAGGGAAACAACTCCCCCCACACTCCCCAAGACTGTTGGCGATTCGCTTTGAATATAATGACAAGTGTTACAGTACACCACCTCATATGTTGCAACAGGTTACGTAAGCGGAAAAAAAGTGGTTATACGAACATACAGTCAACCCATATCATCAAATAGAGTAAAGACTGGAACGAAAGAAATGAAGGTATCTGCCGATACGAAATGCAATTACATTAAAACTAAATAAACACCTTCGCTACATGGCAAGTCAAGTCGCTACGTAACAGCAGAAGGTGAACTTCGTTGGCAGGTGGACTTCTAACAGGTTAATTGAAGTCAGATTTTTTTCTATAATATATATATATATATATTATATATATATTAATATATATATATATATATATATATATACAGTATATATATATATATATATTTTATATATATATATATATATATATATATATATATATATATATATATATATATATATATATATATATATATATATATATATATATATATATATTTTATAAATATTCTGCTGTTCGCCCTCTATGCATTTTTATTGTAGAAAAATATATGAACAAAGACAAGATGGCGTCTTTGTATATGCAGGGGTAGGCTGGGTATTTCTAAAAAAAGGAACGTCTTTAGTTAGTATTAGGGGCCTAAACCCATAGGGAGGGTTTCACCAAGTAACCTCTAGTAAAGGTGGCCTTAAGCAACCTGCCGCTGCCAGGTTCGTGGCTTCCGTTTTAATTCATGTGGCCAGAAGCCTCCACATCTATGGCGTGATCTCAAGATTTACTTCAGTTTCAACTAGATGCTGAAAGATAAACATGGCAGCTACATCGGCAGATGAGTTCTTGGAGGAGTTTATTGAACGTAGTAGGAAAGCGAAATAAAGCTTATGACAAATTAGTTTGAAAATTACAGGGGAAGGATGCAATAAATATATATATATATATATATATATATATATATATATATATATATATATATATATATATATATATGTGTGTGTGTATGTATGTATATATATATACATATATATATATATATATATATATATATATATATATATATATATATATATATATATATATATATATAAATTACTAAAAGGATCTCATTCACCCGTACTTGATAATGTGGACTGTTTGTCCAAGAAAGCTTGTAACTTTTTCTGAATAAATACTCCATTAGATACCATCCATTTTGAATGAGATCCTTTTAGTAATTCTGCTAATGCACAGAACAATTGTGTATGTGATCAAGGTCATTTATTTAATGAATTGAAACTTTACCCTGGTGACTGGCTTAATTACCGGAGAATGGACGAGCAGACCGACATGGAATTATTATATATGGTCTCCCCTCTTCTAGAAATAAAAAGCACACTTGTACGAGACAACCAACATGAATGTACGAGAGGTTGCTGGCCTCACTTCGCTTCGGCGCCAGTAGTCGTTTTTTGGGGCACATAAGCTCAGAGGCATGTAAAGCAATTATTCAAGTTATGCAACACGAGTTTGCAAAGTAAAAAGTTACTATGTTGCAAACATAGCATCCTGCATAGTCTAGTGGTATATAGTCTAGTATACAGTAGGTCTATGATCCGTTAAAGCAGAATAGGCCCTTGAAGCTACGTTTCTGTAGCCAAGTAAGAGTAAAATTTTCAACTTTTTTGTTCAAAAAATTTTTAATTTATACAAGGAAAATTGAAATATTATTGAAAATATTATTGTCATAAACTTTTATTTTATGTACGGAAAATAACAATGCAATTTAAACAATAGCACGAAACAACTTTGCAGCATCATGGAACACTCCTGACTCCATTCATATTTTCCTGCTTTTTTACCATTTTTAGGGAGATGTGTATTATGATTTTGTTTCAGGGGATAACATAACGTTTCTTTTTGATAATCAGCAGAACTTATTTTAGTTTGGTAAAACAACCATTGCAAAATAAATGAAGATGAAAAGAACCACAGATTAACCAACTTTTCGAAACCATTGCCAACCAATCAGCTTCAAGGAATGGTCGTGACGTAATCAGTGGGCGGGGCTTAGCTTCAAAGCACGGTGGACTTTGCTATAGTGCAGCTACAGTCTGACTACGACGGCATGAGAATCATGAGAGTCGAACAAGGACATATTAATTAATGTACACCATAACCTCCTCAATTTACTCACGTTTATTTTCAAAGGACCCTTTCAGGAAATCTTACTGCTTATTCTCACTCTTGCCTTCCTACTTCTCTGCAGTTTTTCATCATGGATACAGCAACCACTAGAAAACATCAGCTCTAATTAATGGCCTTGTTCGAATCTCTCATCCCATCGTAGACCGTTTATATTCCTTTAGGATAGAGACTGAATGTATTCAAAAGATAAGGTACACATTTCATCCAAGCTAAATTCCATTACTAATATTGTGTTCGTAGAAAAAGCAAAAATGCTCGATATGATTTCGTTGTCAAACGCTAACGAGTGACTTTTCTCAGAACCGAATTGAACCAAGAAGTTGAACAGATATTTCACTAGAATTCACACAAGCACTGCACGATTTGAAACTCAATATCTTCTTGTTCGCAAAGTACCTGTTTAAATTTGAGACATCATGTAAATTTATTCCATTATTAATGATGTCTCATAAAGGCCCATTAAAGGTTAGTATATTTGGGAAATCGGCCACAGACAACAGAGTTTCTGCCTCGTCAAGACTAGTTTTCCGCCACTCTCTCTCTCCAGGCAGTCAGAGAGTGATGGCCCAATTCCAAATGTCATTCATTATCAGTAGACCATTCATAAATGTAGAAACGGTTAAAAAACTCAAAAACAAAATTTTGGTATAAAAATGCCATTCTACAAGTGCTATTTTCCTATCTTGCCATGTGAAGATTGTGAAAATACATGGTGGAAAAAATTCCGCCATTTCCGTCATCTTCGATATGTGACGTCATCATCCGTTTGTTTCTCAGACGAATTTCCGCCAAAATCCAGCCCTGTGACCGGCTGATCAATGGCCAATCAGGGGCATCATAGGAGATGGGGTTAGATATCAGATGCACGGCTACTGTGAATTAATTATAGGTCATTAGATTCTCTCTCTCTCTCTCTCTCTCTCTCTCTCTCTCTCTCTCTCTCTCTCTCTCTCTCTGCCAGATCTCTTGGAAACCCCAAAGGACTCTTTCTGCTTGTCAAAATTTTAAACATGGTTTCTGGTCAATAAATGGCCTCGTATGCATTTCATATTTGTTTTATTTCACCATATGTATATTATAGAGAAAAATCTGACTTCAGTTAACCTGTTAGAAGTCCACCTGCCAACAAAGTTCACCTTCGGCTGTTACATAGCGACTAGTCAGTTAGCGAAGGTGTTTATTTGGTTTTTATGTAATTGCATTTCGTATCGGCAGATACCTTCAGTTCTTTCATTCCAGTCTTTACTCTATTTGATGATATGGGTTGACTGTATGTTCGTATAACCACTTTTTTTCCGCTTACGTAACCTGTTGCAACATATGAGGTGGTGTACTGTAACACTTGTCATTATATTCAAAATGAATCGCCAGCAGGGTTGGTGAGTGTGGGGGGGGAGAGTTGTTTTCCACCAAATAAAGATCTTCATCAACACATTTAATCACAATCATGCAAAAGTTGTTTAATTATTAACGTATAATGAAGCCAGACTTTTAAAAAATCGGGTAGAAAGAAAACGAAGTAGGTAATGACTGCTTGAAACCTTCAGGGTGGAGGCATTCACATCTCTCCAGAATTGCTCAACATGGCTGTGAATAAGCATCGTCATATTTATTCTCGGATTTAGTATCGAATCCTACTTAAACCAAGTCATAGTCTTCGATTCTCTGACTTCCAGTTCGCGTAATAGAATTCGATGTCTTATTGCGGCCCCTAATCCGATGCTCAGATGTTTCATGTTGTGTTGTCTGTACTTCCGGGTAGGGCCCAGGGACCCAGTGGGTGGGTTCTCATGCAGAATCTACTGGTCGACCATATGTTTGTAGCCACAATGTCCTACCATTAATCTAGCATATAATCAGCAATTAAAGGCTCTTCAATTTCTTCCCTTTGGATCTAGCAGAAATCAAGCATATCCAAAAAAAGGGCCCAAGAATTAGTTAAGAGGGCATTGTGGCTCAGTCGCCTAGATATAATCCCAATCATTAAGAGATATTTTCAAATTGTGTCCTACCATTAATCTGCATATAATCAGCAATTAAAGGTCCTTGTGAGCTCCAATAGTCATAAGCAAAATGAAGTTAGAGGGTGAAACTAAGTACTCAACTAAGGCATAACATAGACTCAGGGAAAATTAACTTAGTATATTTACACTACACCAATCAAAAGGGACAAAATTTACAGTTATAGGTGTAGCAGTGGTTCCTAGACCCTTCTCTTGAGGGCTTGATTCACTTGCACAATGTTGGAACAGCGTGATGGAGAACAGCTGCCCAAAACATACTCCTGCAAATGAAGGATTGCAGGAATTAGGTGCGGTAATGTCATGCACAGTGTGATAAAGGCTTTAAGAGCCCCTAAATGACTGATAGACTAGGGATGAGACGGATATTCTTGGATAAAGTTAGATAGGCCCAATGCCCTTCAAGATGGCAGTTTGGGTCGTCACACAATAATGAATCACAAATTTCTTTCAACTCATTACTTATGTTACTCAAGAGACTAGCCAGTGCCAAGGGGGGAGGTCGCAAGGAAATTAGTAGCTCAAGGGAGTGTTGGAGCATGATAGTATAAGGCATTCAAGGTGGAGACAAAGGGCTGAGGGATGGAGGCCGATGGATTCTGACAAAACTCTTACCTGGTTTAATAAATTCTAGTGCCTTGCACTAAAAGCATAGATTCAGACTTCGAGCTACAGGTTATTAGGAGATTGCCGTCCTCACTCTCGGGTCCCTCTGTCCCTTGTGGTTAATTGTTACTTTTGATGCATCTTCTTTTGTCTCAGACTGGCTGAGAGGATAGACACAAAACGTGTCTCGTCAAGAGGAATATTAAATTGGTACTCAAGGCAGCAGCCAGAGTAGTTATAACAATATATATGTATATATATATATATATATATATATATATATATATATATATTTATACATATATATACATATATATATATAGTTATAACAATATATATATATATATATATATATATATATATATATATATATATATATATATATATATATATATATATATATATATATATATATATACTGTATATATAAATGCCAAATGTACCCTTACAGAAGTCAGCTTCTGTCATTTGCAGGTAGCTGTAGAAGTGAGAAAATTCCATTTTGACAATGGAATTTATTCAGAATCATTAATGGCTTTATGAAGTGATACCCTTTTCACAAATTTGATAATTTCTGTATTAATTCTCATGGTATACATACATGCATATATATATATATTTATATACTGTATATATATACGTATATATATAAATGTATATATATATATATATATATATATATATATATATATATATATATATATATATATATATATATATATATATATATGTGTGTATGTGTGTGTGTGTGTGTGTGTGTGTGTGTGTATGTATACATACACACAATAACAATTAGTACAGACATTGTTTGGAACTCCAAGAAAGAATTTAAAATGTCAATGCACTATACTGTATTTCTATTGATGGCATCTTAAATAGCATATATTAGACTGTTCCCATAACTAGCACAAAAGATGATAGCCTAGTTTGTGTGAATGTCTATATACAGTATTTACGTATATATCTATATGAATTATATATATATATATATATATATATATATATATATATATATATATATATATATATATATATATATATATATATATATATATATATATATATATATATATGCATATATATATGTATATTTGAAGTATAAACTCATATTCATAAGTATGCTTACACATGAATTATGCAGGTAATTATTCCAGTACATTGTAATAAGATGAAAATAATTTGTCTATAATTTGGAAGCTGTTGCTGTTAAAAGCTGTTAGAATATTTAAAGATATTTTCCTACCTGCATGTCGTCACAGTCTAAAGGCTGCAATATTTAAACAGCTGGAAAATTAGTTGCTTGGTTAAATTCGTTGAATAAATTTGAATAAATTTCCCCTCTTTGTTGATTTATTCATTTTATAGCGAGAGTGAGACTTCGATTCGTATATTGTGTACGAATCGAGGAGTTTCATCATTGTACATTAAATTGCGGGAGATTCGTATAACGTTACGTTTATGAATCGACAAGTTTAATGATTTTAAATTCAAATTTTGGCAGTGTCTTGTGCCAGTTCATTTGCCGAAAAAATCTTGGCTTACGTCTAAGCGAAGAATTTGAATAAGTTCATGACTAAGAAACACTCAGATCACTTGGTCTCGACACTTGTGAATGAATAAATCAACAAGGTAGTTGTGAATTAATCTGAGAAATGGCTAAAATTGATCTCACTGGCTTACAACAAAAAATTTTGTTAATTCGACAGTTTAACCATAAAAAGGTATTTTTTGCATGACATTCATTTAACTTCGCATGTATGCAAAGATGAAGACTGCTTCAAAAACTAATCACCAAAAAGGTACTGAATGTTGGGTTAACTGAATAGATTAGAAGGAAAGAGTTTGACAATTTTAATGTTATTAAGATAATTTCTCTGTTTCGTTCACGTTTCTAACGTAACTAGATGAAATAAAATAATTAATTGTTTAGATAATTATACGCAGTTGATGAAGTGACAGAGAATTTGAAATGAACTGTATTATTTGTATGTAATGCGTTTCAGATTCTCTTTCTGTAGGTATTCGGTTCAAATAACTAACGAAATCAAAACTCATGATAATCGTCATAATTCATTTGACATTTTAACTGACGTTTGTGTAAAGGTAGTTGACGTAAAACCTTCATCATGTACAATTTAACTATTAACTTACGTATTTTCGATAAAAAAAAGTATGACCAAATACCTACATTAATAATAATAATGTTTTAACTATAGTATTTGTTAAAAATGTGCCCAAAAATAATTGCTTGCTAATGACTGCTAAACATGAAATCCATTTTCCTTTTTTTTTTCTTCTTTTTGTCACTGGCTTCAATGCCCTCTGCGGCCGGATGGCATCCGCTCACAATTGTCCTCCATCAACTCGACAAAGGCTTGCTGCCGATGGAAACGGGTAAGCGGAGGATTCATAGGCACAAAGGAAACAAGGGAATAAATGTGCTCTCTCTCTCTCTCTCTCTCTCTCTCTCTCTCTCTCTCTCTCTCTCTCTCTCTCTCTCTCTCTCTCTCTAAATGAAAAATAGCTTCTACCACTACCACTGTCATTATGCAGTTCAGTCTCTTAAATGTTATTCTCTTTCTCTCTCTGTCTCTCCCTCTCTCTATAAATGAAAAGTAACTTATCCCAGTGTCACATCAGCATAAAATTCAATCTCTTTAATTATATTCTCTCTCTCTCTCTCTCTCTCTCTCTCTCTCTCTCTCTCTCTCTCTCTCTCTAAATGAAAAGACACTTATCCCAGTATCACATCAACATAAAATTCAATCTCTTTAATCATATTCTCTCTCTCTCTCTCTCTCTCTCTCTCTCTCTCTCTCTCTCTCTCTCTCTCTCTAAATGAAAAGTAACTTATCCCAGTGTCACAGCATAAAATTCAATCTCTTTAATTATATTCTCTCTCTCTCTCTCTCTCTCTCTCTCTCTACATGAAAAATAACTTCTGCCACTACCAATGTCATCATGAAATTCAGTCGTTTAAATTATACTCTCTCTCTCTCTCTCTCTCCACAAATAAAAAATAACTTCTACCGCTATCACTGTCATCAAGTAATTAAGTCGCTTAAATGATCTCTCTCTCTCTCTCTCTCTCTCTCTCTCTCTCTCTCTCTCTCTCTCTCTCTCTCTGAAGTACATCTCACAAATGCACTTTCATGGTAATCTATTTTCCTTGCCATCACAGATTCACTTAATTTTCCTTTTAAAAGTTTATTTGAAGTACATACTAACATTTTCTTAACCTTTCCCACCGAATGCCACATAAAATGATCGTCTCAGTCTTTAACGACACAGACACGGCACCTGTTTGTATTCGTCTGCAGTCTTAACAAAACGTCAGTTTCAGTTTAGTTCTGTATATATCTATACCATCATCTTTTTTTCATTTTCACTGTTTCCAAGCTACTGTTCTCAGTACCCATTACTTTTCTCTCACCAAATTTAGTTCACTTCACAAATTCAAATTTCCTTTCTCAACACTTCACATTTCTCTCACATCAGTGGATGTTCTCTCACTTGTATGGATGTTTTCTTCACCACACAGCCGAATTCCTTATTTCATTTTTGCATTGACCCACATCCAAATTCCTATTTTCATACCATTTCTTCCTATTTTTTTCTACTTTCCACAAATCCAAATATCTTTTCTATTTTACATTTCTTTCATGAATTTGGTATTCGCCAAATTTCTCTTCTTAACCAGTATCATTCTCTCACTAATTTTAGTCTCCAAATTATCATTTTAAACATGAACCACATATCCTCAGCCGTGTTTGCAAACATATTCTGAACGCAAATCACATATGTCTCACTGATTTTTTAAAACCAGTGATTATGTTCTAAACACATCACACGTTTCACCAATTTCTATATCTAGCTGCATATCCTGAAAACACTTCGCAAACGTTTCAACATCACCTAACATCACTTAACATCATGTAGAATGCATGTAACCCCAGGGGAAACCTTGGCATGATTTTTTTTTAATTACTATTTTCGTAGTGCTGTTCCCGATGGGGGAAAACTTCTCGTCCACAGCTCTTGTAACTGTTTTACGCTCAGTACAAAACTTCCTCTTTTATCACACATGCTGTATCACCTCCCATCAGATTTTGTAAGTAGTATTGTCTTCTATTTTTTCATAGCCAGGATTTTTTGAATCACTAGAGCAACTGATTAATGTCTTTTCAGCGATCCGCGGAAGGGCTAACGGATCTTCTGTGTTGCTTCTTTTTTTGCATATTGCCGAATTCTAAGATTGTTGCTGTGAAATTATATCCAGTTACCCTCTTCTAAGTTTGTTAGCGTAACATCTGGAAATGTGGTATGTCTTGTCGAGAAGAGAACCTCGATCATACTGAGGAACATATTGGGCTGAAAGTAATCACACCATCTAAGGGAATTATCCATAGTTAAAAGTCCTGTATATAAAAAAGATCATTATAGGATTATCCGAACCCGAGCTCACATTAGAGAGACTGCAGTCATTGTTTGGTCTCCAAAACTTCACTCGCAGATAACAGGCAATGCTTAGACGTGGCTGCATCTCTGAATCATTTTCCCACCAGGTGCAAGCACACACACCCATTTCAAGCAAGGCGGTGTTTGGGAGCAAAATAGGAATGCAACAAAACGCGCGAGATTTTTTTCTCTTTCACCAATTTTAAATGTTTCCGGGACGATGCGACTGTTTTGCCATCCATGTTTTTAACATTAGGCAGGAAAATTTCTTGTTTAGACTTTGGCATTTTTTCCACAAGACACCTTGAGCGTTACCTAGCAATTTTTGTCTGTTATAATTTCGATTTTAAGAGCTTATATCTTACCAACAAAGTACTTTGACCATTATATAATAGTTTTTGTATGTTATGATCTGGGTTACAATAGGTGACATTTTCGGGCTGGAGACATTTTGTTTAGGAAAGCTCGCTAGGATTACCCTGATCATGAACGCAGATATTATATACAAGAATAACAAAAGGAAACTTACCCTTAAAATATATTTCACAAACTTTTCGTAACCTGGAAGAAAGGTCTCATTTTATTCTCAAAATCTGAGAATTATTTTGGATTTCAAAGAGTCTGCTTCTCCCATAAACAAACATCAGAAAAGTGGTTCGAGTATTCAAGTCAGTTAACAACATTACCAAACAGTAATCATTGCATTTTCACAACATCCTCATTTACATGTTACCGACCTACCTTTATCCCTTCCTCCAAATCCTTGTTACTCAGAAACCAACACTAAACTGCTTGTAAAAACTCTGTTAATATTTTTCTGAATACATTTAACAGCCCAAAAAAGAATGTAATTCCTAAAAGAAATATACTAAAGTCTTCATAAAGTATTTCTTGGTACATTGTTGAACAACGACACACGTTTCAAGAGCAACAGATCACTGAGAATTAATGTTCCCACATGAATGTTACCCACATTGAATGTTACTCATAAACATTCTCTAAATTTTCAGATGTCATTGGTCAAATGAGGAGCAATAAGAATAAGCCAGGTTGTAACCAGTCCTATTTAATTTTACAGTTATCTTTTTAAAAGCTTTTTTCATAACCTTTTTTCCCCAGCTTCCTTGCCTACATCCATGAATAAAATTCTTAATTAAATTTTTATTTTATAAAACAAATGTCGAATAGATTTTTAGAAAACTGTAGATAAAAAGTAAAAGGAAAACACTACAACTGAAATATAATATTATCAGTTTGTACCATTGTATAATATTCTTCATCTTAAATGTTTTAAGATCAACAAAGGTGACACGAAGGATTTAGCCACTGGTACCGAATATGCTTGACCTTTGACCCGGCGCTATTTTGAATCTTCCACCCAGGTCCCCCTCCTAATAAAGGGACCTTATCCTTAGCAAATCTGTTTTTACCTCTTCCTTCTGCTCTGTCAGTCTTTCGTCTTAGTGTTTATCACTTAGGTTATATGACATAGAAGTTTAGATTATATGTATATACATACACACACATATATATATATATATATACACATACTGTATATATATATATATATATAAATATATATATATATATATATATATATATATATATATAATATACATATATATTCACTAAAAGTGGTAATAAGGGTATTATTAACTTTTGTCCGAAGTTTTCTTACTTTTCACAGTGAGAAACTTGAGAATTTGAACAAAGGTATTACAATTCACTGGTGACTTATATACTGTATGTTTTATTTGTAGGTTCTTATGTCACTGAATTCTTAACTCTTCTGTATTTTATATAATTTTCTGGGACAAAGTTAATGCTTTCCCTTGAATTTAGGCATATATATATATATATATATATATATATATATATATATATATATATATATATATATATATATATATATATATATATATATATATATATATATATATATATATATATATATATATATATATATATATACTGTATATATATATAAATATATATATATATGTATATATATAGAAATACATGTGTAAGTATTTTCCGGTGTGGCATGTATACATGCGCGTACACAATGCATATATGTGTGTGAGTATATTTATATATAAATATATATACTTATTAAATCAACACTGCGTAGGTTAATTGTATATACAGTATATATATATATATATATACAGTATATATATATATATATATATATATATATATATATTTATATATATATATATATATATATATATATATATATATATATATATATATATATATATATGCATTTATCAAATTATCATGCAGCGTAGGGTAATTGTATTATGTTTCAGGTTTACAAGAGTATAAATCGTCAAGTATACGGCTGACGTAAAGTTTCATGACCACATCAAAAAGTGTAATTTTAGACATTTTTAAAATCAGGTTCGATTCAATCCTTGCACCTTGAAAGCGGGGAACCACATCTGTCTCCACGTCCCCACAATGGGGTAGTTTTATCAGTGCACCTCACGCGGTGCACTGTAGGCATTACTTAATATTCTTTGCAGAGACCCTTCGGCCCCTACCTGTAACCCCTTGCATTCCTGTTAATCTACCTCCATTCACATTCTCTTTCTTCCTTCTTACTTTCCACTCTCTCCTAACAGTTGTTTCATAGTGCTACTGCGAGTTTTTACTCCTGTCACACCTCTCAAACCTTTTTGCTCTCAGTTTCCCTTGCAGCGTTGAATGATCTCATAGGTCCTATAGAGCTTGGACTTTGGCCTGAATTTTGTATTCCATTCCATTCCAACAGAAAAAACAAACCTGGAGAGAAGTTCTTGTGAGTGTCCCTAAATGAATATGATTAATTATTGACACGAATATTCTACCAAAAGACCGTGTTTATTCTTATGTCGCGTCATCAGTATCAGTATCATCATCATTGCCACTCATTGCATCTCATAATGATTAATATATTCATATGTCGTGTCAACATTATCATTATCATCATCATTGTCACTAATTGTATCACAAAATGATTAACATTATTTCCAGCGCCGTTGTCATCACTCATCATTTTGCCGTTTTCTACCGGTGTCAGTACAGTGACCGCTAATGAATATGGTGACAATGTTACTGCCCCTTTCCACTTTCTTTGTTACCACCAGTGTTGTCACCGATTGATAGCCATGTGCTATGCTGCTGTCATCCTCGATATCTCTGGAAGGGGGCAGTGCCGTCAGTGCACCTCGAGCGCGATGCACTCTAGGCATTACTTCAGGTTCTTTGCAGCGTCCCTTCGGCCCTTAGCTGCAACCCCTTTCATTCCTTTTCACTACTGTACCTCCGTTCATTTTATCTTTCCTCCATCTTACTTTCCACCCTCCTCTAACAATTGTTTCATAGCGCAACTGCGAGGTTTTCTTCCTGTTACACCTGTAAAACCTTTTACTCAATTTTCCTTTCAGCGCTGAATGACCTCATAGGTTCCAGCGCTTGGCCTTCGGCCTAAATTGCATATTCTATTCTATTCTATTCTGTTTTATTCTATCATCCTCGTTATCACTGTTGTTAATGTGACAACTCGTTACGTGTGGTATTGCAATTTCTAAAGCCAGCATCACCACTTGGAGTTAAAGTCTGCAATTTTCGAAAATAAATAACAGTGTTATTTTCAACTTTTTGAAATCCTGTCATCCACATCATTCTTTTCATCCGCCTTAAAACCCCGGTTGCCGTTGAGAAACGTCTTCATTGCAAACATGCAATGATTTATTTAAAGCATTATTTAATTTTTTTGCTTGCCTGATGTGCTTAGTAATATGTAGGCATTATTCACCGCTTGCATGAGGATCATAAATTCTTGCATGAAAATCTGCCTCAGATGACTTAAAAAAAAAACCTTAGGAACAAGTTTATGATAATTTGCCATCTAATCCTTAACACGAAACAAAAGTGCTTGATGTGAAGGTTCTCTTTAGTAATCAATTAAAATTTAAAGAAGTAATCTACATTAATCCATTAGCTTGCAAATAACCCGTCATTAAACTCAAACCCATGTAGAGTAGATTAGGTAAGTGAAAATGATTCCCTTATTTCTATCAGACTTCCTCCTTTGCCTAACTGATGTCACTTGATTAGGCCTACGAGACATCCTGAAGTCTTGGCATGAGATGTGCGTCGAGATTTCGCACAAGACCTACGACTACCTCGACTACCGTGACCCCCACTTCGACAACGACCTCCAGGTGTTCGCCGCCAGCGTTCGAGAACTGCTTCGGAGGATTCACATGATGGTAGAGAAGGAGCACGAGGAGATTTGGGAGACGCCCATGGCTTACAAGATGCTTGCCAGGTAAGGTGGATTTTTTAATTTTGTGTATTTCTTATAAAAGATTGAGATGTTGATGGCTGTTCAAGCCCTGAAGATCCGCCAGTTTAAAACTGACTGCTTAAAAGGGCGAAGAAACGATGATTATTTAAAAAAAAAAAAAACACACACACACAAATTGGGGAACAAATATATTCAAGAAACCCGAATATGGTTCGGAGCGTCATGCTCCCTCTTCGGTGTGGAGAGACCACAACCCAACTGCTCGAGTTCTAGTGGGACGCCTCCCAGAGGGTGTCGTGCACTTGGAACTTCAGAAGTTCAAGCGAAGATGTAATGCATTACTGTTACTACCCTAATACCGTTAAACTTGCATTTTAATATTTTACTTACATTTTTATTTATTTATTGATTAATTTGTAAATCTCTGTTTTTCTAAAAACTGATCTCTTTTATTTCACATTACCTTCTGTTACTTCTTTTAATGAACACCATAATATTCTTTGGAAGCTAGAGTTTCAAGTCAGTGGCCCCTGTGGGCTTGTTCCATACGAATAGGGTTTATCTTCTGAATAATAATAATAGATAATAATAGTATCTCCACACTGAAGAGGGGGCTTGACGCTCCGAAACTCTGTGGATTTCTTAAATATATTTGATCTCCAATTTGTGTGTGTGTTTTTTTTAAAGGTTCAAAGTTCCATACTGATCTGTTATCATTAAACTGTGATTACGTTACATTTCTAAGGCGCTGGGAGTCTGTTTCGAAGCCTCATATTTACTTTGTTTCATGCTCGTGTTTGCATACTAATATGTCGAGTAGTAAAGGCAATTTTAGTCTAGACGCCGCAACAATGAATATGTTACACTTCTGAGACTGTGTTTCGAAGCTTCAGTGATTCGTATTTACTTATGTAATGTTTCATGCACGTGTTCTCACATTAACATCAATTTAATAAAACAAACAACCACTCATTTCGAATAATCAAGGCACTTGTAATCTAGTAACCGAAACAGTGATTACGTCACCTTTTCTGAGACAATGCTTTGAAGCTTCAGTGATTCGTACTTACTTTCGTAGTGTTTCATGCACGTGTTTTAATAGTAACATCAGTTTAGTAAGACGAATAATTACTACTCATTTCAGGAAGTAAAGTTAGTTTCAATTGAAAACCGTAATTTTGAAAGTAATCTTTTACCTTTAACAAACCAAAGGTTTGAGAAGATTGCAGAAGTTGTACCACAGTTGGACGTGGACGGAAAGTACAAAAGGATCCTCGCCCGATATCACCAGGAATTAGAAAAGGTTTCAAAGATCTACAACAGGCAGTGTGAGTCTCCGCCACAGCTCCGCGGTTTGCCCCCTGTAGCAGGTAAATCAGCCGTCTACGCCGTAAGGCAGTGGTGCCTTCAGTGCGCCTCATGCGATGTACTGTAGTTATTACCGAAGGTTCTTTTTACTATACTTCCATTCATATCTTCTTTCTTCCATCTTACTGTCTACCCTTTCCTAACAATTGCAATTGTTTCATAGTGCCACTGCGATGTTTTCCTCCTGTTACACCTTTAATATTATTTGCTCTCAGTTTCCCTTTCAGCGCGGAAGGACCTCATAGGTCCAAGCGCTTGGTCTTTGGCCTAGATTATATATATAATATTTTTATCAGTCGTCTAAACAAGGAAGAAAGATATCTTTCGAAGTGGCATCAAGATACCGTACTTTGCTTAACTTTTCTGAATAATGTTTATGGAAGATTAAAGCCTATTTACTTAACAGAATTTTATAAATTGTTTTGTTTTAATTATCATGAGAAGCCAGTCACTTTCCGAATATAATTCTATAAATTTTTTGTTTGATTATCTTGAGAAGTCAGTTACTCTCTGAATATACTTTTATAAATTGTTTTGTTTAATAATCTTAAGAATTCAATTACTTTCTGAGCATTCTAGATCAGAAATATGCCTTTTCTTCCTTGGTTGTTTAGTGTGATCTATCTTTGCCTAGTAACAGTTATTACAACATAGTTATTATAACATTAAACACAAGCGTTTGACACCACTTTTTATTAAGTTGAAATGCCTCTTATTATTGAATATATTTAGAATTTCTCTCTCTCTCTCTCTCTCTCTCTCTCTCTCTCTCTCTCTCTCTCTCTCTCTCTCTCTCTCTCTCTCTCTCATTTACAGGTAAAATCCAGTGGGCCAGAAGCCTGTTCCTACATCTGGAAGAGCCAATGATGTTCTTCAAAGAACATCCTGTTCTCCTGAAAATCCCAGAGGGGAAGGAAGCCGTGAGGAAGTACAACCGAATTGGGAAGACTCTCGTTCAGTATGAACTGGCTTATTACGATGCATGGAGAAAACAAAGCGTAAGGATGAACGACCCTCTCTCTCTCTCTCTCTCTCTCTCTCTCTCTCTCTCTCTCTCTCTCTCTCTCTCTCTCTCTCTTTCACTAAATATATATATATATATATATATAATATATATATATATATATATATATATATATATATATATATATATATATATATATATATATATATATATATATATATATATATAGAGATGTAGGTATGCATATATGTGTGTGTGTATATATATATATATATATATATATATATATATATATATATATATATAGATGTAGGTATGCATATATGTGTGTGTATATATATATATATATATATATATATATATATATATATATATATATATCTGTATATATATATATATGTAATATGTGTGTGTGTAAGTTATTCATACATAACACAGGTATATGCAATCTATAGATATATCTATTGATAAGCTATCACAGTTGTACCACGAAATTTAAAAGATTATTTTGTACTATTTGAATGACCTTTTGTCAATTTGTAACAGTAGTGTTTGTCAGGTAACCTAAAATTGAATAAAAGTTCAATTTATCGATTATATTTACACACACACACACACACACACACACATATATATATATATATATATATATATATATATATATATATATATATATATATATATATATATATATAAACAATAAAGTCCAAATAAACACATTACGAGAATCCCTAAGGCTCAGTCAGTGGCCATCATAGTTATGAACCATTTAATCTTCCGTCTCCCATTTGAACAGATCAGTGACATCCAGAAGTCTCTGAGATGTACTCTCGTGGTCAGGCGTCCGGACACGGAGGAACTGTACGTGAACTGGGACACCCGAATTTCGACCTTATTGCACGAGGCCACAAAGATACAGCAGCTGGGATTCGAAGTGCCCTACATGACCCAGCTTCTTCTGAATAAGGCTCCTTTATTGCTGAAGAAGAGGGATATGGTTAAGGTAATTGGGAATAGCTGCGTCGTCCAGCGTGGTTTCATTAGTGAATGATATTGTGCTTGTTTACTAGCAAGTGAGTGTTTATGTGGATTTATCAAAAAGATAAAAAAATTTATTTCTCTGTTATGTGAATCATTATCATTATTCAGAAGATGAAGCCTATTCATATGGAACAAGCTCACAGGGGCCATAGACTTTAAATTCAAGCTGCCAAAGAGTATCTTGTTTATTCGAAAGAAGTAACAGAAAGTAAAGGGAAATACAGAAAGAAGAGATCACTTATCAAAAATAAAAAATAAATTAACAAATACATAAATAAATAAGTAAATAAATAAAAATGCGTAAATTATTACAATACAAGGAGAATTGTATTGGGGTAGTAATGCATTGCATCTTCGCTTGAACTTATGAAGTTCCAGCTGCACGACATCCTCAAGGAGGATTCACCAAAAGAATTTGCTTCCTATGACAGTTTTGCTTTGCCTTTCGTCTGATTGGTTATTTCTTATGCATTCGTTTGTGTCTTTATTTTGTGAAAAAGTCAAAATATAAATGTCTGTCTCTATGTATATAGATTTATTTTGGTATTGGCACTAACACAAGTTAACAACAATTATAAAAATGTTTGTGCTGTTGTTGTCAACTATAATGATTGTACAATTATATTTGGAGTTTCAGTTGTTTTGTTTTTCATGTTATGGTTGCTGGAGTTGATGTGTTTGTGGCCCTGATACCATTATTATTATTATTATTATTATTATTATTATTATTATTATTATTATTATTATTATTATTATTATTATTATTGAGAAGATGAATCCTATTCATAAGGAACAAGCCACAGGGATAATATTATTATTCAGATGATGAACCTTATCCACATGGGACACAAACCCAACAAAGGGGCAATTGACTTGAAATTCAAGCTTCCAAAGAATGTGGTGTTCATTACTATTAGCAGCAGCAATAACAGCAGCAGCAGCAGTAGTAGTAGTAGTAGTAGTATTAGTAGTAGTAGTAGTAGCAGTAGTTTAAAAACTTACTTTTGCACATCTTCCTTTACAATAACTTTGGGATCCTTCCGTTCCAGCACCTGCTAAACGAACACGAAAGAGTTTTGAATAAAGTCATTAAGAACCTGTCCCCTCTGCTGGTTCCTCACATCAACAAACTGAAGGAGGCCCTCGATCCTCTCCTGACGTCACTAACGTGGTCGTCCATACAAGCCCACAGCTTCTTTGATCACGGATTCACTGCCATAAAGACGTTTGAGGTGCTGATTGATAGGTAATGGGTTAATTCAGTTTTTTAGGATGACGTGTTTGTCCTCCCACCTCATGACTTCTCTCTCTTTCTAGGCTATGTTTACCACCCCTCGCCCCACCTCCAACTCTCTCTCTCTCTCTCTCTCTCTCTCTCTCTCTCTCTCTCTCTCTCTCTCTCTCTCTCTCTCAGTATATGACCACAAATGTTTTTAGTCATTTGTGTTTTCCGTTTTATCAGTCACCTTTCCATAAAAGGTTTAAAGTTTTTTTTTAGTTAAAAATCTGGTCAAGTTATTTACTTTCAAGGTTCTGGTAATCTTTAAGCAGGGACTGAGTAAGTGAAAAAGAGAGATGCTGTATATTCTGACATCAAATTTTTCATTTAAATATTCATCCAAGACGCATTTGTAACAAAATCGGGCCCTTTCAGTTTTTATTTTTATTCACGATTTCATTCCCTCATTTAGAAAAAAAAATTAATATAAACAAATAAATAAAACAGTTTTTTTTTCTTTCGGCAGAGTGAATGACATATTCCATCACAGAATGGAAGGTGTCTTAGCAGCCATGATAGGGGTTCGCCTTTACATGCTTCCAGATGTTTCGCCATGGACCTTGGAGCTCTTTGTCCACAACAACTGGCTGGCATGCTGTCAGGCTGCCCAGGTGAGGAGTTAAGAAAGTGGCTACAAAATTCAGATGATTATTTTCTTATACTCTGCCCTTACATATTTGATTTATTGTTCTTCTGCTGTACCTACATTTTATAATGGTTTTGCTTTTCTTGCCCATGTCTTGAATTATTTACCTCGCTTTTAATTTACGGTATATTAGTTCATATTTGAAGTGACCTTTTATCATTCCAAAATAGAAGTGACTTTTTTAGAAGTTTCAGGCCATAAATCTCCATATTATATGAAGTTCTATAATTTTGTGGAAGCTGAGCTGCTTCAGAACATTTTAGACATTGAATTAGCTGATTCATTTTCATCATACATAAATTTATAAATATTCTGTTGTAACGTAGAAGCCAAAAGGTAAAAAAATGTCTGAGATTACTGAGTATGGTTTATATATGAAAGTCAAGTTACTTCGTAAGACTTGAGAATTTAGCTAACAGTTTCGACGATACTAATGTTCTTTTTATAGCTCTGAAATAAAGGAGCCCAATTTTTGACTAATGAACCAAGAGTCAAAATCCTGCATAGGCCAAAAGAATAATCTCTTACAATCTCTTTGACCCTCCACAGGAACTCAATAGCAGGAGCCGGGTCGTAGAAGATGCTGTACTCGAATTGATCGAGCTGGTCCTAGCAGGTGTTGAAGGAGGTCAGCCGGGGCAAGGTATTCTTGACTTCCTGACCTTGGATGACCTAGATGACGGAGGAGACCTTGATGACTCACGTTCAGGTAGGATTGATAGACGCTGTTGGTCTGTTTTTTTTTTTCATGAATTTGTTTTCCTTCTAAGATGGTTTTCTCACGAATTTGTTTTCCTTCCAAGATGATTTTCTCGTGAATTTGTTTTCCTTCTAAGATGGTTTTCTCACGAATTTGTCTTAAGATGGTTTTTCTTCTAATTTATTTTTTCCTTCCAAGATGAACTTATTTTCCTTCTAAGATGATTTTCTCATGGATTTGTTTGTCTTCTAAGATGATTTTCTTATGAATTTATTTTATTTCAAAGATGATTTTCTCATGAATTTAGTTTCCTTCTAAGATGATTTTCTCATGAATTTATTTTCCTTCTAAGGTGATTTTCTGATAAGTTTGTTTTCCTCCTAAGATGATTTTCTCACGAATTTATTTTCCTTCTAAGATGATTTTCTCAAGAATTTATTTTCCTTCTAAGATTATTTTCTCATGAATTTGTTTTCCTTCTATGATGATTTTCTCATGAGTTTATTTTCCTTTTAAGTGATTTTCTCATGAATTTATTTTTCTTCTAAGATGATTTTCTCATGGATTTGTTTGTCTTCTAAGATGATTTTCTTATGAATTTATTTTCCTTCTAAGATGATTTTCTTACGAATTTATTCTCTCTATAAGATGATTTTCTCATGAATTTGTTTTCCTTCTAAGATGATTTTCTCAATTTAAATTTATTTTCCTTTTAGGATGGAATTTGATTTTCTAAGATGATTTTTTCATGAATTTGTTTTCCTTCTAAGATGATTTTCTCATGAATTTGTTTTTCCGAGATGATTTTCTAAGATGATTTTCTTCTAAGATGATTTTCTCTTATTTGTTTTCCTTCTAAGATGATTTTCTCATGAATTTGTTTTCCTTCTAAGATGATTTTTCTCATTTGAAGATTGTTTTCCTTCTAAGATGATTTTCTCATGAATTTGTTTTCCTTCTAAGATTATTTTCTCATGAATTTGTTTTCCTTCTAAGATGATTTCTTTGAATTTTTTCCTTCTAAGATGATGAATTTTTTTTTCTCATGAATTTGTTTTCCTTCTAAGATGATTTTTCATTTTAAATTTGTTTTTTCTAAGATGATTTTTCAGGATGATTTTCTCATGAATTTGTTTTTCTTTAAGATGATTTTTTCCATGAATTTGTTTTCCTAAGATGGATTTTTCTAAGATGATTTTCTTGTTGTTTCTAATATGATTTTCTCATGAATTTGTTTTCCTTCTAAGAGTTTTCTCATGAATTTGTTTTCCTTCTAAGATGATTTTCTCATGAATTTGTTTTCCTTCTAAGATGATTTTCTCATGCATTTGTTTTTTCCTTCCATAAAGATGATTTTCTAATTTGATTTTTCCTTCTAAGATTTTTTCATGAATTTGTTTTCCTTTAAGATGATTTTCTCATGAATTTGTTTTCCTTCTAAGATGATTTTCTCATGAATTTGTTTTCCTTGTAAGATGATTTTCTCATGAATTTGTTTTCTTCTAAGATGCTTTTTCTAAGATAATTTTCTCATAAATTTATTTTTCCTTCTAAGATGATTTTTCATGAATTTGTTTTCCTTCTAAGATGATTTTTATTTTCCTTCTAAGATGATTTTCTCACGAGTTTGTTTTCTTCATGAATTTATTTTCCTTTAAAGATGATTTTCTTGAATGATTTTTGTTTTCCTTCTAAGATGATTTTCTCATGAGTTTGTTTTCCTTCTAAGATGATTTTCTCATGAATTTGTTTTTCCTTCTAAGATGATTTTCTCATGAGTTTGTTTTCTCTTCTAAGATGATTTTCTCATGAATTTGTTTTTTCTCATGAATTTGTTTCTTTTCCTTCTAAGATGATTTTTCATGAATTTGTTTTTCTTCTAAGATGATTTTCTCATGAATTTGTTTTCCTTTAAAGATGATTTTCTCATGAATTTGTTTTCCTTCGAAGATGATGTTCTCATGAGTTTGTTTTCCTTCTAAGATGATTTTGTCATGAATGTATTTTCCTTCTAAGATGATTTTCTCATGAGTTTGTTTTCCCTCTAAGATGATTTTCCCATGAGTTTGTTTTCCTTCTAAGATGATTTTCTCATGAATTTGTTTTTTCTGGAAGATGATGTTTTTCTCATAAATTTGATTTTTTTCCTTCTAAGATGATTTTCTCATGAATTTGTTTTTTACCTAATAGAAGATGATTTTTCCTTCTAAGATATTTGTTTTCCTTCTAAGATGATTTTCTCATGAATTTGTTTTCCTTTAAGATGATTTTCTCATGAATTTGTAAGATGATTTTCTCATGAATTTGTTTTCCTTCTAAGATGATTTTCTCATGAATTTGTTTTCCTTCTAAGATGATTTTCTCATGAATTTGTTTTCCTTCTAAGATGATTTTCTCATGAATTTGTTTTCCTTCTAAGATGATTTTCTCATGAATTTGTTTTCCTTCTAAGATGATTTTCGCATGAATTTGTTTTCCTTCTAAGATGATTTTCTCATGAATTTCTTTTTCCTGGAAGATGATTTTCTGATGAATTTGTTTTCCTTCTAAGATGATTTTCTCATGAATTTATTTTCCTTTAAAGATGATTTTCTCATGAATTTATTTTCTCTATAAGATGATTTTCCCATGAGTTTGTTTTCCTTCTAAGACCATTTTCTCATGAATTTGTTTTTCCTGGAAGATGATATTCTCATAAATTTGTTTTCCTACTAAGATGATTTTCTCATGATTTTCTCATGAATTTGTTTTCCTTCTAAGATGGTTTTTTTTTTTTATTCTAAGATGATTTTCTCATGAATTTGTTTTCCTTTCTAAGATGATTTTCTTCCTTGAATTTAAGATGATTTTTCCCTTCTAAGATGATTTTCATGGATTTGAATTTTTTCCTTCTAAGATGCTTTTTTCATGAATTTATTTCCTTTTATGATGATTTTCTCATGAATTTGTTTTCCTAAGATGATAGTTTTTCCTTCTAAGATGATTTTCTCGTGAATTTATTTTCCTTCAAGAGAGTTTTCTTCCAAGATGATTTTCTCATGAATTTGTTTTCCTTCTAAGATGATTTTCTCATGAATTTGTTTCCTTCAAGATGATTTTCTCATGTTCTAGATTTTTCGAATTTGTTTTCCTTCAACATGATTTTTCATGAGTTTGTTTTCCTTCTAAGATGATTTTCTCTGAATTTGTTTTCCTTCCGAGATGATTTTTCGTGATTTGTTTTCCTTCGATGCCATTTTGTTTTCAATGAAGATGATTTTTAGAGGAATTTGTTTTGGTGATAGAAATTCATTTCCTTCTAAGATGATTTTCTATAATGTTTTCTAAGATGATTTTCTCACAATTTGTTTTCCTTCTAAGGCCCATGTTGCTAAGATGATTTTAACCAATTTGGTTAAGATGGTTTTTAGCTCATGAATTTGAATTTTTTTCCTTAAAATATTTTCTAATTTGTTTTCCTTCCAAGATGATTTTCTCATGAATTTGTTTTCCTTCTAAGATGGTTTTCTCACGAATTTGTTTTCCTTCCAAGATGATCGTGAATTTGCTTCTAAGTGGTCTAAGAATTTTTTGAATTTGTTTTTCCTTATGATTTTCTCTAAGATAAAGTTTTCCTTCTAAGATGGTTTTTCTCTGAATTTGTTTTTTTCTAAGATGATTTTCTCATGAACTTGTTTTCTCTCTAAGATGATTTTCTTATGAATTTGTTTTCCTTCTAAGATGCTTTTCTTATGAATTTATTTTCCTTCTAAGGTGATTTTCTCATGAATTTATTTTCCTTTCTAAGATGCTGTTCTCATGAATTTATTTTCCTTTAAAGATGATTTTCTCATGAATTTGTTTTCCTTCGAAGGTGATTTTCTCATGAGTTTGTTTTCCTTCTAAGATGATTTTCTAAGATTGTTTTCCCTTTTCTAAAGATGATGAATTTGTTTTTCCTTCTAAGATGATTTTCTCATGAGTTTGTTTTCCTTCCAAGATGATATTCTCGTGAATTTATTTTTTCTAAGATGTTTTTTTGAATTTTTTTCCTTCTAAGATGATTTTCTCATGAATTTATTTTTTTCTTCTAAAATGATTTTCTCATTAATTTGTTTTCCTTTTAAGATGATTTTATCATGGATTTGTCTTCCTTCGAAGATGATTTTCTCATGAATTTGTTTTCCTTCTAAGATGATTTTCTCATGAACTTGTTTTCCTTCTAAGGTGATTTTCTCATAAATTTGTTTTCCTTCTAAGATGATTTTCTCATGAATTTATTTTCCTTCTAAGATGATTTTCTCACGAATTTGTTTTCCTTCCAATATGATTTTCTCATGACTTTGTTTTCCTTCTAATATGATTTTCTCATGAGTTTTTTTTTACTTCTAAGATGATTTTTTCATGAATTTATTTTCTTTCTAAGATGCTTTTCTCATGAATTTGTTTTCCTTCTAAGAGGATTTTCTCATGAATTTGTTTTCCTTCTAAGATGATTTTCTCATGAATTTCTTTTCCTTCTAAGACCATTTTCTCATGAATTTATTTTCTTTCTAAGATGATTTTCTCATGAATTTGCTTTCCTTTTAAGATGATTTTCTCATGAATTTGTTTTCTTTCTAAGATGATTTTCTTATGAATTTGTCTTCATTCTCAGATGATTTTCTCATGAATTTGTTTTCCCTGTAAGATGATTTTCTCATGAATTTATTTTCCTCCTAAAATGATTTTCTCATTAATTTGGTTCCCTTTTAAGACGATTTTCTCATGGATTTGTCTTCCTTCGAAGATGATTTTCTCATGAATTTGTTTTCATTCTAAGGTGATTTTCTCATGATTTTGTTTTTTTTGTAATATGAGTTTTTCATGAATTTGTTTTCGTTCTAATAAGATTTTCTCATGAATTTTTTTTCTTCTAAGATGATTTTCTCATGAATTTGTTTTCCTTCTAATATGATTTTCTCATGAGTTGGTTTTCTTTCTAAGATGATTTTCTCATAAATTTATTTTCCTTCTAAGATGATTTTCTCATGAATTTATTTTCCTTCTAATAAGATTTTCTCATGAATTTGTTTTCCTTCTAAGATGATTTTCTCATGAATTTGTACTCCTTCTAAGATGATTTTCTCTTGGATTTGCTTTCCTTTTGAGATCATTTTTTCATGAGCTTGTTCTCTCTATAAGATAATTTTCTCATTAATTTATTATCCTTCTAAGATGATGTCCTCATGAATTTATTTTCTTTCTAAGATGATTTTTTCATTAATGTATTTTCCCTGTAAGTTGATTTTCTCATGAATTTGTTTTCCTTCTAAGATGATTTTTTCATGAATTTGCTCTCCTTCTAAGATGATTTTCTCATGAATTTATTTTACATCTAAGATGATTTTCTCATGAAACTGTTTTCCTTCTAAGGTGATTTTCTCATGTATTTGTTTTCCTTCTAAGGTAATATTCTCATGAATTTATTTTCCCTGTAAGATGATTTTCTCATGGGTTTGTTTTCCTTCTAAGATGATTTTCTCTTGAATTTGTTTTCCTTCTAAGATGATTTTCTTATGAATTTATCTTCCTTCTAAGATGATTTTCTCATGAGTTTGTTTTCCTTCTAAGATGATTTTCTCATGAATTTATTTTCCTTCTATGAAGATTTTCTCATGAATTTGTTTTCCTTCTAATAAGATTTTCTCATGAATGTGTTTTCTTTCTACGATGATTTTCTCATGAATTTATTTTCCTTCTAAGATGATTTTCTCATGGATTTGTTTTCCATTTGAGATAATTTTCTCATGGTTTGTTTTCCTTCTAAGATGATTTTTTCATTAATTTATTTTCCTTCTAAGATGATTTTCTCATGAATTTGTTTTCCTTCTAAGACGATTTTTCATAAATTTATTTTCCTTCTAAGATGATTTTCTCATGAATCTGTTTTCTTTCTAAGACCATTTTCTCATGAATTTATTTTCCTTCTAAGATGATTTTCTCGTGCATTTATTTTCCTTCTAAGATGATTTTCTCATGAATTTGCCTTCCTTCTAAGATGATTTTCTCATGAATTTATTTTCCTTCTAAGATGCTGTTCTCATGAATTCATTTTCCTTTAAAGATGATTTTCTCATGAATTTGTTTTCTTTCTAAGACGATTTTCTCATGAATTTGCTTTCCTTCTAAGGTGATTTTCTCATGAATGTTTTCCTTCTAAGATGATTTTCTCATGAAACTGTTTTCCTTCTAAGGTGATTGTCTCATGAATTTGTTTTCCTCCTAAGATAATATTCTCATGAAACCGTTTTCCTTCTAAGATAATATTCTCATGGATTTGTTTTCCTTCTAAGAGGGTTTTCTTATGAATTTGTTTTCCTTCTAAGAGAAGAACCAAATTTCCTGTGCCTTCTGCAGCATACTGTAGAATGTTTAAGGTTCTAAGATGATTTTAAAGCCCAGCTGCTTCTAAGATGATTTTTTCACATTCTAAGATGATTTTGGTCCTGATCCCCTTTTCCTGCTAAGATGATTTTCTCCAGATTTTCGTTTAACAGAAGCTCAATATGCGGTTTATTTTCTCTAAGATGATTTTCTCATGAACTTTTGTTCCAGGTCTGAATTTGTTTTTTATTCTTTACACTGATGCTTTTCTCATGGAATTTATTTTCCTTCTAAGATGAAATCCTTTGACGAATGATTTTCCAAGATTTGTTTTTATCAGTGGAACTTGTTTTTTCTAAGATGTCATGAATTTATTTTTTTTATTGTAATGATAATAATAATTTGTTTTTCCTTCTAAGATGACAACAATAATTTTTTCTTCTAAGATAATAATAATCATGAATTTAATGTTTAATAATAAAAATAATGATAATAATTTGTTTAACTTCTAAGATTTTTCTTGAAATTCTTTTCTTCTAAGATTTTTCTGGGAGAATTTGTTTTTCCTTCTAGAATTTATTGTTTTGACTTCTAAAAGCTGAATTTGTTTTATACAAAGATTTTTCAAAATTTTTTTCCTTCCAAGATGATTTTTATGAATTTATTTTTTCCCTTCCAAGATGATATTATTTGTTTTCCTTTAGATACATATTATTGATTTTCTCAAGAATTTATTTTTTCCGAATTTGTTTTCTAAGATTATTTTTTATTATGAATTTTATGATGATTTTCTCATGAACTTATTTTCTTTCTAAGATGAATTTTACATGAATTTTGTTTTCTTGAAGATGAATGAATTTGTTTTCCTTTAAGATATATACATCAAGATGATTTTCACATGATTTCATGAATTTATTTTTTTCTAAGATGATTCATGAATTTATTTTTTTTAAAGATGATTTTCTCATGAATTTGTTTTTCCTTTAAGATGATATCATGAGTTTATAAGATGATTTTTCATGAATTTGTTTTCCTTCTAAGATGATATGAGTTTGTTTTCCTTCTAAGATATTTTCTCATGAATTTGTTTTCCTTCTAAGATGATCATGAATTTGTTTTCCTCTAAGATGCTTTTTTGAATTTGTATCCTTTAAAGATATTTTCTCATGAATTTGTTTTCCTTCTAAGATGATTTTTTCATGAGTTTGTTTTTCTGTAAGATGATTTTCTCATGAATTTGTTTTCCCTAGTAAGATGTTTTTTTTGAATAAATTTTTTTGATGATTTTCTTCTAAGATGATTGAATTTATTTTTGTTGGTGAGACAATCTATTTTCTCTGGCTGATTTTCCCATGAGTTTTGTTTTCCTTCTAAGATGATTTTTTCATGAATTTGCGTCTGGAAGATGATTTCTCTGAATTTGCGTGAATTTGTTTTTTATTCTAAGATGATTTTCTCATGAATTTGTTTTTTAAGATGATTTTCTCATGAATTTGTTTTCCTTCTAAGATGATTTTCCCCTGATGTTTGAATTTGTTTACCTAAGATGATTTTCTCATGAATTTGTTTTCCTTCTAAGATGATTACTCATGAATTTGTTTTTCCTTCTAAGATGATTTAACTTGAATTTCTAGATGGTTTTTTCATGAATTTATTTTCTAAGATGATTTTCTCATGAATTTGTTTTTCCTTCTAAGATGAATTGATGAATTTTTTTCCCTTGATAAGATGCATGAATTTATTTTTCCTTCTAAGATGATTTTCATGAATTTGTTTTTTGGTTTTCCTTCTAAGATGATATTTTATAAATTTATTCTAAGATGTGAATTTGTTTTTCCTATAAGATGATCATGAATTTGTTATCTAAGATGATGGAATATATATGATCATGAATTTTTTCCTTCTAAGATGATTTATTTTATTTTTATTTTCTCATGAATTTGTTTTCCTTATAAGATGATATTAGAGTCCTGGAAGATGATTTTCTCATAAATTTGTTTTCCTTCTAAGATATTTTATATGTGTTAAATCATCATGAATTTGTTATTTTAAGATGATCAGAAATTGTTTTCCTTCTAAGATGATTTTCTCAGGGAATTTATTTTCCTTTTAAGATGCCAGAATTTATTTTAGCCTTCTAAGATGAGCATGAATTTGTTTTTCCCTAAGATGATTTTCTCATGAATTTGTTTAAAGTAAGATGATTTTCTCATGAATTTATTTTTTCTAAGATGATTTTCTCGAACCATTTTTCCTCTAAGATGATTTTCTGAAGATTTTCCTTCTAAGATGATTTTTCTCATGAATTTATTTTCCTTCTAAGATGATTTTCTCATGCTAAGATGATTTTCATTTATTTTCCTTCTAAGATGATGAATTTATTTTCCTTCTAAGATGATTTTCTCATGAATTTGTTTTCCTTCTAAGATGATTTTCTCATGAATTTGTTTTCCTTCTAAAGATGAATGAATTTATTTTTCCTTCTAAGATGATTTTCTCATGAATTTTATTTTCCTTCTAAGATGATTTTCTCATGAATTTATTTTTCCTTCTAAGATGATTTTCTCATGAATTTGTTTTCCTTCTAAGATGTTTTTTTCATGAATTTGTTTTTCCTTCTAAGATGAGCTCATGAATTTATTTTTCCTGAAGATGATTTTCATGAAGTTTTTCTTTAAGATGATTTTTCATGAATTTATTTTTCTAAGATGATTTTCTCATGAATTTATTTTCCTTCTAAGATGATTTTCTCATGAATTTGTTTTCCTTCTAAGATGATTTTCTCATGAATTTGTTTTCCTTCTAAGATGATTTTCAAATGAATTTGTTTTCCTTCTAAGATGATTTTCACTGAATTTGTTTTCCTTCTAAGATGATTTTCCATGAATTTGTTTTTCTAAGATGATTTTCTCATGAATTTGTTTTCCTTCTAAGATGATTTTCTCATGAATTTGTTTTCCTTCTAAGATGATTTTCTCATGAATTTGCTTACCTTCTAAGATGATTTTCTCATGAATTTGTTTCCTTCTAAGATGATTTTCTCATGAATTTGTTTTCCTTCTAAGATGATTTTCTCATGAATTTATTTTCCTTCTAAGATGATTTTCTCATGAATTTGTTTTCCTTCTAAGATGATTTTCTCATGAATTTGTTTTCCTTCTAAGATGATTTTCTCATGAATTTGTTTTCCTTCTAAGATGATTTTCATCTTCTAAGATGAATTTCATTTTGTTTTCCTTCTAAGATGATTTTCTCATGAATTTGTTTTCCTTCTAAGATGATTTTCTCATGAATTTGTTTTCCTTGTAAGATGATTTTCTCATGAATTTGTTTTCCTTCTAAGATGATTTTCTCATGAATTTGTTTTCCTTCTAAGATGATTTTCTCATGAATTTGTTTTCCTTATAAAGATGATTTTCTCATGAATTTGTTTTCCTTCTAAGATGATTTTTCATGAAGATTTGTTTTTTCTAAGATGATTTTTGAATTTTTCCTCCTGGAAGATGATTTTGATGAATTTGTTTTCTCTGAGATGATTGTTTTCCTTTAAAGATGATTTTCTCATGAATTTATTTTCTTTAAGATGATATTTTAAATTTGTTTTCTAAGATGATTTTCTCATGAATTTGTTTTCCTTCTAAGATGATTTTCTCATGAATTTGTTTTCCTTCTAAGATGATTTCTCATGAATTTGTTTTCCTTCTAAGATGATTTTCTCATGAATTTATTTTCCTAAGATGATTTTCTCATGAATTTGTTTTCCTTCTAAGATGATTTTTCATGAATTTGTTTTCCTTCTAAGATGATTTTCTCATGAATTTGTTTTCCTTCTAAGATGATTTTCTCATGAATTTGTAACTGTTAATCAGCTTTTCTTGATTTTCTTCTAAGATGATTTTCTCATGAATTTGTTTTCCTTTCTAAGATGATTTTCTCATGAATTTGTTTTCCTTTTAAGATGATTTTCTCATGAATTTGTTTTCCTTCTAAGATGCTTTTTCATGAATTTGTTTTCCTTCTAAGATGATTTTCTCATGAATTTATTTTCCTTCTAAGATTATTTTTCATAAAGATGATTTTTTGAATTTTTTCCTTCTAAGATGATTTTCTTTGAATTATTTTTTCTAAGATGATTTTCTCATGAATTTATTTTCCAATGAATTATTTTCCTTTCTTTTCTCATGAATTTGTTTTCCTTCTAAGATGATTTTTTCATGTAAGATAAGAATTTATTTTCCTTCTAAGATGATTTTCTCATGAGTTTGTTTTCCTTCTAAAGATGATTTTCTCATGAATTTGTTTTCCTTCTAAGATGATTTTCTCATGAATTTATTTTCCTTCTAAGATGATTTTTTCATGAATTTGTTTTCCTTCTAAGATGATTTTCTCATGAATTTGTTTTCCTTATAAATGATGATTTGTTTTTTTCTCATGAATTTGTTTTCCTTCTAAGATGATTTTCTTTTTTTTTGTTTTTTTCTAAGATGATTTTCTCATGAATTTGTTTTCCTTCTAAGATGATTTTCTCATGAATTTGTTTTCCTTCTAAGATGATTTTCTCATGAATTTGTTTTCCTTCTAAGATGATTTTCTCATGAATTTATTTTCCTTCTAAGATGATTTTCTCATGAATTTGTTTTTTCTTTAAGATGATTTTCTAGATGATTTTCTCATGAATTTAAGATGATTTTTCATGAATTTGTTTTTCCTTAAGATGATTTTCTCATGAATTTATTTTCCTTCTAAGATGATTTTCTCATGAATTTTTTTCCTTTCTAAGACGATTTTTTTTCAGGTGAGTATGAATTTGTTTCCTTCTAAGATGATTTTCTTCCTTCTAAGATGATTTTCTCTGAATTTGTTTTCCTTCTAAGATGATTTTCTCATGAATTTGTTTTTTTCTAAGATGATTTTGATGAATTTGTTTTCTTCTAAGATGATTTTCTCATGAATTTTTTTCTTCTAAGATGATTTTCTCATGAATTTGTTTTCCTTCTAAGATGATTTTCTCATGAATTTGTTTTCTTTCTAAGATGATTTTTCTCATTCCTTCCAAATTTTTTTCCTTCTAAGATGATTTTTTTCTAAGATGATTTTTTATTTTTTCCTTCTAATATGATTTTCTCATGAATTTGTTTTTCCTTCTAAGATGATTTTTCATGAATTTGTTTTCCTTCTAAGAGATGATTTTCTCTTTTCTTTCCTTTGATGATCATGAATTTTTTTTTCTAAGATGATTTTCTCAAAAATTTATTTGTTTCCTTCTAAGATGATTTTCATGAATTTGTTTTCTTTCTAAGATGATTTTTCATGAATTTATTTTCCTGTAAGATGATTTTTCATGAATTTGTTTTCTTCTAAGATGATTTTCTCATGAATTTTTTTTCTAAGATGATGAGATGAATTTTTTAACAGTTTTCTTCTAAGATGATTTTCTCATGATTTTTTTTTCCTTCTAAATAATTTTCTCATGAATTTATTTTTAAGATGATTTTCTCATGAATTTGTTTTTTTCTAAGATGATTTTCTCATGAATTTGTTTTCCTTCTAAGAATGAATTTATTTCCTTCTAAGATGATTTTCTCATGAGTTTGTTTTCCTTCTAAGATGATTTTCTCATGAATTTATTTTCCTTCTAAGATGATTTTCTCATGAATTTGTTTTCCTTCTAAGATGATTTTCTCATGTAATGTGTTGATTTTCTTTTTGTTTTCCGATGAGATGATTTTCTCATGAATTTATTTTCCTTCTAAGATGATTTTCTCATGAATTTATTTTTCCTTCTAAGATGATTTTCTCATGGTTTGTTTTCCTTCTAAGATGATTTTTCATTAATTTGATGATTTCCTCATGAATTTGTTTTCCTTCTAAGATGATTTTTCTCAAGAATTTATTTTCCTTCTAAGATGATTTTCTTGAATTTGTTTTCTTTCTAAGATGATTTTCTTATGAATTTATTTTCCTTCTAAGATGATTTTTGAGGTTGTTTTCCTTCTAAGATGATTTTCTCATGAATTTATTTTCCTTCTAAGATGATTTGTTTTTTCTAAGATGAATTTCTAAGATGATTTTCTCATGAATTTATTTTCCTTCTAAGATGATTTTTCATGGATTTGTTTTCCATTTGAGATAATTTTCTCATGGTTTGTTTTCCTTCTAAGATGATTTTTCTCATTAATTTATTTTTTTCCTTCTAAGAAGACGATTTTTCTCATAAATTTATTTTCCTTCTAAGATGATTTTTCATGAATCTTGTTTTCTTTCTAAGAATTTATTTTCCAGAATTTTTGCATTTATTTTCCTTCTAAGATGATTTTCTCATGAATTTGTTTTCCTTCTAAGATGATTTCTCATGAATTTATTTTCCTTCTAAGATGCTGAAACTGTTTTCCTTTAAATATCTAAGATAATTTTCTCATGAAAGAAACTGTTTTTTCCTTCTAATGATTTCTCATGAATTTGTTTTCCTCCTTCTAAGATAGGTATTCTTATGAAATTGTTTTCTTCTTCTCATGGATTTGAAGGAACCAAATTTGTTTCTGTTCTAAGAGAAGAACCAAATTTCCTGTGCTTCTGCAGCATACTGTAGAATAATGGCGCTTTTAAAGCCCTAGCTGCCTTGATTTTTTTCACATTCACATTTGGTCCCTGATCCCCTTTTCCTGCCGAGAATAGCCAGATTCGTTGAACAGAAGCTCCAATATGCGGTGAATGTGTCTCGCTTTCGAACTTCTCAGTTCCAGGGGTCCTTTATTCTTTACACTGTTGGACTGTGGAATAGCCTCCCTGAGGAAAGTAAATCCTTTGACGAACCTTAGGAAAGTATATCAGTGGAACTCGGTGTTCTCGTCAATCTGTTTTATTGTAATGATAATAATAATAACAACAACAACAACAACAACAATAATAATAATAATAATGATAATAATAATAATAATAATAATAATAAAAATAATGATAATAATGTAACTCTTCTTCCGGCTCTCTTTCTTAGCCTTTCTACATGGGAGAAGTAATATTTATTGTTTTGACTTGAAAGCTATGTATACAAAGATTTTAAATGTTTATTATTATTATTATTACAATTATTATTATTATTATTATTATTATTATTATTATTATTATTATTAATTGTAGAAATACGTATACAATGCATATATCTTGACACATTTTATCTTGAAGGAATAATTAATATATACATCAATTTGTGATTAAAAATCTAATTATATATATATATATATATATATATATATATATATATATATATATATATATATATATATATACATACATATACTGTGTGTGTATGTATGTATGCTTGTGTGTGTGTGTGTGTGTTTGTATTATCTGTAGATGTTTTGCTGTAATTTTGAATGGTTTCTTATGATTGATTGTTGTTGGTAGGACAATCTGTTTCCGGCTGTGAAAGTAACTCCTCTGTGGGCGTCTATGCGTACCCTCAGCAGGCTTTTGGTACATCCATCCTAAGTCCCCTGGTTATACCTAGGGCAAGTATACTTGTAAACAACGTTGGATGTACACAAGGGACTCGCTTTGTCCTTGAACTTGAATAAGGACCCGATGATGCAAGGATTTTTTGAATTTATTCTAGATTAAATATGTATTTATATATATATATATATATATATATGTTATAATATATATGATATATATATATATATATATATATATATATATATATATATATATATATGAAAATATATGTTAAATCATTAACTTATTTTAACCAGTCTCGTCGGGGGGCGGTTCGTCCAGGCGAAGCCCTGTCCCACCAGGAGAAGGAGGCCCTTTTTCGACCATGCTAGATCTCCCTGCGAAACCTCTGACGCCTCAGGAAAAAGCCGTCAAGAAGAAGAGAGAAATGCAGGGATAAGGTATTTGCTCTGAAGTGTGTTTACTTTGTGTATTTGGAGCTATCTTTATTATTAACATGAAGCGCTTTCCTCGAATAGGGTTTGGCTCTGGACACAAATAAGTCAGAGGTCACTGATGCATTCACACTATATATACAGTATACACACACACACACACACACACACATATATATATATATATATACATATATATAATATATATATGTATATATATATATGTATGTATGTATGTATATATCGCAAACATATATATACATATACATATACATTCGATCAAAGAGGCTCCCAAAGTACGTATAGTCCTTCAGAACTCATGTTTGAAAGTTTCAGTGCCCAAATTTATGGGGTATATAGAGTTAATTAATCCATTTTGGTCCCTACAGGTCGAGTCTGCCGCGAGGGACCTGCGTAAAACTTACCACCGACGCGTTCTGGATGTTTTGATTAAATCTGTGCGCTGTGCTCTGGACTCCATTCGCAAGCACACTTCAATTGTTGTAAATAGACAGAAAGGTAGGTCATTTGGGAAAGAATCAGTCTTCTGCAACATTGATTTCAACATTTCTTACATCTTGATCACAACCTTATAATAAAGTCTTCCACTTTCGTCGTAACATCATAATAACTCCTGCAACATAAATTTCAATTATAATTGATATCTGCAGCCTTGGTCATAACATCATTCCGGCTCCCACATCCAACTCCATAACATCACAATGACTGACATTTTAACCGACGTCATACCATCGCACTACAGGTATCTTAATCTGATATCATGATGTCATATTGATGTCTGCTATCATAATAACACCATACCAGATTCTTAAACCTTGATCATAACATTTTACTGATCCCACCAACATTATATTGATGTCTTCCCATTATACTGACTTCACCTAGAATCAGCATCATGCTAACATCCACTGCTATGGCGAAAGTCACTGCCATTTCCTACACTCCTTCCGAGAAATAAATCCCTTCCAATATCCTTTACTTCGGGAAAAGGTGAATCCAGCAGGCAGCCCCGTATCCAACTGAACGAGGAGGAGGTGGGAGTCGCCCTGGTGGAACTTTACGCCTCTCTCGTGTCCCCCGGGGTCCAGGTCACTCCTACCCTGGATGCCGTCCAGGAGGCTCTCAACAAAGTTGCTAAAATCATTCTGTCGACGGCCAAGGGAGTTTCCCAGTGGGTGCGATGCAGCAAGGAAGAGGTGAGAAGCTATACGCTGATTTATATCTCCCGTAGAAGTAGTAAAGATAATAATTTTTACTTGATGAAAGCCAAAAGTGGTAAGATACTTCTGTTGTAAACCACGGTACTTAATGATAAAGTAACGATAGTGATAATAATGATGATTATAATACAGCTGCAATAAATAATGAAAGTTTTATTTAAATAGTTCTTGCACTGTTTAAAGTTTTAGTGTACTCTAAAACAAGATTCGCTATCAGGTATTAAATATAAGTTAACCCATACCCTAATTTGGCACTTGTGAATTGGTTGAAATTTTTCTTTTCTTGTTAACGCAATTAGATCATCATATATCGTGTTGACTGAACTGGTCAACTTTGACCACACAGTTTAACCAAATAGCCAAAATGACTGAATTTTACAAGGTTTCTCCAAGGAATAGAATTTCACAATTAATTCCTCACGCCATCAGCTTTTGAACCTCATTATCCAGTGAGCATACCCTCCAGGAAGCTCATTCCATTGCTTCCTACGTTCAAAACCTACTGGTCTTCTTACTTCGTTATTACGGTGCTCTTACAAGCAAGAGCTCCTTTCCGGCGTAACCTAACAACAGCAATTCCTTCCTGTCATATCCTCCTCCATTCACAGCTGTGGCATTCTCTCCTCCTCATTCATCTCTAACTTCCTCCTAACCTCCTCACTTCTTGAAGCTTATTTTTGTGCCTACTTACAGTATAAGATTGTATTTAACTTATTAGATCACCTGTGAAATTCATTCACAAAATTATATTTCTGTCTGCCAAAGAAATTGTGTATTGTGTTGCGTGTATTATTATTATTATTATTATTATTATTATTATTATTATTATTATTATTATTATTATTATTATTATTAATTTCATGGCTTACACTGCATGAGATGAGTAAATTTCAGTATATTAGGCTCTGCCTGTTGCCTATTTTATTATTTTGTTTACATTTCCGTGACTCGAAGATTGGAGGAGAAAATTTTAGCATAGAGGATAAAGTTGGTAATGAACAAAGATCCTTCTATATGATTTCGTGTCTGGAACAGGGTGGCGAGAGTCAGGATGATACCGAGGGCCCTTCCGAGCGACGAAGGACTTGGAAGACCCGAGAGGAAGTGCTGGAGGTGCCCTCCATGAGGAAGAATTACTACAAGAATGTGTACGAGAGCAAGGACGTGTCGAAGGTCATGAGCCAAATGCCCAATTCCTTCCAGTCCACCAGGGGTGTAAGTGAATCAAGGAATGCAAGAACAGTTATTATTTTGAACAATTTTGGGTCTCGAATAATTTTGCCAATGAATTTCTTCATAATTTTCATCTATTTTTTAATATTTTCAGATTTTTTTTTACAAATTTAATTTTTTATTGAATTTCATAATGATGATCATAATTTTTTCATATTTTTATACATTTCTTTTCAAACTTCCTGTTTGGCCAGTTTTATTTTCAGTGCAGTTAATATTTTGATGTTTATACTTTCAAGCTTTGCCTATAGATACTAAGGTTTGGCAGGTTCTTAGCTGTCCAGTAGTCATAGATTCTCCCTGGAGAAAAATATCTGCATACACCTTATAAATATTTTTAAAAATATCGTAAAGGTGTTCAGAAGAAGCCATTACCCAGGTTAGCTTTACACAGGGAAATCACGAGGAAAAAATTTACTCGGACTAAAATGACCCTGTACAATGCTAGTTGATGGGAATGAATCACTCGGTCACAAGAAAGGTACTTATAAACTTACAGTACTCAGCAGGGTACACCAGTCTTACACATTATCAAAATTTCGTAGAAAGACCAAAATTTGTTTGCAGGAGATCCATAACACTTTTGGTGCCTGGGAAAAATACCACCACCTCTGGAGACTCGATAAGGAAACGGCGATCAAAGAGTTTATCGGCAGTGGGCCAACGCTTCAGGATTACGATAAACTCCTCAAGGGTTACGTCGACCTGGACAAGAAGATAAGGGCTGAACCGGGTCGATACCGCGTCGGGGCATTCTTGGTTAATACAGGTACGAAACTCGTCATTAGTAAAGTTTATGCAGTATAAGTGGTGAAACTTTTCTTAAGTAAGATTTATATGCATGGTGAAAGTTTTCCTTAGTAAGATTTGTGTACATGATGAAACTCTGTCTTACTAAGATTCATATACATGGTGAAACTTTTTGTTGGTAAGATTTACGTATTTAAGGCAACTAAATGAAAATTAAATGGCTATTGAAAACTTCTAGTTCAATTTTTCTATATACTGGAATTTTTTCATAGCATAATTATTTATTTTTTTAAATCCTATTCGCATGTTTACTGAAACATATTACTAAGTTTCTATATATTTTCTTTTGCCTTCATATGACCAGATTAACATTTTTATTAAAACTTCACGGAATTATATTTCAATTAAATATTTTCTTTATAAAATTTACAAATTGACTGAAACATTTTCATGTGGAAAATGCAAAATCAAAATGAGCAGGAATTTTGGTGCACTGAAATCATTTTAGTATATGACTGTCTTTGCAATGAATAACTGTACAGTATTTTGTTGGTATGAAGCAAAAATACAATTACAGATCTAATTAGGGTTGGAAATCAGTACTAAAGATAGCCTTTTAGAAACTTACGATACAGTAAAATTACATTAACAAAGATACAAAGGTGAAGTGATGATTCAAATAACAGCAGATGCTGCAGTGTCTCGGAAGAGCTTGTCATAATTACGGTATTATTATTTAAATGAAATAAGACCCATGCAGTATATAATAAGAAGAAAACAGACTAAATAGGAAGATAGGAAAAGTCAAAGGATGAAAATGAATATCTGTGAGCTAGTCGTTATCTATATAAAATGAGTTGCAGGTAAAAAAATCTGAGAGAAAAATTAAAGCATATTGTCAATATTACACTGGAAAACTCGAACCAATTAAACCCACTGGGTAATTGAGCACTGGCTATCTCACCTTCAACTCATTAACTCCATTTCAGTCCTGGTAATTTCACCTCGAAATCATCAACTAAGCACATTTCACCTTCAACTCATTAACCCCATTTCAGTCCTGGTAATTTCACCTCGAAGACACCAACTAAGCCCATTTCACCTTCAACGCATTAACCCCATTGCAGTCCTAGTAATTTCTCCTCGAAGACATCATCTAATCCCATTTCACCTTCAACTCACTAGAAGATATCAACTAAGCCGTCTCACCTTCAACCCCATTTCATTCCTGGTAATTTCACCTAGAAGATATCAATTAAGTCCATCTCACCTTCAACTCACCGACCCCATTTCAGTCCTGGTAATTTCACTTCGAAGACATCAGCTAAGCCCATTTCGCCTTCAACTCATTGACCCCATTCCAGTCTTGGTAACATCACCTCGAAGACATCAACTAAACCCATTTTGCCTTCAACTCATTGACCCCATTCCAGTCCTGGGAATTTCACTTCGAAGACATCAGGTAAGCAGATTTCACCTTCAACTCATTGACCCCATTCCAGTCCTGGTAATTTCACATTGAGGACATCGACTAAGCGCATTTCTCCTTCAACTCATTGACCCCATTCCAGTCGTGGTAATTTCACCTTGAAGACATCAACTAAGCCCATTTCACTTTCAACTCACTGACCCCATTCCAGTCCTGGTAATTTCCAGTCCTCAAGACATCAAGACATCAACTAAGTCCATTTCACCTTCAAATCACATTGACCCCATTCCAGTCCTGGCATTTCTCCTTCAACTCATTAATTTCATCACTAAGCCCATTTCAAAGACATTCAGCTGAAGACATCAACCCATTTCACCTTCATCTCACTGACCCCATTCCAGTCCTGGTAATTTCACTTCAAAGACATCAGCTAATCCCATTTCGCCTTCAGCTCACTGACCCCATTCCAGCCCTTGTAATTTCACCTCGAAGGTATCAACTAAGCCCATTTCACCTTCAGCTCATTGACCCCATTTCAGTCCTGGTAATTTCACCTCGAAGACATCAACTAATTCACTCTTGCTCATTTCACCTCCAGATAACCTGAAGAAGGCTCTGGCCGCTGAGGCAAAACTCTGGGTGGACAAGTACGGCGAGGCTCTGAAGACTACCCACATGAAGGAGATGGAACGGCTGTTCGCCCAGATCAACGAACTCTCTCGTCGTCTCGAACGACCCCTGAAGGACCTGGACGACATCAAGTGCGCCATCGATATTCTCCGGAAGACCAGGGACCTGGAGCTAGACATGGACGACGCCATAGATCCGATAGAGGTGAGATGCCAGGCTAATTTAATTGGATATGATACAGGTTTTCCAAATTTTTAGCAAGGTTCTTCCTGGACTTCTCTCTCTCTCTCTCTCTCTCTCTCTCTCTCTCTCTCATTTGGGTGGAAGGAAGTTTTGGAATGCCCTTCTGTAGAGTAGAGGCTGAGGCCATCAATCTGGTAAGTTTGTGTTAGGTAATGCGAAATTAGATTAGGTAAGGGTATGGTAGGTAATTGATTTTAGTAGATGTATTGATTTTAATTCCTTTGTGCTGTATTCACAGGTCCCTTGGAAATGCAACAACTTATAAATTTATATGATGATGATGTTAAATAAGAATGCAATTACTACATTACTTGATTTTATTTCATCTAGTACAGGCCGACCACTTCATTCCGGCACTTCGTGGTCCGGCAGTCTCATGATCCGGCACTTTTTTTTTTTTAATCATCCGTGCCAATACATTCTAATCACTGTTTAGAAATTATATCAAGTTTTGGATTATTATTCATTGGCCTCTTCTGAGGGCATTGAAATATTTGGATAATTGTTACTGTCATCATTGTGACTTATTTAACACCTCTCCAGGAATCCTTTGGTCTACTGGTTAAGTACGAGTTTGGTCTGACGCAGGAAGAGGCTGAACGAGTGGACAGCCTCCGATCCACGTGGACGAAAGTCCTTGGGCAGGCGGTTGAGGTTCAGAACATGTTGTCTCGAGTCCAACCTTACTTCAGGTAAGTTTATACAGTCGGTATATTAATGTGTAGGTGCTCATGAAAGCATAGCTAAATTACCAGGTTTTATTGGATGAATGTGAATGTGAGCAGACATATTATATACATACACATTTTATATAATATATACTTATATATATATATATATATATATATATATATATATATATATATATATATATATATATATATATATATATATATATATATATATATATATATATATATATATATATATTATATGGATGTATATATGTATACATACACCTTCGTAATCTTAACACATTATGAATGAAGAAGAATGAACTTTTTACACGTTTAGTGCATTTCATGCACAATTGCAGCAAGAGTGTTGTCTGTGTGCAAGTCGTGGTATCAGGATGCTGAAAGATAGAAATAGGTGTATATCTGTGACTACAGCTTTGCTGTTGATGTCAGTAATCTTATTGATGAGCAATAAATCACTTAACCTTTTGTGTCTTTGTATTAGGAATGAGCTTATTCACAATGTTGCCCAGTTCAAGAAAGACTGCAACAAGTTCGTCCACGATTATAGGACGCAAGGGCCAATGGTACCTGGTTTGGCACCTCAGGACGCTTCTGATAGACTCATTATCTCACAGGTATTGTCACCCTTCAGGTAGGAAAGAAAATTTTGATAATTATTTCTTAATTAATTATCAGTTTTTATTTGATTTATTAATCAGTGGCCATTGTTAATTTATTTAATTTAAGATATTATCCCCAATTAGAGAAAAAATAGGCTAGTTTTAAATAAGCATTAAGCACTGGCCGCTAAGCAGTATTGCAATCAGAAAAATTTTAATCAGTATCTAATTATGAAATGACATTTTACAAACCAGTGGTTCAAACTACAAATACAAAAATGTTTTCAAACAAGCACTTATGATCATGAATCTCTCTCTCTCTCTCTCTCTCTCTCTCTCTCTCTCTCTCTCTCTCTCTCTCTCTCTCATTGAAATTAAGTATAAATTAATTGTGTGTTCTCGTTTCTTCTCAAAAAGAATCGGTTTGACACTCTGTGGAGGAAGCACTCCAGCTACTCCGTTGGTGAGGAGCTCTTCCGACTCCCTCGCTCCGAATTCCCGGAGCTGGGACAGATACGCAAAGAGCTCAACTTACTCCAGAAGCTCTACAAGCTTTACAATGACGTCATCGATCGAGTGGCGTCGTATTATGACATCCCGTGGGGCGAAGTCAACATAGAGGAGATCAACAACGAGCTCATGGAATTCCAAAATAGGTGCAGTTTTATTTCCTGTCGGTGCGGTAATGATTCAGTGATGTCCTCTGCCCAGATCAGTTGCAACAGTCATCTCCATCATGCAGCGGATCTGTTTCTAAGTAGATTTATGTGCAGATTTTGCGGTGTATGAAATATCTTATATCTGGTCCAAGTAATCTGTTCTAAAATAGAATCTATTATAGGAATGAATGCCGTATCAGTTATAGTTGTCATCTTTATCATGGAAGGGATCTACTATTAAATAGATTCATTTGTAGGTTTGTGATTGACGGAACTGTTCTCAAATAGAATCTTTTGTTGAACTGATTGTTTAGTAAAAATATCCTATGTGAAGCGTAGTAAATCTGCTTCTAAATAGAATTTTCTGTAGACTTAATATATCTCGAATATCTTTTAGGAAGCCCAATTAATCTGTTGCTAAAGAAAATTTGTAGATCTAGCATTTTAAGAAATATCCTATACCAAATCCAGCGTCAAGCTTGTAATGTTCGACCATGCTGGACGCACCAACCAGTGCCATAATGTACCTCAGACCTGAAATGAAAAGGAATGAATAAGAGCGGTTTCACAAAAAGCAAGTGATAGGTTGGCCTCTTTTAAAAACGGAGGGTTATAATGGTCAATGAAATGGGAAACGAGTTCAGTCTTTGGTCATTCGTTCATGTCAAATAATCATTGAGAATGTCAGTTTACAGTAGTTTTTATCCTTTAGGGAGAACATCAGAGGCAGGATTGTGGCTTTGTCTTATGTCGGATGTAAATTAACCGATAGCCAACCCTGTATATCTTTAATTATTACAGCTAAAGTGCTTTTGATCTCAAAATATGAGTATGGGGAATGATATTCTAGTGTGCTTGTAGAAAATTCTGAATTTAACCAAATTAACTTATAAGCAATATAAAAATGGCTCTTAAATAATATGTAGTTGGTATTATTAATGATAATTACATAGTTTATTATTATTACTAGGAATTTGCTCAACAAAAAACCCAGTTGTAAATAATCAGGACAGTGGTTACTTAAAAAATGATTTTTTCAACTTTTATTCCTTTTAAAGATGTGTTGATCTTTCAAGAAATTAATCCCGTGATATGGCCATCTTCATGATTCATTTAAAAATCCAGTTCAGAAAGAAACTAAACAAACTCCCATTCCAGATGTCGAAAACTACCTAAGGGCCTGAAGGAGTGGCCTGCGTTCAACACCCTCAAGAAGACCATTGATGATTTCAACGACATGTGTCCCTTGCTGGAGCTCATGTCTAATAAAGCCATGAAACCCAGACATTGGCAGCGAATAGCCGAAGTCATCAACCGTCCTTTGGAGGTAGACAGTCCGAACTTCTGTCTGAAGAATATCATGGACACTCCTCTGCTCCAGTACAAGGAGGACATAGAGGTAGGACACTTGGGATGCTGGTCTTGAATTGGCACCATTCTGGTTGTTCAGTTGAGAATTATTGTTGTACGCTTACGATAGTTATGAAATACGAAGTTTGACTGTAATCACACGCTACATAGAGTGTGAATATTGCTTAGTTGAAATTTATCAACTAAGGGATGTGGTATGGGTCATCAAGAATTGTATATTCTCAGCCTACTACAAAGACAAGTGGGTTGATGCGCAGATTAGTTAACACGGTACTACAAAAAAGTTGTATTATACACTTTATACAATTTCATGATTGCAGGATATCTGCATATCAGCTGTCAAGGAAAAAGACATCGAGGCAAAGCTGAGAATCGTAACGAATGAATGGGCAAGCCACGACTTGACCTTCTCCACCTTCAAGAACAGAGGGGAATTACTTCTTAGGGGAGATACAACTGCAGAAGTCATTGCACAGCTGGAAGACTCACTGATGGTTCTAGGATCACTCCTTTCAAACAGGTACTGTATACTGAGTCAGTTGAGCATTCATCTAGTGACTGCAGTCCTGAAAGTGTGATATAAAATGTGTATGAAGAGATGTCTTTGAAAACAAGAAGGTGGAGATGCTACTTTAGATAAGAGAAGCTGTACCTTTTCTTTATAGTTGTGTAGAGTACTTAATTAGTAAGGATATCCCCTGTGGCATATACAGTATATATAGCAATCTCTTCCTCATTTAGCTCCAACATGCATAAGTCCGCTTAATGAATTTCTGTGCAGCATGGACGTACTTTCATTAAACAAATGTTCTTGCAGATACAATGCTCCATTCCGTAAACAAATCCAGAAGTGGGTCAGCGATCTTTCCAACACCAACGAAATTCTGGAAAGGTGGCTCTTCGTCCAGAACCTTTGGGTTTATCTGGAAGCTGTGTTTGTTGGAGGCGACATTGCCAAGCAACTTCCAAAGGAGGCTAAAAGGTATTCTTTCTCTTAATGTTGTTTACTTTCCACCTTCTTTTAATGTTGTCCACTTTCCACTTTCTCTTATGTTGACCCAGTTCTCTCTATCCTGTAACATACTGTTGACTTAGAAAATTACGATTCACTTTGTAAAGTTACTTATCACAACTTTACAATTAAGAAATTAGTTTTGTCATTCGTTTTTGAAATGTAATTTTGTTTTCAGGTTCTACGTCATAGACAAAAACTGGCAGAAAATAATGGCAAGAGCCCACGATAACCCGAATGTTGTGACGTGCTGTGTTGGAGACGACATGCTCAAACAGTTACTGCCTTACTTACAAGATCAGCTGGAAGTTTGTCAGAAAAGTCTCACTGGGTATGTTGAAAATAATTTTTCATTGAATTTTGTTATATTTGTATGATTTGGGAAAATGTTTTGCTGGAAAAAAAATTATGGTTCCTTTTTTAAATTGATGATTTTTCCCTTTTAAGCTTAAGGGCAGTAATCAACAGTTATACTGTACATGAAACATTATTTGTGAGTTAGCAGTATTTGTGTCCTATGCTATGTACCCTTCTGTGGCATGATAAACATTTTTCCTTTTTTACCTTGGTGATATATCACTTTACTAATTATAGTATTTTATCTATAAGTTAAAGAAGCCAAAGATTCTGTTTTTAACAACATTTTGGCCACAAAACTTATGAAATATCCCAGTACACCAGTCAAATTACAAATTACCAGTGTAAGAAATCATATTCTAAGCTACCATTGTGATTCATAATCATTAAAGAAACATATGTACAGCAGATGATAATGTTTATATTTTAGTTATTAATTCGAAAATGCTTTTTAAGGAAAATAATAAACAATTTCTTGTACTTTCTAATTAGATACTTGGAGAAGAAGCGGTTGATGTTCCCGCGTTTCTTCTTCGTGTCCGATCCAGCTCTGCTTGAAATCTTAGGCCAGGCCTCTGATTCTCACACGATCCAAGCACATCTGATGTCCATCTTTGACAACACGAAGAATGTGCGTTTCCACGAACAAGATTACGACCGCATTACCGCCATCTCCTCATCTGAGGGAGAAATTGTGCAGGTAAGGATAACTGGCGTAGCAAGAACAAAGGATATATAAGTCATCACAGATTCTGGAAATGTCAAGTACTGTGGAAGATTACATGCTCTCTTTATATTTTGTAAATCAAGAAATGGCTCGAGTGTATGTTTAAGTATGTCATTTCTCTTTATCTTCAGCTCGAGAAGCCAACGAGAGCTGAAGGCAGCGTTGAGGTTTGGCTGAACAAGCTACTGCTTATGTGCCAGCAGTCTGTCCACGGCATCATAAGACAAGCGCATCACGTCATCCAGGATCCTGACCTGAATGTTCTTCGCTTCCTGGAACAATTTCCTGCACAGGTGAGACTTTGTTTCATTCCTGGAAGCTATTGCATTTTAAGGCTGTTTATGCTTGACTAAACTACCTGAGTTGGTGTCAGTGATGTTTAAGTAGATGTTAATGATGATTTTGCGGAATGTCAGTCTCATTGTTTACTCCATATATTTCTTCTTCTTCTTCTTCTTCTTCTTCTTCTTCTTCTTCTTCTTCTTCTTCTTCTTCTTCTTCTTCTTCTTCTTCTTCTTCTTCTTCTAGGACCTTTAATAAGTTTTTTTCTGTTTCGTAAAGGTGGGTATCTTAGGATTGCAAATGATTTGGACTCGCGATTCAGAAATGGCTCTCCAGCAAGCCAGAGCAGACAGAAGAGTGATGCCCGACATGAATAACCGATTCCTGGATCTGCTGAATTTACTCATCAACCAAACCACAAGGGATCTAGAGCCTGTTCAGCGCACGAAATACGAGACCCTCATCACCATTCATATTCATCAGAGGGACATTTTTGATAGCCTGGTGAGCACTTTGAACTGGGATTCAGTTTGGCATCCAAATATAAAATTGGCACTGTTCTATAAAATTGCCAGATATGTAAGGTTCCAGCATAATACCCAAGTGGAAAATTGACTCCTGGTGAGGACTTTGAACTGGGCTTCAATTTAGCATCCAAATATAAAATTGGCACTATTATGTAAAAATGCCAAATAGCTGTAAAGTTTCAGCTTATTACCAGTGAAAAACTGACGCCCGTCTTGAAAGGGTACAGAAAGTGCAATAAAAATTACCAGGCAGTAAGAGCCATATCACTTTTGATATCTAGTACTATCAATTTTTCCTTTTTTCACTTCTTGCAGTGTCGTAACAACGTGCGGTCTGTCATGGACTTTGACTGGCTTCGTCAGATCAGAATTTACTTCAGGGAAGACATCGACAAGACAAACATCGTCCTCACTGACGTCACCTTCCAGTATCAGAATGAATTTGTGGGCTGCACAGAGCGTCTGGTGATCACCCCGCTTACTGACAGGTAAACAAGTGTGTTTGGTCTTAAAGGCACAGATAGAAAAGGTACAGAAATTTTAGTCCGCGTTTATGAGAAGTTATTTGAAACTCTGGGCCTCTAATCTTTGGCAGGTAAGCATCGATTAGATTATGACTTCGCATAAAGAAAGATCACGGACTAATAATTTATTTTTACAGAAAAAGAGGATGAAGTTGACTGTATCATACAATTATTAACATGTTTAACCTTTTAACAAGAAAAACATTCATGATTATTTTACATTCGGGATGACCCAATGACATATAAAAATGGCTTGAATAGACTACCCAACAGTTATAGACACAAGGAGATATGTAATTGCAGAATAAATATAGTAAATAATAAGTTTTAACTTGTCTCTTTTCAGTGAAGAATTGTAATAAGGGAATAATCTTTTTTCGTGTTCTCTCTTTTTTCGTAAAAACTTCAACTGGATCAGTCAAGTAATGCAATGAGAAAATCATTACCTTCTAGTGCACCTCACGCGGTACACTGTAGGCATTACTTAAGGTTCACTGCAGCGTTCCTTTGGTCCCTAGCTGCATCCCCTTTCATTCCTTTTACTGTACCTTCGTTCATATTCTCTTTCTTCTATCTTGCTGTCCAACCTCTCTTAACATTTGTTTCACAGTGCAACTGCGAGGTTTTCCTCCTGTTACACCTTTCAAACCTTTTTACTACCAATTTCCGTTTTAGCGCTGAATGACTTCATAGGTCACAGCGCTTGGCCTTTGGCCTAAATTCTATATTCCATTCCATTCCTCATCCTGTCTCATTGACAGCCATCGTTGCATGAATCTCGTTTTAACAATATTCTGTAAGAACCAGTAATTCATCAATCCGTTTTTTCAACATTTTCTTCTAATAGCCAGTAATTTATCAATCTCATTTCAACAATTTCCCATAATAACCAACAATTCATCAATCTCTCTTTTCAACAATTTCCTCTAGTAACCAATAATACTTGAATTCTCTTTCCAACAATGTCCTGAAATAATCAGTAGTACTTCAATTCCCTTTGTCTACCCAGGTGTTATATTACGCTTGCACAGGCCCTAAGCATGAGCATGGGGGCTTGCCCCACGGGTCCTGCAGGAACGGGGAAAACGGAGACGACGAAGGACATGGGGAAGACCCTGGGGAAATATGTCGTCGTTTTCAACTGTTCCGACCAGATGGATTACAGGGGTCTCGGGAGGATCTTCAAAGGTAATGATTACAGTGGTTATAAATTTCAATGAGTTTTTGTTATTCTGTAATCATCGTTTATACTTAAGAGCAGAAAGATATTGCCTTTTATTTTAAATATACATCAATGACAATTACAGCCTCAAAGAGACAAGAAGCCACAGGGTCTAGAATAATTATGCAAATAATATTTCTCTCTCTCTCATATATATATATATATATATATATATATATATATATATATATATATATATATATATATATATATATATATATATATATATATATTAACTTTATCACATACACAATTGTTCTGTGCATTAGTAGAATTACTAAAAGGACCTCATTCAAACTGGATGGTATCTAACAAAGAGTTTTTTATTCAGAAAAAGTTAAAGCTTTCTTGGACAAACAGTCCACATTATCAAGTATCCGTTAGATACCATCCAGTTTGAATGAGGTCCATTTATTGTTAGTATATATTAGTATATATATATATATATATATATATATATATATATATAATACAATAAAATAGATATAATATATATATATCTTGAAACATATATAATATATATATATATATATATATATATATATATATATATATATATACATATATATATATAATATATATATACATGTATATATATATATATATCAATTATATACTGTATATGTAATATATATGTATATATATATATATATATATATATATATATATATATATATATATATATATATATATATATATATATATATATATACATTATTTATATATAATATCTATAATATATATATGTATATATATAAATTTTTATATATATATATATATATATATATATATATATATATATATATATATATATATTGTGTGTGTTATTGTTTTTTTGTTTCAGGCCTAGCTCAGTCAGGATCGTGGGGTTGCTTCGACGAGTTCAACCGGATCGAGCTTCCGGTGCTGTCGGTGGCGGCTCAACAGATCGCCGTCGTGCACCACTGCAAGAAGGAACGCAGGAAGACCTTCAACTTTACCGACGGCGACGTCGTCAACATGAACACCGAGTTTGGAATCTTCCTCACCATGGTAATTTGTAAAATCTTTGGGCTCCACTTTTTCTTTTTTTTAGTGGATTATCTTTTTTTTCTGTTCATCAATTTTTTTAGGGTTGTTTTTGGCGCTGTCTGAAAGCTCGTGTCTTTTTCGGTAAATCCCTTACTTCAGAGTTTGTTGGTCTAGACTTTTTTTTAGGTGATAATGTCAGTCTAGACTTTTTGTGCGGTTATGATTTTTTTTTTTTCGTCTTTTTTTAGCTGATAGTGTTATTCTAGATCTCTTTAGTTGATATGTTAGTTTAGACCTCTTTAGGTGATGAAGTTAGTCTAAACTTTTTTAAGGTGATGATGTTAATCTCGATTTTTATTTGACGATGTTAGCCCAGACTTTTTTAAACTGACGACGTTAGTCTGGACTTTTAGGTGATGATGTTAGTCTTGACTTTTTTAGGTGATAATGTTAGTCTAGACTTCTTTAGCTGATGATGTTATCTAGACTTCTTGAGGTGATGATATTAGTCTAGACTTCTTTAGGTGATGATGCTAGTCTAGACTTCTGTTGGTGATGATGTTAGCCTAGATATTTTTAGGTGATGATGCTAGTCTCGATTTTTATTTAATGATGTTAGTCTTGATTTTTACTTAATGATGTTAGCCTAGACTTTTTTAAACTGATGATGTTAGTCTAGACTTCTTTAGGTGATGATATTAGTCTAGACTTTTTTTTTAGGTGATGAGTAACAGGTCCAGGTTCCTTGCAGCAACATAGCACGAAAAGAGTGGAGCTGAGTTAATGTTTCAGCCTGATGCTTTTACCAGTTTGAATTGCAGCCCAAAATCCCACCCTCAGAACGAACATTTGCTTTTTAGTTGCATATCAGTCTAATTGTATTTTTTAATTAGCAATGTATTGGTGGTTAGATAATTTGATAATAATGATAACAACAACAATAATAATAATTACTTTCACGTAATGTGAAACCTAAGCCTTCCATCCTTATTGTTCCTCTCAAGAGATCAAACATCATGCATCCAAGAAAATACAAAAGACTGTTTCTGTAATGGGTCACATTATTATTATTATTATTATTATTATTATTATTATTATTATTATTATTATTATTATTATTATTATTATTTAGTTTAGCCTCACTGATAATAAATTATGATTCAGGCAATAAATTTGAGGGGGAGTTAATATCAAGGGGGGTCTGAGATAACCCAAAGCTCCTGGCCCCAACCAAACTGCACACCAACCACTTTCAGGTCGTACACAGCAAGATTAGAAAATGACTACCTTCAGTATTTCTCTTTACGTTCTTCTTCGCGAACGTGGGGTACTGGCCATTGGCAATGCGGTGTCCGTTGAAAGAGATGGTACACTTCCTCTTGACACTTCAAGGCATTAAATAATTGCAAATGCACATCTGATTAAGTAGATATTAATGAGATGAAAAATTTTAACAACGTGTATTTTTACTATACAGTAGCTCGTGTTGAATTTCATTGCACTTGCGTTAGATTTCCATCTCGCCAGTACTTCCGTCGTTATATAAACAGTATAATAGCAAAACTAATTACAAATATTAGTAATTAAAATTGAGCAAGTATTGCGTTAACAATTGTAGAACGTTCTTCATTTGTATTTATCATTAGAAAGCCATAAGAATTACCACTGTATAACTCTTGTTACTTACAAATCGAGGATATAGGTAATAAGTGATAAGATCACGAATAATTGTTAAAATTGTAATATTTATTGCCTAAATAAATTATTTTCTGTACAAAGGTGTCCTTGACAGTTTTTCTCATGTTCTTCAACTTTCTTTTTAACTGAAATTATTTTTTCTAAATATTTTATTTTTATTTATGGTAAAAATAAATGCAAAATCATAAACATCCCCAAGACTTTGCGCCCATTGGTACATTAAGTTGCAAAGCATTAGCGTCTGTTATGATTTGTAAAGAAATAGTTTTTGAGTTTATTGCAACATTTCTTCATATTCGAGATTCATTTCTATACTAATTCTGTATTCAGGAATGCCCCACTTTTCGTTGATGGTCTCAGTCTTTGCACATAAAAAAATAATAGTTTTTTCGTTAATTTAGAAATAGCCTGCATGCTTAAATAACGTCAATATAATCTTCCCTTACAGCAAAATAAGAACGAGAAGTAAGTGCGTTTTTCGATTCTAATATAGAACATTTCCATTTTGACGTATTTCGACAGAACATTGGCACCGTCAAGGGACAGGTAACATGGCATTATTATCCTTCAGTTTCTCTCCGAAATATTCCACTGGCCCCCCTTCTTTCTCTGTCTGTCTCTTCACAATTTTCTTTCACTTATCTCAGCTTCATAGGTACCTTATTCTATAACACCTCTTACGAATACTCTATATTAATTCTTTTATGAATGCGAATATGCATCCCCCACCTCGTGTATATAAATGCTTCTATATTTTACTGATCCGTGTATTGAAATGTGTTATACAAGGGTGATCCAATAGAAACCAAGGTAAAACTGAAGACTACTACCGCGCCCCTCTGGTTCTATAACTACAAGTTTACGTGCAAAATGAGCGTCGTTTTTAGTACCAGCACCTGGGAGAAGGGGTGTGGATTGGGGTTGGGAATGAAATTAAAAACGTAAAAAAAAAGATGGTAAATATTATAAACATAAACGAATGCCGGTAAATAGCCAGGTCGGCGACTGGCTGGAACCAGGCCGCAGTAGTAGTTCTCAGTTAGAATGACACCAGTACTGTTATGTACAGTATAGTGACACTTGTCTTTGAAAATTTTTATCTTGACCTGCTCACGGTCTTACTCAGTCATCTTATGTACTTAACAGGGGAAATTCTTCGATCCATATAAGCAGGTAACATTATCCCCATTAAGTAGAACTATTAAGCTCTCCCTTCACTGTTTTATATTTTTGTCACCCAGTTTACACAGTGAAACTATTTTTTTTTTTTTCAAATTTCTTCCATCTCTTTGTAATCAGAAAGCTTCTTCTAGGAATGGTTGAACTTTCATTTACAATAGCTTGTCTTTGAAACTATAATTTCTGTAAATAATCACTTTTGCTCTTTACAGATTATCATCTCTTCCTTATCTTTTATGTATGATTTTTATGTGAAAGGAACCGTGCGAGGAAATTTATTAAGAAATTTGTTTGGTGGACAGTTTGCTTTATCGGTGTGTCAGATTCATGTGCAAAATCCTTTTTCTTTTCTCGAAGATTGAGATGTTACTACCATGAACTATATAAAGAGAATAATGACGTACAGTCTCAATGAGTTCATTAAATAAATGCAAATATAAACACGCTTTGAATAAATGAAGCTGTTCATAGCAGTAATCAGATGAAGAAACTTCCAGAAGAGTTAAGTAGCACCTGTAGTGAAAAAGATAGTTATTATTAAATGATTGTTGAAGAACTAACTCCACAGTTTTCTAAAGAATAATAGAAAGTAGAAATCTTTATAGAATTATCTGTGTATCTGTTACACAACACAGTATTGTGGATTATTTCTTTGATTATTCCTGATAATTCTGAGGTTAAAATTATGAAATAAGTTACTAGGTATAAACAGTAGCATAGAAAAACTATTCTGGATGTGCAGTTCCAAAGTAATTTTCAATATTGTTAGCTAGAAATTATGGCAATACCCTAAACATGCCACTTAGTAGTTAATCTTATAGATCCTAAATCACAGTAGGATCCTAAATCACAGGAGGATCCTAAATCATAGTACGACCCTAAACCACAAGAGAATCCTAAATCACAGTAGGATTTCCTGGAGCAAAATCTAAATATTGACTAAAGTAAAATAGGAGTTGATTGAATATGTATAACCATGTATGTTCTTTAAACTATTGTGTAATAAGGTCAAAAGTAAACAAAAACAACCTAAAACTCATTTGTAAATTTGTTTTTAGAATGATGAGTTAGTCAAATAAAGTATCCGAATTACTGGGTTGAAATTTTGCTACCTGAGGCACAGTAGTGCGAATAAACAAATATATAACAAATGCAGTGATGTGCTGCTGCTTTTACTCATTTTTTTGCTTACATTCTTGTAGGTACTAATAGAACACTGAGAAATAATCTTATCATAAAGGTTATGAAAAAGAAAAAGATTATTAAAATTTATTATTACAACACTCACCTGATCATTACAACACTGATGTAAAGTTGTTTTGCTAAATACTACAAGAATGATCTAAACACTGATAAACAGGTGTAAAAAGTTCAATTTAGACATCATTTAAACAGAAGTCATCCACTAAATAAAATCAACATGTGCGTGTTAGCGATGCAAATAAAAAGGCAGAAGGAATGAAAAACCATTTTGTACCTAAATTGAACAATGAATTTGCTAATACTTTACTAATGACGAGGAAAATGTAATCCAAACTGTGACAGTCTGGAAAGATTTAACTGATGGTCTAAATAATGGACATTTCAGATATTTAGCATATATATACCGTATATACAATATATACATATATATACACAAAAACACACATATATAGATTTATATGTCTATATATATTATATATATAATATATATATATATATATATATTTATATATGTATATATATACGTCTATATGTATATATAATCATATATATATACATACGTATGTATATATTCAATGTATTATATGTGTGCGTGCATATTGATATATATACGTGTGTGTGCATGCATGCATTAAAAAACGAGAGAGTATGTTGATACTTCGATGTCAGCATGCTCTTATCTTAAATTCGTTGCTAAATTCTCAGGAAATATTATGATTGATGAATGTACATTTTTATCACAATGTGTAAAATGTTGAAATGTCCAAATGAAACTAACATCCTAATATAGGCAAAACCATAGGTGGTCAATGAATAGGAAAGCTAGCATCCGTGCTATTTTATGTACAGTGTGTATATATTTTAAAGAGTGATTAGTTGAAATTCGTATAGCGCCTGGGATTATGCGTTTAGCTTGCACATATCTACATTGTTGCCATATACTTTTGTAAATATTCTATTTATCCTTGGAGAAATGGCTGTTTTTCCAGGCGTGTTCCCTTTTACAAGGGAAACAAAACTGTAAATAATATAAACTGCTGTAGAGATCGTGACCCTTTGTACAAAATCCGTAGATTTTAGCAAAAATTGATTTTGAATATAAGTGTGTATCTACCTAGTCAGACGTTTTTTCTCTGTAGTTTCAGATCTCACAGGTTTTGTCTCTCCTCTTCACACACACCTGGCGTTGATATTTTCCATTTTTCTCTCATTTTTTGGTAGAATTGCATTTTGTGGACTTGTATTAAGCGGATATTTCCCTCTTCTTTGCATTTTGTGAGGAAGCTGCATCTCCAAATTTAATGTAGATTTCACTAAGCCTTAGTTTTAAAACGATTTTTGTTTACACTTAACATACAGGTTTCAAATTGTCCCTGCTACTTGATATTAATGTATATTGCAAACTTCCTTTGATGATTAAGAAAGCAACGTAATAAGTGAGCAGATCCAACGATGCAGCTTGCTCTCGAACAAGGAGAGATGCACAGAAGAGGGAAACATTGTTATTTGCGCACAACTTCATAGAATACTGTCCTCGGTGTAAATACTCACTCCTTTTTCCACCCTCTTTACTCTCACGAATCCTCTACTACCCGTGTGTGTATGTGTATGAATTATACATCTCAAATGGACGCCGTCTGGACGTTTTGTCCCTCGCCACCCCTGCAATATTCTGGAACTACCACTGGAACTGCTTCTGGAACTACCTCTGGAACTACCTCTGGAACTACTGTTGGAACTACCTCTGGAACTGCCTCTGGAAATACCACTGGAACTATCTCTGAAACTCCCTCTGGAACTACTACTGATCTACTATTGGAACTACCTCTGGAACTACTGCTGTAACTACCTCGTTCTTCTGCCGTCGCCGGATAACACCCACGCCAGAACCTGGGCTACCACGGCCGTCAAGAACTCCCCGAAAATTTGAAGATCCAATTCCGAAACGTCGCCATGATGGTTCCAGACAGACAGATCATCATCCGAGTTAAACTGGCCTCTTGTGGCTTCTTGGAAAACATCACGCTCGCTCGCAAGTTCTTCACGCTTTACAAGTTGTGTGAGGAACAGCTCACAAAACAGGTAAAAATTTTACATTACTGTTTTAAAATTACGAGAATTTATTATATATGCCTCATCCCACCTGACGCTGACTCTTCAGTAGCAGGTGACACAATACAACCTCCTAATTATACAATTTAAAAGTATAAGAACTGTTAGCTGTAATGTCTACAGAAGATAGAAAACACTAATTACAATTTCTATCATATTCTACTGATGTTATTATACTCCTTGAAAAATACTTTAGAGAAAATATGAAAGACAATTTCTCTCGGTTGCACTGAGGATAAACTTTTCATGTAACAGAAGTAAAAGGTAACACCTACAGTATATCCCTAAAGGTACACTACGATTTTGGACTGCGGAATATTCTGTCGGTCCTTCGCACATTAGGAGCAGCCAAGCGAGCAAACCTGAAGGACTCAGAATCAACTATTGTCATGAGAGTCCTGAGGGACATGAACCTCTCAAAGCTTGTAGGTCAGTCTTGTATTAAAGTTATTAATTCTTATTTGCATATGGAAGAGTGTGTGTATATATACATGTATATATATATTATATATATATATATATATATATATATATATATATATATATATATATACATGTATATATATATATATATATATATATATATATATATATATATTATATATATATATATATATATATATATATATATATATATATATAAATATATATAAATGATGGAATTGAAAACATGGGAACATGTTATGTTTTTCACAGAAATAAGTTTCTGACTCACATCGTGACCGAACCCCAGTCTTCCAAGTGAGAGCCCGGGGCATTAGCAATTCATCCAGGTGAATTGCTAGCACCTTGGACTCTAACTTGAAGGACCAGGGTTCGGTCCCAATGTGAGTCAGAAGTGTATAGATTATATACATAATATATATATATATATATATATATATATATATATATATATATATATATATATATATATATATATATATATATATATATATATGAATATAAGAAGGCCCATAAAACACTATTTAAACGTTGCAACCATATATTTCGGGCACTTGCTTGTGCCCCTGTTCACTGGTAGAATATGGACAGATGAAATGTTACAAGGGTATATATACAGAGCATATATACTGTAGGTGTGGTATTGAGTCTCCGATGGTATGCCGGCGACCGTTCCTTAGGAAGGAGGAGAATAACCAATTCCCTAGTGGTTTTTGGCCTCATTAACTCCCGTTTGGCGACGATTCTGGAGGTCGCGTTTCCTGGGGCATCTTCTTCAGGAGCGGTCTGAGGATTAAAGCGTCGATGTCGTCCGATTTCCAATGTCCTCCTGACAAGTTCATATTGTTGGTTTGATTGATGATAGCAGATTCCAGCATCTTTCTTTTGTACGGACAGCTACTTTTGAAAACCAGCTCCGCCCCACTCCAGTTTATGACATTTCCTGTATTTCTGATATGCTAGGAAAATCCCCGAACTCTCCGAAGCGTAACATACTGCTCTTTTGTGCTCTGTTATTCTCTGCGAGAGCGATCTACCTGTCTCCCCTACATAAATGTCATTACAATTGCTACACTGTATCTTGTAAACTCCAGCTTCTTCCCCTTTCTTATTTAAGTATACGTTAATGAGCGAACTCCCGATGGATTTGGGATAATGGAAAATGAAGGGATTGTTAGACCTGAGTTGTTCGGTGGCTTTTTGGATGTTTTCGTCGTATGGAAGCTTTATTTTGTTGTTGAAATCTATTTGTCTGTTGTGAGTGGGACCTCTATAGTATATTTTATTCGCTTTGTTAATAGCCCTCTCGATAATGTGTGGTGGATAGAGCAGTTGCGTTAGGTGTTGGTGGATCGTGTTGAATTCTTTATCTAGGTACCCATTTGAACGTATCCTAAGTCCTCTGAGGAATAAGTTGCACCCTACCATGATCTTTACAGAGACGTCGTGGTAGCTTAAGAAATGAATGTAGGAAACAGTGAAGGTGGGTTTTCTATATACTGTAAATGCATATCTGTTCTGTTCTCTTATGATCAGTACATCTAGGAACAGCAGTTTTCCGTCCTTTTCCCATTCTGTTTTAAATTTTATGGTCGGAACTAGCGAATTTAGCCTATTAAAAAATTCATTAAAGTCTCCCCAGCTATTGTCCCAGAAAGTAAAGATATCATCTACGTATCTAAGCCAGGTCATATTACGGGTTTGATAGACGACAAAAGTTCTGTTTCGAAATATTCCATGTACAAGTTTGCTAGAAGGGGTGATAGGGGACTTCCCATGCTACAGCCAAATTTTTGGTTGTAAAAATTACCATTGAAAGAAATCACGTTGTTAGTTACAAAGAGGTTGATAAGTTTTAAAGTTTTATCTATGCCAAGAGGAAAATGGTCTTCATGTGGTTGTAACTTCCTCTCTAAGAAAGACAACACGTCGGCAATCAGGACTTTAGTAAATAATGACTCGACGTCTAGGCTGAGCAATTTGATGTTGTTTGAGGGGATGTTTTAACTATTAAATTTTTTTATAAAATCTTCTGCATGTTTGACGTGGGAGGATGAGAAGGTTCCTAGAAAGGGTGATAACAGGTCTGCGAGCCATTTTGATAATTTGTACATGAAAGAGCCCCTACTAGATATTATGGGGCATAAAGGAATCCCATCTTTATGTGTTTTCGGGAGGCCGTAAAAATAGGGGAGAGAGGGGTTGATTACCTTGAATGTCTCTACTAGTTACAACCATATGAAGACCATTTTCCTCTTGGCATAGATAAAACTTTAAAACTTATCAACCTCTGTGTAACTAACAACGTGTTTTCTTTCAATGGTAATTTTTACAACCAAAAATTTGGCTGTAGCATGGGAAGTCCCCTATCACCCCTTCTAGCAAACTTGTACATGGAATATTTCGAAACAGAACTTTTGTCGTCTATCAAACACCGTAATATGATCTGGCTTAGATACGTAGATGATATCTTTACTTTCTGGGACAATAGCTGGGAGACTTTAATGAAGTTTTTAATAGGCTAAATTTGCTAGTTCCGACCATAAAATTTAAAACAGAATGGGAAAAGGACGGAAAACTGCCGTTCCTAGATGTACTGATCATAAGAGAACAGAACAGATATGCATTGACAGTATATAGAAAACCCACCTTCACTGTTTCCTACATTCATTTCTTAAGCTACCACGACGTCTCCGTAAAGATCATGGTAGGATGCAACTTATTCCTCAGAGGACTTAGGATATGTTCAAATGGGTACCTAGATAACGAATTCAACACGATCCGCCAACACCTAACGCAACTGCTCTATCCACCACACATTATCGAGAGGGCTATTAACAAAGCGAATAAAATATACTATAGAGGTCCCATTCACAACAGACAAATAGATTTCAACAACAAAAATAAAGCTTCCATACGACGAAAACATCCAAAAGCCACCGAACAACTCAGGTCTAACAATCCCTTCATTTTCCATTATCCCAAATCCATCGGAGTTCGCTCATTAACGTATACTTAAATAAGAAAGGGAAGAAGCTGGAGTTTACAAGATACAGTGTAGCAATTGTAATGACATTTACGTAGGGGGAGACAGGTAGATCATTGCTCGCAGAGAATAACAGAGCACAAAAGAGCAGTATGTTACGCTTCAGAGAGTTTGAGGATTTTCCTACATATCGAAATACAGGACATGTCATAAACTGGAGTGGGGCGGAGCTGGTTTTCAAAAGTAGCTGGAATCTGCTATCATCAATCAAACCAACAATATGAACTTGTCAGGAGGACATTGGAAATCGGACGACATCGACGCTTTAATCCTCAGACCGCTCCTGAAGAAGATGCCCCAGGAAACGTGACCTGCAGAATTGTCGCCAAACGGGAGTTAATGAGGCCAAAAACCACTAGGGAATTGGTTATTCTCCTCCTTCCTAAGGAACGGTCGCTGGCATACCATCGGAGACTCAATACCACACCTAAAGTATATATGCTCTGTATATATACCCTTGTAACATTTCATCTGTCCATATTCTACCAGTGAACAGGGGCACAGAAGCAAGTGCCCGAAATATATGGTTGCAACATTTAAATAGTGTTTTATGGGCCTTCTTATATTCATGTTACACTGTGGTATTACAGGAAGAGACATTCATATATATATATATATATATATATATATATATATATATATATATATATATATATATATATATATATATATATATATATATATATATATATATATATATATATATATATATATATATATATATATATATAAGTATATATATATATATATATATATATATATATATATATATAGAATATACTGTAAAGTATATACACTATATATTTGTGCTTGTTTAAACCAACTTTTAAGCTCTTTCAGTGGCCCAAACAAGCGAAGAACATGACATTTTCATTGCCTGAACGAGCAGACAAAAGACCGTTTTCACGTTCTCGTGCTTTCCGACAGATCAAGACGAGCCGCTGTTCATGTCTCTGATCGACGACCTCTTTCCGAACATGCCCCAGGAGAAGGGTTATTACAGCCACCTCACCACCAACATCTCCGAGGTCGTCGCCGAGATGGGCCTGTTGAACCATCCACCTTGGCAGTTGAAACTTGTCCAGGTAAGATGTTGAATCAAAGAATGGGAAAATTAGTTGGAGTCATTATTAGAATTTTTAATGTCACGTTGATGAATTGAATTGTAGATTAGTTGATTAATGGTAGAATCAATTGAAGGCATTTTTGGGATAATGCTTCACTGACGAATTGAATTGTAGATAAGTCGAATAATGGTAGAATCATTTGGAAGCATTATTAGAATAATGCTTCATTGGTGAATTAAATTGTAGGTGAATCGAATAAAGGTAAAATCAGTTGGAAGCACTATTAGAATTTTTAATGTTAAATTGATGAATTGTAGATGAGTTGAATAATGGCAAAATTAATCGGAAGCACTATTAGAATTTTTAATGCTTCATTGATTAATTGAATTGTAGGTGAACTGAATAAAGGTAAAATCAGTTGGAAGCACTATTAGAATTTTTAATGCTCCATTGATGAATTGTACAGTAGATGAATCGAATAATGGCAAAATTAATCGGAAGCACTATTAGAATTTTTAATGCTTCCTTGATGAATTAAATTGTAGGTGACTCGAATAAAGGTAAAATCAGTTGGAAGCACTATTAGAATTTTTAATGCTCCATTGATGAACTGTAGATGAGTCGAATAATGGCAAAATTAATCGGAAGCACTATTAGAATTCTTATGCTTCATTTATGAATTAAATTGTAGGTGAATCGAATAAAGGTAAAATCAGTTGGAAGCACTATTAGAATCTTTAATGCTCCATTGATGAATTGTAGATGAGTCGAATAATGGCAAAATTAATCGGAAGCACTATTAGAATTTTTAATGCTTCATTGATGAATTAAATTGTAGTTGGGTCGAATAATGATAATCTTAATTGGAAGCATTATTACAGTTTCTAATGCTTCATTTAAAAAGTAATATAGATTTCAATAGGAATTAGTTGATAAATTAGATAAATGTAAATGAGACCTCCCTCCCTCCCTCTCCCTCCCTCCCAGCTTTACGAAACTCAGAGGGTAAGACACGGCATGATGACGCTGGGACCCAGCGGTGCAGGAAAGACAACCTGTATCCACGTCCTCATGAAGGCTCTTACCAAGATGGGGCAGCCCCACAGGTAAATCTTCTTTTCTTGATGAAGAGGCCAGTGGTATTGGCAACCTAATACAGGTCTCTAACTATGATAAAAAAGAAAACAAAAATGGGCAACAAAGAAGGGAAGCTATCCATTAAAGTTTTTTCAAATTTACTGTACACGTACATAGTATGTGTTTGAGTTTGTGTATGTGTGTACAAATGCTTTTCAGTTTAATTTTACTTTGATTCTTCTTCATGTTTTCCCGGGTTCAAGAATAATTCAGTCATAATTTCATTTAAATTAGTTTAAGCATAATGTAACACATTACCATCTAATGTAAAAAAAAAAAGTGAGGTAATTTGATATATAAAGAGAGAAGCTCTTCATAAAAAAGCAAACTTAAGTTGCTTCTTCAAATTACCCTTTTTAAAAATTATGTTTTGTGGGAATAATATGAATTCAGCATCTTAAATTATAAATCATATATTTCAGGAGCAACGAGAGCCATGATTGTAATTGCAAATGTATTCGAAATATTTAAATAATAAAGTCAGCAACAATTTGTAAGTGTAATCAAAGTATTCACGAGCAAAAAATCACAACATTTTTAGCAGCACTAGGAATAAACTTTTTAAGAACAGTGAGTCAAACTGTTCAGTATCAACAGGAGTCAAAATCTGTAGTAGCATTGGCCAAACCTTTTAGGACTGCACAAACGATTCTTTTTTTCCGACCAACAACATTAAAAACATCTCCCCAAAAAGGGAGATGCGAATGAACCCGAAAGCCATCACCTCTGCTCAGATGTTTGGGAGGTTAGACGTCGCTACCAACGATTGGACAGACGGCATCTTCTCCACACTCTGGAGGAAGACTCTCAAAGCCAAGAAAGGTTTGTTAATTTTAATGCATTTTGATACATTTTTATCTATTTATTCATTTATTTTTTCCTTTTGATAAGTGAGATTTCTTCTTTCTGTATTTCCCTTTACCTTCTCTTACTTCCTAATGAACACCATATCCTTTGGAAGCTTGAATTTCAAGGCAATGGCCCCTATGGTGGGCTTGTTCTGAATGAATAGGATTCGTCTTCTGAATAATAATAATAATAATTAGAACATCATTTTGAACTTTCTGTGTCTTCTTAGCTGTCCATATTATAAAACCCAAAGTCGTTATCCGTTTAAGGAATCGAAGACTCAAAGACCTCGTAGGGGTTAGTTCCGTCAGTGTACCTCACGCCGCGCACTGTAGGCAGTAGTCAAGGTTCTTTGCAACGTCCCTTCGTCCCTTAGTTGCAGCCCCTTTTCTTCCTTTTAGTATACTTCCTTGCATATTCTCTTCTCCCATCTTGCTTTCCACCCTCTCCTAACAATTGTTTCAACATTATTTTCAGCGCTGAATGACCTCATAGGTACTAGCGATTGGCTTTTGCCCTGAATTTTATATTCCAATTTATATTCTATATTAACCTTTGAAATTACAGCATATTAAGCTTTGAAACTAGAGCATATTAAGCTTTGAAACCACAGCATGTTAAGCTTTGGAACCAGCTGCCAACGAGTTTGATGGCATCAGTATTGTGGCCTGGCAATCTACTGGTCAGCCGTGTTTGGTTTCTTATTGGCATGTTGCCAATGCACGAAAATGAAACCTTCCGACTCGTTGGCTGTGATTGTATAAAGCGTAATTACTTGAATTTGCTTCTTAAGAGAGTTGAAACAAGGCCTTTAAGAGCGACACGTTAAGTGAGTCAGAAATACAGAGGAAGGTAGAAAATCCCAGGTTCTAGAAGAAACTCTAAGAAGTAAACAAAATGACTTGTACTTACTACATCCATTAAGTGCATGTGGTACAAGGAAGTATGATGTTCGCAGTTGAAATGAGGAGCAACTCCTTTTTATAACTTTTGCAATATTTATTATCTTTTAAATCCCAGTTAGAATGCAAATTTATATTCATGAAGAAATCTTTATGGTAAACAAGGTACAACTGACAGTTGTTGTAAACTCTAATAATACAGCAATTATTTCTGGTATCCTATTCTTCATTGTTCACTATTGCGACCTATACTGTACATCCACACTTGAAATACATATAAGGGAAAATCATAAGAACAGAACAGCTAACCAGTCGATTCCTTTTGTAGGCGAACACATATGGCTGGTCCTGGACGGTCCAGTGGACGCCATCTGGATAGAAAATCTGAACTCCGTCTTGGATGACAACAAAACGTTGACCTTGGCTAATGGGGACAGGATCCCAATGTCTCCCGCTTGCAAAGTCATCTTCGAGCCGTCAAACATCGACAATGCTTCTCCCGCTACAGTATCGCGAAATGGAATGGTATGGTTTAGCATTTCTTGAAGTGATTCAAAAGCTTTTCGAAGCTTGTCACATTATTATTAGTTATGATCTCTCGTTTTAGTAGATGGTGCCTCATTCTCGTGTCTGAACGTGTGCAGTATTACATCATGAAGAAATTTATATCCAAAGTGCTCTAATGGCCATATGTTAGTCTGCATGGCTATTTTGACGAAAGCTATAGCACTGTAGGTGGTTCTTTGCAGCGCCCCTTCAGCTCCTAGCTGTAACCCCTTTCAGTCCTTTTACTGTACCTCTGTTCATATTCTCTTTCTTTCATCTTACTTTCCACCCTCTCCTAAAAGTTGTTTCATAGTGCAACTGCGAGGTTTTCGTCCTGTTATGCCTTTAAAAACTTTCCACTCTCAGTTTCCCTTTCAGCACTGAGTGACCTCATAGGTACCAGAGCTTGGTCTTTGGCCTAGAGTTTATATTCCATTTATGAAAGCCAACCCCTAGTATAGCCCTGACTAAGAATTATAAAGGCAACGAAAGAGACTAAAACATTGAATTGTCCTTCTCACTTTATAGGTCTACATGAGCTCCTCTGGTCTGGACTGGCAGCCCCTTCTGCAGTCGTGGCTGAGAACGCGACCAAGCTACGAGCAGCCTGTCATAAGCGAGCTCTTCAGTAGCCACTTCCTGTTGCTTTTCACCTGGGTGAAACAGAACCTCCAGCTGTGCTTGCCTATCCTGCAAGTGAACGTCATCACTCAGGTTAGAAGACGTCGTTTGACGAATGCGTTCGACTTTGCAGTGTTGCTCCTCGGCGGGAGAAATGATGTTTCATTCGCACTCTGTACAAATAAGCGACATTTGTGAATATCATGTATAGTGCTTGGTTTTTTCGCGGTGAGATGGCCAGCAGTTTAATAAAGTGCCTTCTGATGTTAAAGTTGTCAATTTTTCGAAAAGATGTTCCTGGGGTTTTTGCTCATTATCGATGTATTTTTTCTATATGAAAGTTTTTTACCAGTTTATTTTTGCAGTTTCTCATTTTCATTCCACAGAAAAACAATAATTAGTTATAAGCCAAAGTGATGACAATGAACACGTATCCTTGCTTGTTTGGCCTCAGATCTTATTTTTTTTCAACATTCTCGAACAAGAGCATCACTGGATGTCAATAATATTCTACAGAAACCTTGCAGAACACCTAACTTATTTAGCTGTAGCTCTTTATCCAGATCTCCAAATTAGACACACCGAATATGCGAGCATATCCTCAGATACCTTGTTTTATTAATAGTCAAAAAGGTTCAGCGAAAATACAAAGCTTTGAAATGCAAATCCTTAAGCTTGAACTGCTGCCCTTCTCACTGTCATTCCAGTCTCCCGAATTAGTCAGTAGTAGAAGAAAAAAATGCTTCCTTTTACACTCAAATCCAACTCATTTGTCAAGATCTCATGCTGTTCTTCTTAGCCTGTTTCCTTTTCAGAAAATCCCACCGTGACATCTTGTCCACATGACGACTTCCTGTTGAGACTATTGTATATATAGTCTTGTATACTGATTCTTACCTGCTGCCTTCTCTCGTGGTGTGCGGTCACGCGGCTCTGAGTTTGGGCATTTCTTAGCACTTTGCCAGCAAAATTGCCAACTATGAGCGGTTCGTCCCTGTTCTGACGAACTGACGTATCCCATTTTTTCAAGTTGTTGACTTTTCCAGTCTGAGTGCCTCAGTTTTTGATACTCTATGACATATCAAAATTTCAGGTGCCTGCGTTGTCAGATTTTCCGATAAAATATCCCCAAAAGATGAGCTAATTAGATGCTCTCATTAATATAAAAATCTTTGAAGCCTATTTTCTCAGAATGGGGAAAAAATGGCTTACGCCAGTTCGTCAAACTAGGGACGAATTATTAGTGGTAAAATTGAAGTCACATGGACCTGTTTCTTTATTTTTACTACCAATATTGGTTACTTGGTGCTGATTTTGACAAAAGATGCTAAAAGATGTCAGGAATTTGTTCGCGTGGCCCCGCCTGTAAACCTTTCTGTTTGGGGAATGGGTCTTCTTCGTATGAGATTATAGCTTACGGAGTTCAGGTTCTGAAGCCTCCTTTATTTGACTCATGTAATCCGCTTCTTGCACTTCGTCTGTTTTTTCCATTAACTTTTATTTCGTTACTCCGTTTTGGTATAATTTTTGTGTGCGAACTATTACGAAATCAGTTAAATAATTTATGTGTAAACTGAATTTATTGTGACACTCATTATTGCATTTTATCTTTTAACTAAAATATTAATTCCTTTAAACAGCCAGTGTTTCTATAATTTCATTTGTTTCTTCGTTCGAGCTTCTTTCATCACAGTAAATACTTAATTTCCTAATTCGTCTGTAACTAAATAAAAATTAGTATATAAATAACCAAAGTATTCCTCATTTTTCAGATGAAAAATTCTGAAAAGTTTAATAATTTAGAATAATCATTCACAAATAAGACGCCATAATCGTATTCAAACAGTGCTGTTACTTTTATATAATAAAAATGTGTTGTAAACTTTATAGGTATTCATCATAAAGGGCTTTAGTAAAACAGTAGTTAAATGTGGCCTTAGTAAAACACCAGTTAAATGTTATCGCTTGTAGTATACCTGAAGTCAAAAGAGTTTAAAAAAATAAAACTCAGTGCTTCACCCAATAATCAGTGTAACGTCGATGAAACGTGTAATTCTTCAGGCCCTGTGTATATAGCTGTATATACATTGAAACATAATAACTTGCATGTTCTATAAAATTTTTGCCAGTATAAAATAGCTTAGTTTATGCTTCTTTGCTTATCACTAATTTATTATTTGCATGGCCGCATGAGGAAGTTTCAGCGCACCTGTCCTTTGGAAATAAATGTTTTTGGGATGGATGGGGTCCTCTTGTGTATAATGACATGTTAAGGTGTGGAAGTCGTCCACTGGGTGGAAAGATGGATAGATGATCCACTGGAGAGTTTTTCCAGGTACTGTGACGATGGATTCTGACCTTCCAACAACAGCGATGTCCTTTTACGCATACTGTTATTCTGTCTTCGTGTAGGTAGACTGGAAGCAAAGACCGGATTTCAATGGCACTGTTTGGTCAGTTCCAGAGGGTAAGAGTGTGAACTCACCACCCTCAGGAGATATTTGAGGGTTTCTGGGCACAGATATTTACCCTTCGGAATTGGCACTGGTAGTTCAGTCCAAGGGGTAAGTCTGACCTCACGACCCTCACGTGATATCTAAGGGTCTCTGGGCACAGACATTCACCCTTCTGAACTGGCACTGGACGTCCAGTTCCAAGGGGTAAGAGTCTGAACTCAAGACCCTCAAATGCCATCTCAGTGATTCTGGGCACAGATACTCTCCCTTCGGAACTGGCGCTGGTCAGTCAGTTCCAAGAGGTAGGAATCTGACCCTGCGACCCTCAAATGCATCTCAGTGTCTCTGGGCACAGACACTCACCCTTTGGGACTGACGCTGGCCGGTCAGTTCCAAGAGGTAGGAATCTGACCCCGCGACCCTCAAATGCATCTCAGGGTCTCTGGGCACAGACACTCACCCTTCGGAACAGGCACTGGTCTGTCAGTTCCAGTGGGTTAAGCTTGTGGGCGCAGTTCTTGCAAATGCTTACTTTTTGGAAGGTAGCGACCCTTTTCAGTGTGAGAATCACACCCAGTCCCCGGAATCAGTCCCATTTCAAAGTCACTGACAGGGCTGGTCACCTTAACAGGCCCTTAAGCTCCTCGAAGGCCAGCTGCCGGATGCCGAAGAAGGCGGAGACGAGAATATCCCACAACGGCGTCACCGTCGCACATCCGCTTGGGGAGGCGGCGAAGGGGGAGGCGCCCAGACCCCCTCTGATACGTACAACACCCTCACGCCCACAGAGACGCCCCGTTCTCTGACGGAGGAAGATGATGCCACGCCGGTGCTGTTGCTTTTGATGTCGTTATACCTGAGCATCGTGAACTCATTTTTTTGCCTCTTAATTAAAGTCGTTCTGAATTTAAATTGGTTGCTCGTTAAGCATCTTCCATTGATTAAAAGAAGTAACCTTGAAGCACGATTAAAATGCTCTAAGACCTCCAATAATGTTCACAAGCCATGAAACTTTCCCCTCACTCTTAGGGTGTAACAGATGAAGACTGCCTGCCAAGACCTACCTTCCTTTAGTAACCAAAAGAGTCTTATTTTGTCATGAAAGAATATTTTTTCAGCTGTACTGAATTATTGGAAAAAATAAATATATAAATTTCACCAAGAGTGGGTCTTGGTGCGTAGTCGAACGCCATAAGTACCGGTAAACTGATGAGATAAATAGAATTAACTGTACATCTTGATAATAAAAAAAACGTAGATTTAACAAAGAACTGTGATGGCTCGATAAACATTTCAGTTGGCATGGACCTTGAATTTAACCTAAATCAAAACATAAAGACTGAGCACTTCCCCTAGGCATAGAGAATTAGAATGAACTTTGATAGAAGCCTGCGCATAACAATAACGAATCCGTATGGTTGTTTGTGTCCCACCCATGGTCTAGGTATATACCTAGATCGTGGTCACACCGAGCGCGCGCACGCATGTCCTAAGTGGTTGGAAATGACAAAGAGATGATAAGAGAGATGCGCATGATTGCATGCACACACGTCTTTCATGAAAGTTAAAAAACGGCTAACGTTTGCGGGCTCTACGCTCACACGGGATTGTTTGTGCTGGTTTGCATGTTGTGGGTATTATTATCATCAGAAATGGATGGTGATCATGTGCAAGTGATTCTAACGGATGACATTTGTCCTAGTATGTGGGATGTATGTATCAGTGAATGTCGAAAGCTTGTTTGATTTCAACACCGCTGTGGTGTGTGTGTGTGTATCATTGCAATATTTCCATACATGCGTTCAAACACCAGGTTTCTACCTTTCTGTTAGAATACTCTTCGAACCTTCCTGCCTTCACCTCCCTCTCTCTCTCCTGTAGGGTAGTAGTGCCGCCAGTGCACCTCATGCGGTACACTGTAGGCATTACTTAAGGTTCTTTGCAACATCCCTTCGGCCCCTAGCTTCAACCCCTTTCATTGCTTTTACTGTACCTCTGTTCATTTTCTCTTTCTTTCCATCGTACTTTCCACCCTCTCCCAACAATATTGGTTCATAGCGCAACTGCGAGGTTTTCTTCCTGTTACGTCATCTACACCTTTTTACTCTGTTTCCCTTTCAGTGCTAAATGACCCTATAGGTCCCAGAGCTTGGCCTTTGGCTCAGATTTTTTTTATTCCATTCTCTCTCTCTCTCTCTCTCTCTCTCTCTCTCTCTCTCTCTCTCTTGTTTCGATAAATGTGTTTAAACTCAGGGTCTCTACTCGTCTGTTAGGATACACTTGGATCCTTCCTCCCTTCCTCTCTCTCTCTCTCTCTCTCTCTCTCTCTCTCTCTCTCTCTCATATTTCAGGTGACATGTTATCAGCAAGATTAATTGCCAGTAGTAGCAGATCAGAGGAAACAATTGTGGTAAACAACCATCTGCAGACCTGACTTAATTAACACCTGATTTAAATGGGTCTTGTAGCGCATGCCACCACACATTTATAAACAGACATGCACAAATGCACGTACACTGATAAAATAGTCACACTGATTAAGACTCGTTTTCTTTCTTAGCTTCGTTCCTGCAACAAGAAACTGATGCTGCATAAACAATTAGCTGGACTTTTTAAAGCATATGGCATAGCTTTGGTTAATTTAGGATACATCACTAGACAGAATCCTATTCTTGAAGCTTACTTTTTGTATGAATGAATTACCTCGTTGTAAAGCTTGGGATTTCTAGAATTCCCAGCATAATTAACTCCATGCGGAGAGAAAGACGCGTCCAATTTTCTAAAAATATTGTAATAATAAGAGTATGAGGTTATCTATACTTATCAGTAAACAGTTGGACCCCTGTATGTGTGTGTTCGTATTTGGGTGTGTGAGTGCGTATGCAGATCAAGAAGAAAAGATGCATATGTGAATGAAAACAGTCATTTGTAAGTTCATGTTGAGAGAGAGAGAGAGACTGCTGTCAGCACATTATTTAAGTTTTCCAATGCTTAACTTTTTAATTTGATATAAATTAAACGACGTAGGCGGACAACAAGGGCACCCGAAGGCTTTGTAGAGCTTGAAGCGTGGACGTAGGTTAGTAAATCAGTTCTTATTCTTATTGAGAAATCACAAAACTCCATTGAAATTTCTTAACTTTCGTCGTATCTTCATTCCGACAGAAAGAAGTATTATAGAAACAATGACCTTAACGTTACGAGATCGGATTGTGAAATAGAACTGTTTTGTGAAATGGGAAAACTTACGAAAATAAAGCATTAACCTTGATTTTTAGGCTACGCGTTTACTCGAGGGACTACTTCCCGAAGAGCAGCAACCGCAGCACACCCACAGCCGCAATCGAGAGCCCGATCCTGACGCGGAGGAGGTACCTGTAAGTTGCCATATATATATATATATATATATATATATATATATATATATATATATATATATATATATATATATATATATATATATAATATATATATATATATATATATATATATATATATATATATATATATTTTTTTTTTTTTTTTTAGTGATTTGGAGTTGGAATATACTGTGAACTTTACTCTGATCTCGTAACGCCAGATAACTCTTTCAGTCTGTCAGTCTTTCTTTCAAATTTGTTGTTTTAGGAAAAAAAAATCACCGAGTCGTGAATCTTGACTGATAAAAGTTCATTGGCTGAAGGATTTGGAGTATATGTATAAAATCCATTTTCCAGAGGCACGTCCTGTATGACTTTATTTTAATCATCTTATTTATATATATATATATATATATATATATATATATATATATATATATATATATATATATATATATATATATATATATATATATATATATATATATATATAAAAATGTAGGTGATAAGGTAGCTAATTTCGATAAATAAATTAAGAACGTTTATATTACGAATCAAAGTAAAACATACTAGTCAGCATATAATGCATCACAGACCTGAACTTTGGACCAGGTGGTTTATAAAATCAGGTCTGTCTATCTAATTTTTGATAAATTTAAGAACGTTCTGTCAAAGTAAAACATACTATATATATATATACAGATACTTTGGACCAGGTGGTTTAAAAATATATCTCTTTATATATCCATATATATATATATATATATATATATATATATATATATATATATATATATATATATATATATATATATATACTAAAAGGACCTCATCATTAACTGGATGGTATCTAATGGAGTATTTATTCAGAAAAAGTTACAAGCTTTCTTGGACGGATACTTGATAATGTGGACTGTTTGTCCAAGAAAGCTTGTAAATTTTTTTCTGAATAAATACTTCATTAGATACCATCCAGTTTGAATGAGGTCCTTTTATTAATTCTACTAATGCACAGAACAATTGTCCATGTGATAAAGTTAATATATATATATATATATATATATATATATATATATATATATATATATATATATATATATATATATATATATATATATATATATATAGACATATATATTCATTTATATGTACACATATATGTAGATAGGTAGATAACAATTTTGTCAGGTTATAAACGCTAATTAGATTGCTGACGCTGTGAGGAAAAAAATCAGGAAGATGGCTGAGCAACCCGTGCATCGGTCACACATGAGCAGAGTCTAGTGAGCAGATCTGTTAAATGTATTGTTCTAAAATGGGCAACAAACTTATCTCGTCCGTATAAACTGACTACTTCCGGTTCTTTTGGTTGGTTTGATTAATAAAAAGTCCTCAGTAAGTAATATGAATCAGGAGCTACATGTCAGTTGTCAACTGCATTTAGGAAGGACCACATGAAATATTCTGTTACTATTAAATGGCAACTTTCTAGGGAATGGCATATATACATACTTTTGAAAATAGCATAGTTTCTAAAGATTGTGAAAATTAATGAGACTCCATTGATGGATACCAAAAAACATTTTGGTAAATATTACTAAAATATAGACATTATTTAGGTAACTTATCCAAATATAATTTCAATATTTAGACCAACAGTGTATTTTAAAAAAATAATTTCGGGTCGGCGAATGTTAGTTGATACAGGCTTTACTGCTTTCCGATGAACACCATATTCTTTGGAAGCTTGAATTTTAAGTCAACAACCCTTTTGGTGGACTTGTTTCATATGGATAGGGTTCATCTTCTGAAAAATAATAATAATAAATAAATGAATCAATAAATAAGAAAATGACAGAAAACAAAACCTACAAATATCTGCAAGTTCAAAAATAGTAATATTGCTAAACATTTTAGTTGTTTAAAGGGAGAGGGACCATTATCATTTCTGTTTTCGTAAATCCAGAGCCAGCAAGCTCCAGTCGCGGAGCACATCCAGCGGCTCTTCGTGTTCGCTATGCTGTGGAGCCTGGGAGCATTCTTGGAGCTCGCCGAGAGAGCCAAGTTGGAGGAGTACATACGCAAGGAGCACTCCAAGCTCGACCTTCCTTCGAAGAATTCGAGCGAAACTTCGTCCATGTTCGATTTCAGGATCGACGAAAACGGTTTGTCTCATGAATCACTGAGATTTGTATGAATCATAATCGTGTATGTATGTATAGTATAGTATATATATATATATATATATATATATATATATATATATATATCATATATATATAATTTTTATTAATATACAATTTCCCTCATAATATTATGATCAGTAGATTTTATTAATACAATATATATTTTTATATATATATATATATATATATATATATATATATATATATATATATATATATATATATATATATATATTCTTTTTTTTATTTGAAGGTTTCAGTTTAATCTTGACCGTAACTCTTACTATTGCTGAAGAGTGCTCCTACGAAAGCAGGATAGAATATCTACCAAAAAACATGAAATATCAGAAATCCTGAGGTCAATTTAGCCACCAGTGATTCTGCTGCAGTTGTTTACTAACCTTCTATACCTCTGCTCTTGAATTATGTTACTGATAGTATAGCTTACACGCAATAAGTATATGTATTCTTAAAATATGTAAATTTTTTCGGAAGCGAGGGTAGTGCTGTCAGTGCATCGCACTTGGCGCACTGTAGGCATTACTTGAAGGTTCTTTTCGGCGTCCCTTCGGCCCGTAGCTGCAACCCCTTTCATTATTTTTGCTGTACCTCCGTTCATATTTCTTCCATCTGACTACTTGTAACTTCGAAGTTTGCCTCCTGTTACACCTTTTAAACCTTTTTACTCTCAATTTCCCTTCGAGCTCTGAATGACCTCATATATAAATCTTGGGAATTTGTGATTCTGTATAGGTTATTGGCAACACTGGTCCGCGAGAGTGGCTGAGTTTGTATATCCAGATTCTGGCACCCCTGATTACACATCCATTTTGGTCCCTAACGTGGACAACGTCAGAATGGATTTTCTCATCCACGTCGTCTCAAAGCAAGGAAAGGTAAGCCTCTCTCTCTCTCTCTCTCTCTCTCTCTCTCTCTCTCTCTCTCTCTCTCTCTCTAAACAATTCTTGCTATTAAATTAACTTTTTTTTATCATAGTATTTCAAAATTGAAAGTAAAATGCAGCAGAAATATGTTATTCGTAATTAAACAAGAACGACTCATCAGAAATAACTGACAGTATCGATGGCAAAGGAAACTAGAAAATGTTGTTTATAAAATTCCATATAGCATAGATAACTCAAGAGGATATAACTTTATTCCAGTAGCAAAATAATTACTCATGAATAAGCATAAGAACATCTCTGTGAATTATATTTGAAATTATTCATCGAAAGCTCTTTGACGTCGGCAATTCCGTTGTTATTAGATGCAACTCTCTTTCCTGACAATCTTTGGTATTCTCATCTGGCTTTCCATCCTTTATAATCTGTAGATTTATAAGGGTTCAGAGGTCCACGTCAGTACTCTTGCTCCTTCTACACATTAGCATACCTCAGCAAGAGTCCGTGTTGGTTTACGGTAGGTTTAATCAGAACCGACCACCAATCTTTAGAGGCATAATATGTTTCCCTCTGTTTTCCTGTATCCGTCAGGTCTGGGCTAGATAAGGCATTATGTTGCCTGTCTAAACGGCTTCTGCAGTAGTCACACACTCTTGGAAAAAAATCCGTGTCATTCAAATCTGACGCTACCGGGTTCTGTAAATGAGAATCTTTGTACTTTCAGGCTGTTCTTATCATCGGAGAACCTGGATCTGCCAAAACAGTCACCATCAACGCTTACATGAAGAAGTACAACGCCGAGGAACACCTGTGCCGCAATTTCAATTTCTCCTCGGCCTCCACGCCTCTCTACTTCCAGGTAAACTCAGTAGATTTGAGTTGACGTTAGCATTCGGGATAACTTCCACACATTCATTCACAGTGTTTGTAGTAGTGGTTTCCAGTCATGTTTATATAAACTTCCTCACTTCATTTAGTTTAAGGGTGAGTGTAGCTCCATTCCTACTTTGAAAAAGAGGAAAAAATGTAAGTAGAGTATTAAAGTGCATGTAAATATGATGGTCACGTAAAAAATTCCACTACCATTCATGATGAAGGCATCAGTTGTTTCCATTCACATTCAGATTTGCTTTTAAAGATGCTTGCAAAGGTTTTTCAAGGAACTGAAGTCTTTGTTCGATAGATAAGTAAGTTGGGTTTGGACAGTGCTTAGCAAGAGCATGATTTTGCCTTGGGAATGGCTCAAAAATCACCCAGGAAAGTTAATATCATGAAAATGAGGCATAGAGGACATACCAAACGTAAAAATAAAGTTGTCTAAGAGGAAGTCATGATTAGTTATCTCTTTTGAATTCAGCCGTAAGATCAATCTCTCTATTTCCTCTAGTTCAAAGAAGAACTTTAGAGACCTTGTTTACATGAATACGGGGACATTCTTCACAGTCCTCATGCATGCAAGTATAATGCTGCTAGTTGTTATTTGTGAGTTTGCAGTAATAATGTGTTTAAAAAATACTCACAGTGGCACGAGTCTTGAATGGAGAAACAAATCCACAGTTATGTATGGATACATAGTATATCTCTAAATAAATAACTGCAGATTCCCGAAAGCTCTCTGTAGAAATTCATTTTTAAATATATGTATCCATACATGTGGATTTGTTTCTCCAATGTGTTTGTGATGATGTGGACTCTCAAGTGCAGCTGGTTTATGTTTTTTATAGTGGTTTCCAGGTATAAAAATAAACGTATAAACATTTTTGTTCTTTTGCATGTCTTCAGTGACTGGTGTGGGTATTAATTTTGGTTGTGTATATAGCTGACAGATGTTTGTATATCAAAAAAAGAACATCTGATGAAATGTTTTCATCCCTGGAGAGAGAGGATTATTTGGTAGAGGCCCGACTGATATAATGATGTATAATGAAATATAGTTTAGTTAAATTTGGTTTACTTGCATCTGATATTCTCTCTCTCTCTCTCTCTCTCTCTCTCTCTCTCTCTCTCTCTCTAACACAAACACACTCACACCTGCTGCATTACAGCAGTCAGCTAACAACTAGGGTTCGTAATTCGATGCACAGGTCCACAGAGATTGCCTTGATTTTTAAGGAGCGCATGCGCACTGTTCCCTTTCTCATCCGGTTTGGGCTAACAGACAGAAAAATATACACGCATTCACCAGAATCAAAATTAATCGAGCATTGTGTTGAATAGTTCCGCCAGTGCATTATTTAAGTTTTTTTGCAGCGTCCCACCGGCCCTAGCTGCAACCCTTCATTCCTTTCACTGTTCCTCTGTTCATATTATCTTACCTCCACCTTACTTTCCATCCTCTCTTAACAATTGCTTCATAGTGCAACTGCAAGGTTTTCCTCCTGTTACGCCTGTAAAGTCAGTGTACCCTCAATTCCCCTTTCAGCACTGAATAACCTCATAGGTCCCAGCGCTTGGCATCTGGTATAAATTTTATATTCTATCTCTCCTTGATCAATCATTATCAGTGCTTTAGCTCACTTTTTCTTCTTCCAGAGAACGATGGAGGGTTATGTCGACAAACGTATGGGCAGCACCTTTGGGCCTCCAGCAGGCAAAAGAATGACCGTCTTCATAGATGACCTCAACATGCCCCATATAAACGACTGGGGTGACCAGGTAAGAATGCTGCTTATATATATATATATATATATATATATATATATATATATATATATATATATATATATATATATATATATATATATATATATATATATATATACAGATATATATTATATATATACTGTATATATGTATTATATATATATGTATATATATATTGTATGTATGTTGTTTTCTTTTATATTTTTCAAAAGCTTAATACAGTTGACATCAAGCATTCTCACTTATATTTAAAGTTCCGTCGCATTTTCTATTAGTTTTGAAAACTCAGAAATGACTACAGTACCTACACCCACACATTATATATATTTATTATATATATATATATATATATATATATATATATATATATATATACTATATATATATATATATATATATATATATATATATATATATATATATATATACCATATATGACCAACTGTATATATATATTATATATATATATATAAAATCTGACAATCAAGCTGACCAACTCTCTCTCTCTCTCTGACAATCTCTCTCTCTCTCTCTCTCTCTCTCTCTCTCTCTCTCTCTCTCTCTCTCTCTCTCTTTCCTGTTAAGATAGTTGCTTCAGTAACATTGTCCAGCATTTTTTACATTTTATATTTCACCCCTTCTCACCCCACCATTCCTATCGGGGCTGAACTTGGACTTAAAGTTCGTCAGGAGTGTCACCATTCATCTCAGCGACCTCGAAAACTATGGGTTAAACACTAATGTCTGTCTTTTTCGGTTATTTATACATGTCACCCCCTTACCACCCCCACCTGCACCCCAACCCTCACCCCTTATGGTGCCAGTGATGTTTTACCCCTCAGTATTTTTTTCCATATAGTAAGTCATATTTATATCGAAATGAGGTTTGATGAACCCATAGAGTTTATTTTGTTACTACGTCTATGCCTGTACGGGCAGAACCAGCCCCGTTTCAGGGAAGCCCTTCCCACCCCCAACCCTTTTGCTGCCCTTAGGCGTAGTGATATCTTACCCCCACAGTATTCTTTTTGAGATAGTAAGTCATATACCAAGTCTGGTTGAAATTGTTCAAAGTGTTTCAGAGTTATCCTGGATCATACACACACACACATCCATTTATATATATATATTATATATATATACGTATATATATATATATATATATATATATATATATATATATATATATATATATATATATATTGTATATATGTATATATATATATATATATATATATATATATATATATATATATATATATATATATATATATATATATGTATATATGCATATATATACTGTATATACTAGCTGACCAACCTGGCACTGCCCGGGATAACTGAGGGACAACCGATAAAATTTCTCTCTCTCTCTCTCTCTCTCTCTCTCTCTCTCTCTCTCTCTCTCTTCTCTCTCTCTTTCTCTCTCTCTAACACCCCCTGTTTTCTTTTCTCTAACACCCCTCTACTCTCTCTCTCTCTCTCACTTCCTCTCCCTCTCACTCTCTCTCTGTCATCCCCACCCCCTTTGGTGCCATTGATGTCTTAACCACACTGTATTCTTTTCCAGATAGTAAGTCATATGTATACCGAAATTAGGTATGATAAGTTCATCAAGTTTATTTAATTACTAAGTCTACAGGCAGAACCAGCTCCGTTTCGGGGAATCCTTCCCACCCCAACCTCCTTTGGTGCCCTTTGGTGCTAGTGATTTCTTACCCCCACAGTGCTGATTTCTAGACAGTAAGTCATATGCATAACAAGTTTGGTTGAAATTGCTCAATGTGTTTCAGAACTATTTTGGCACATGCACACACACACATACATACATACATGCATACATCTATTTATATATATATATATATATATATATATATATATATATATATATATATATATATATATATTTATATATATATATATATATATATATATATATATATATATATATATATATATATATATATATATATATATATATATATATATATATATATATATATATATATATATATATATATTATGCTAGCTGACCAACCCAGTGCTGACCAGGATAACTCTGAATGACAACCGATAAACTCTCTCTCTCTCTCTTGTCTCTTTCCCTCTTTCTTCTTCTCCCTAACACCCTCTCTACTCTCTCTCTCTCACTTCCTCTCCCTGTCACTCTCTCTCTTTGTCACCGCCTTCCCAACCCCGACCCCTTTGGTGCAATTGATGCTTGCCCCCTCCATATTCTTTTCCAGATAGTAAGTCATATGTATGCTGAGATTAGGTATGATACATCCGTAAAGTTACTAAGTCTAAGGGAATAACCAGCCCTGCTTCGAGGAAGCCTTCCCCTCCCTTTGGTGCTAGTGAAGTCTTGCCTCTACAGTATTCCTTTCGAGATAGTAAGTCATATGTATACCAAGCTTGGTTGGAATTGCTCATTGCATTTCAGAGTTATTTTGGAAAATAAACACAATCATACATACATAAGTATGTACATACATCCATTTCTATATATATATTCGTATATTTTATATATAAATTATACTCGTATATATATATATATATATACATATATATATATATATATATACATATATATACACATATATATATATATATATATATATGTGTGTGTGTGTGTGAGTACTGTATTCATTTTTAAATTTTCAAAATGAAATAGAAGATTAGACTGGAACTGAAATAAAAATGAGAATGCTTGATGCCATTTCTATTAAGCTTATTAGAAATGACTTCATAAAAATAAGGAAATAATGATATAAGAATAAAGGAGAGAATGCATGAAGGTGTTATTCCACCTGGGAATCTAGGGGTTTAAAATGAAAAAACTAACATAAATAATGGAATACGATTAGAAGGGATAACACTTGATGTTGTCACTACTACTACGGTTTTGGAAATTGTATAAAAAAATCTGGGTTTGGCCTAATTCCTCTGCAAACTACTTAACTCTCTCTCTCTCTCTCTCTCTCTCTCTCTCTCTCTCTCTCTCTCTCTCTCTCTCTCTCTCTCTCTCTCTCCCTTGCAGCCAACGAACGAGATACTACGACAGACGATGGAAATGGGCGGATTCTACAGCCTAGAGAAACCGGGTGATTTCACACACATCGTAGATATCCAATTTTTGGCGGCCATGGGCCATCCAGGCAAGTTTGAGATATCCATAATTACTTGCAACTTATTTCCACTAAGTTTAGATGCCATTAATTGCATATCGATGATTACTTGTAGCATACTGATATTAAGTTTGGAAGCCATTAATTGCATATCCATAATTCCTTGCAACTTATGAATACTAAATTTGGGTGCCATTCATTGCATATCAATAATTACTTGCAGCTTACTAACACTAAGTTTGGAGGCCATCAATTTCGTATCCATAATTCCTTGCAACTTATTAACACTAAGTTTGGATGCCATCAATTGCGTATCCATAGTTGCTTGCAACTTATTAATACTAAATTTTGAAGCCATTAAATTGCATATCCATAATTACTTGCAACTTACTGATATTAAGTTTGAAGGCCATTAATTGCATATCCATAATTACTTGCAACTTACAAACACTAAGTTTTGAGGCCATTAATTGCATATCTATAATTGCTTGCAACTTATTTATACTAAATATGAAACCATTAACTGCATATCCATAATTATTTGCAACTTAATTAACACTAAGTTTGTGTCATCAATTGCATATCCATAATTACTTGCAGCTTACTATTACAAATTTTGGATGCCGTGAATTGCATATCCATAATTACAACTTAGAGATACTAAGTTTGGAGGTCATTGATTGCATATCCACAATTACTAGCAGCTTATTAACACTAAGTTTAGATGTCGTTAATTGCATATCCGTAATTACTTGCAACTAATTATACTAAGTTTGGAGCCCATTAATTCCTTATCCATAATTACTTTACTTGCAGCTTATTAATACTAAGTCTTGATGCCATTAATTGCAAATCCATAATTACTTTCAGCTAATTATACGAACTTTGGATTCCATTAATTGCATACCCATAATTACTTGCAACTTACTAATACTAAATGTGGAGGGCATCAATTGCATATCCATAATTACTTGCAACTCATTTAACTAAGTTTGGACGGCATTGATTGTATAACCATAATTACTTGCAACTTATTAACACTAAGTTTGAAACCATGAATTCCATGTCCATAATTAATTGCAGCTTATTAATATTAAGTTTAGATTCCATGAATTGCATATCCATAGTTACATGCAACTTATTAATACTAAGTTTGGAGGCCATTAATTGCATATCCATAATTACAACTTATTAATACTAAGTTTGGATGGCATTAATTGCATATCCATAATTAGTTGCAGCTTATTAATACTAAAGTTGGATGCCATCAGTTACATAGCCATAATTACGTGCAACTTATTGACAATAAGTTTGGATGCCATCAGTTGCATATCCATAATTAGTTGCAGCTTATTAATACTAAGTTTGGATGCCATTAATTGCATATCCATAATTAGTTGCAGCTTATTAATACTAAGTTTGGATGCCATCAGTTGCATATCCATAATTACTTTCAACTTACTAACACTAAGGTTGGACGCCATTAATTGCATATCCATAATAACTTTCAACTTACTAATACTAAGTTTGCAGGTAATTAATTGGATATCCCTAATACTTTTCAAGTAATTATGCTAAGTTTTGAGGCCATTGATTGCATATCCATAATTACTTTCAGCTAACTATACTGAGTTTGGAGGCCATTAATTGCATATCGATAATTACTTGCAACTTCTTAATACTAGATTTGGAGGCAATCAATTGCGTATCCATAATTACTTGCAATTAATTAATACTGAGTTTGGATACCATAATTGCATTTCTATAATTACTTGCAATTTATTGATACTAAGTTTGGATGCTATTAATTATATATCCATAATCACTTGCAACTTATTAATACTAAGCTTCGATGCCATTAATTCCATATCCATCCATAATCACATGCAACTTATTAATACTAAGCTTCGATGCCATTAATTCCATATCCATAATTACTTGCTTCTCATTGATACTAAGTTTGAATGCCATTAATTGCATATCCATAATTACTTACAACTTATTAACACCAAGTTTGAAGCCATTAATTGCTTATCCATAATTAATTGCAACTTATTAATACTAAGTTTGGAGGCCATTAATTGCATATCCACAATTATCTACAATTTATTAATACTAAGTTTGCAGGCCATTAATTGCATATCCATAATTAGTTGCAGCTAGTTAATACTTAGTTTGGATGCCATCAGTTGCATATCCATAATTACTTGCAACTTATTAATAGTAAGTTTGGATGCCTTTAATTGCATATCCATAATTACTGGCAACTTATTGATACTAAGGTTTGAGGCCATTAAGTTAATAGCATATTCATGATTACATGCAACTTATTGATACTAAGTTTGGATGCCATTAATTTCATATCCATAACACTTGTAATTTATATATGCTAAATTTGTGTGCCATTAATTGCATATCCATAATTACTTTCAACTTACTAAAATTAATTTGGAGGCAATTAATTACATATCCATAACTACTTACAACTTATTGATACTAAATTTAGATGTCATTAATTGCATATCCATAATTACTTTCAACTTACTAACACAAAGTTTGGAGGTAATTAATTGCACATCCCTAATACTTTTCAGGTAATTATGCTAAGTTTGGATGCCATTAATTGCATATCCATGATTACGTTCAGCTAACGATACTAAGTTTGGAGGCCATTAATTGCATATCCATAATTACTTGCAACTTCTTGATACTAAATTTGGAGGCCATCAATTGCATATCCATAATTACTTGCAATTAATTAATACTGAGTTTGGATACTGTACCATCAATTGCATGTTAATAATTACTTGCACCTTATTGATACTAAGTTTGGATGCTATTAATTATACATCCATAATTACTTGCAACTTATGAATACTATCAATACTATGTTTGGATGCCATCAATTGCATATCCATAATTTCTTAAAACTTTCTGGTACTAAATTTTGATGTCATTAATTGCATATCCATAATTACTTGCAACTCATTAATACTAAGTTTGGAGGCCATGAATTGCACATCCATAATTACTTGTAACTTATTGATATTAAATTTGGATGACATTAATTGCATATCCATATTTGATTTCAACTTACCGATACTAAGTTTGGAGCCCATTAATTGCATATCCACAATTACTTGCAACTAATTGATGCTAAGTTTGGAGGCCATTGATTGCATATCCATAATTACTTTCAACTTACGAACGCTAAGCCATTAATTGTATATCCACAATTACATTCAACTTACTAACATTAAGTTTGGAGGCAATTAATTTCATATTCATAATTACTTGCAACTTTTTGATACTAAGTCTGGAGGCTATTAATTGCATATCCATAATTAATTACAACTTATTGATACTAAGTTTGGATGTCATTAATTGCATATCCATAATTATTTGCTACTTATTAATACTAAGTTTGGAGGCCATCAGTTGCACATCCATAATTACTTCCAACGTATTAATACTAAATAAATTTGGATGACATTAATCGCATATCTATAATTGCTTTCAACTTACTAACACTAAGTTTGGAGGCAATTAATTGGAATCCATAATTTCTTGCAACTTACTGATACTAAGTTTGGAGGCCATTAATTGCATATCCATAGTTACTTGCAACTTATTAATACAAAGTTTGGAGGCCATTAATTGCTTATCCTTAATTACTTGCAACTTACTGAGACTGAATTTGGATGACATTAATTGCATGCCCATAATCACTTACAACTTACTGACACTTAGTTTGGAGGCCATTAATTGCATATCCATAATTACTTGCAACTTATTGATGCTAAGTTTGCAGCCAATAATTGCGTATCCATAATTACTTGCAAATTTGTTAATACTAAGTTTTAATGCTATTAATTGAGTGAGGTCCGGTATCTGCTACTACCAGTAAATTATATATCGCGTTTTAAACTAGTAATAGTTGATAATAATTTTACGGATTTTGAAGTACATGCTGCTGTTTATAATTCTTGACGGCCGTAAATACGTACAGAGTCTTTCTAATGAGCAATGGTTTTACTTATCTTGAAGTACATGCTGTTATTGCAAATTGGACTGCCGTAAATACTTATAGTGTCTTACTAATAAGTAATAATTTTACGTATGTTGAAGTACGCGTTGCTATTTATAATTCTGGATGACCGTATACTGTATACGCATAGCGTCTTTCTAATAGTAATAATTTTAAGCGTCTTGAATTTCATGCTGCCATTTATAATTCTGGATGGCTTAAATACATATAGTGTCTTTCTAAGAAGCAAAGATATTAAACAAACGGATATATGGAATGAATTAAAGACACACCATAGCATTTAGGCAGCAGTGAAAAAGAGAGCCAGCAACTCTAGATACTGAAGGGCATGACATTCCAGTATGGAATGGATCCAAGACACACCTTAACATTTAGGCATCAATGAAAAACAGCCTGCAACCCTAGGCATTAAAAGGCATTCCATTCTTCATATCCACAGGCGGGGGTCGTAATGACATCCCCTCCCGTCTCAAGAGACACTTCTGCATCTTTAACTCGACCATTCCGTCTGAACATTCCATCAATAAGATCTTCGGGGTCATCGCCAGAGGTCACTTCAGTACAAAGAGAGGCTTCACCACGGAGGTTCGCGATATGATCGAGAGGCTTGTGCCTCTGACCAGAAAACTCTGGGCTCACACGAAGGTCAGTTATTTTTCCTTTGCGTTTTGCTGTGTACAGTACTTAGAATAAGGCAGTATCTCTCTCTCTCTCTCTCTCTCTCTCTCTCTCTCTCTCTCTCTCTCTCTCTCACACACACACACACACACACACAAAATTAATCAGCGTGAGAGAGTAGAGATTATTGGAGATCCTATCAAGCCAATGTTATGAAATGTGTTTGAGAGATGGAAAGAGATATTTGTGTAAATATATTTATTGTCATGCATGTTCTATTTGTTTTAAAGGTCTGAGACTGATTTAATTTGTTTAGAGCTTAATTTTTTTCATAATTTTTCTTCTGAGCATAATTTTTTCAGAATTTTTTTCAGAGCATATTGTGTTTTTATAATTTTTTCATTTTTTCACTGCGTAATTTTTTCAGAATTTTTTTCAGAGCATAATTTTTATATAATTTTTCAGACCATAATTTTTTCAGAATTTTTTCTCAGAACATTTGTTTTCATAATTTTTCTCATAGCATAATTTTTTCAGAATTTTCAGAGCATATTTTTTCATAATTTTTTGTATAATTTTTCTCAATTTTTTTAGAGGAGCATAATTTTTTCATAATTGTTTTTCAGAGCATAGTTTTTTCTCATATTTTTTCAGAGATTTTTTCAGAGCATAATTTTTTTCATAATTTGTTTTTCTTTCAGAGCAACCTGCTCCCGACTCCAGCCAAATTCCATTACGTATTTAACTTGCGCGATTTGTCACGCATTTGGCAAGGAATGCTTGGTGCCGCCTCCAATGTAGTGACGTCGGCGAACACTCTCCTGGCTCTGTGGAAGCACGAGTTTTGCCGAGTCATAGCTGACAGGTTAGGTTGATTGATTTGTGGCTATGAAAACTGGCTTCACAACACCTAGGTTACTGACGCCTGACGAGTTAAATCGTGTGGTGGAGTTTTTCACAGTAACACAAAATGTCCTATGTTGTATTTGATTGTGCATACTTGGAAATACTGTAATGTGCATATGAAATACCAGATACAATCCTTCTTCATTTCTCTTTCCTCATAGAGGGGTAGTGCCTTCAGTGCACTCACGGGGTGCACGGTAGGCATTACTTGAAGTTCTTTGTAGTGTCTCTTCGGCCCCTGGCTGCAGTTCCTTTTATTCCTTTTACTGTACCTCATATTCTCTCTCTTTCTATCCACCCTCTCTTAGCAATTTTTTCCTAGTGGAACTGCGGGTTTTCCCCGTGTTACAGCTTTCAAACTATTCTACTCTCAGTTTCCCTCTCATCGCTGAATAACATCATAGGTCCCAGCACTTGGCCTTTGGCCTAAACTCTAAATTATATTCCATTCTATTCAATTCGCTTTAAGCTTTTCTATTCAAGCGAATATACTGGTATCGGTTGAAAATAGAAATAAACACAGAATAGATTCAAATAGCTTCTGTCTTTATTCGCTGATAGATTTACGTCGCCCAAAGATATCAAATGGTTTGAGGATGTTTTGATCAATGAGGCGCAGACTGAGCTCGGAGCCCCGCAGACGAAGCATATTCTTAAGAACCACTTTTTCGTCGATTTCCTCAGGTAGTATTCCGTAGGATAATTAGTCAAAAGGCAACATCAAATTTCAATAAAACTTTTTGTACAGATTTCATTAACAATTAAGTATTCATTTAGAATTTGGAGTATGTTTACATTACAGCAGACACTTATGAAATGCTATTTTTACTTCCAACAATTTTTTTAATAATGGAAACTAACAAAAAAATGTTAGAGATGTGTGTCATAGTAATTCTTTCCGTATCCACAAAGGTAAATATGTTCAAAATTCCGTTTCCTTATTTTCCAATATCAAGGGATGCCCCAGAACCGACGGGTGACGAAGGGGAGGACCTCGATATGGAAATGCCCAAAGTGTACGAACCGATCGCGTCCTTCCAAAACCTGGAGGAGAGGCTGCAGATGTTCCTCTCCCAGTATAATGAGATGGTTCGAGGTGCCGGGATGGATCTGGTGTTCTTCCAGGATGCTATGATCCATTTGATTAGGGTGAGTCTCGCACTTGTGGATCATGAGTCTCAGTTGTGGGTACCATGAGTTTTACACCTGTACAGGGTCTCACACCTGTGTACCACGAGTTTTATACCTGTACAGAGTCTTACACCTAAGTACCACGAGTTTTATACCTGTACAGAGTCTCACACCTGATGTCATGAGTTTTGTACCTGTACAGAGTCTTACACCTAAGTATCACGAGTTTTATAACTGTACAGAGTATCACACCTAATATTATAAGTCTTATACCTATACAGTGTCTCACACACAAGTACCACGAGTTTTCTAACTGTAAAGTGTCTCACACCTAAGTATTATGAATTTTATACCTGTACAAAGTCTCACACACCTAAGTACGATGAGTTTTTATACTTGCACCTATGTACCATTAGTTTTATACCTCCACCTGAGTACTATGAATTTCACACCGAGTATCATGATTAATATTGTACTTGTATCTGTTCTTTTTTTCACTTAAGATTTCACGGATTATCCGTAACCCCGGTGGGAATGCTCTGCTAGTAGGCGTTGGAGGATCAGGCAAGCAGTCCTTGACAAAACTGGCTTCCTTTATTGCTGGGTACAAAACATTCCAGATCACCCTGACAAGGTAATTGTAAAAGAGACCTTTGCTTTTAGTTTTCTTATTTGTTTCTGAGCTGTCAGTTATTCCATTATCTGTAGTCTTGTTATTTTTGTCTGTGTTGAGTTGCATTTCTATTATCTGGACCCAGCTCTCACTCTTGTTATTGATAGTAAAACTGAAATCTTGTCTGATATCAGTGCCAGGATATAATGTGAAAATACTCACGCAGACTGAACTAGGTGCCAATTCACAAAGCTAGTGTGTTAGAGTTATGGTAATGTTGAAATTGTCACAAGTGTATTGAGGATTTAAAATGTTACAAAAATTCTTCTCGCCTTTCTGAAGGTCCTACAACACTGCTAACCTTCTGGAGGACCTGAAAGTTTTGTATCGTACCTGTGGTATACAAGGAAAGGGTACAACGTTCATATTCACAGATCAAGAGGTTAAGGAAGAAGGGTTCCTTGAGTATTTGAATAATGTCTTATCTTCCGGTAAGTACAGATGGATTTCTGTCTGTATCATGTTCCCTGGAATGATTAATCAACAGTATTTTAAAAGATTTTAAAGTGAATACATGATGATTTTAAATTTCATTTGATTTTTTATTTTTATCTATAAAATAAGGTGAATCTTCGATTTGCTTTGTCAGTAAGAGGTGTGCAGTAAGAATCATATGGATTACCTATCTGTTTTTCACTTCATTTCACGACAACCATTACTCATAGCATCCGTTTAATTTGCAAAAGGCATGGTCAGCAACTTGTTCAACAGAGACGAGCAGGGAGAAATCATAAGTGAGTTGATTCCAGTCATGAAGAGAGAACACCCAAGACGACCTCCAACACCCGAAAACGTGATGGATTTCTTCCTCACGAGGACGCGTCAGAACCTCCACGTTGTTCTCTGCTTTTCTCCAGTAAGTGGTCTGAGTTTAGAAGTTGCTCTTTGCTTTTCTCCAGTAAGTGGTCCGGGTTCAGAAGTTGTTCTCTGCTTTCCTCCAGTAAGTGGTCTGAGTTCAGAAGTTGCTCTTTACTTTTCTCTGGTAAGTAGTGAGTTCAGAAGTTGTTCTCAGCTTTTCTCCAGTAAGTGGTCTGAGTTCACAAGTTGTTCTCAGCTTTTCTCCAGTAGTGGTCTGAGTTCTGTTCCCAGCTTTTCTCCAGTAAGTGGTCTGAGTTCACAAGTTGTTCTCAGCTTTTCTCCAGTAAGTGGTCTGAGTTCACAAGTTGTTCTCAGCTTTTCTCCAGTAAGTGGTCTGAGTTCACAAGTTGTTCTCAGCTTTTCTCCAGTAAGTGGTCTGAGTTCACAAGTTGTTCTCAGCTTTTCTCCAGTAAGTGGTCTGAGTTCACAAGTTGCTCTTTGCTTTTCTCCGGTAAGTGGTCTGAGTTCAGAAGTTGTTCTCTGCTTTTCTCTGATAAGTGGTCTGAGGCCAAAAGTTGTTCTCTGCTTTTCTCCAGTTAGTGGTGTGAGCTCAAAAGTTGTTCTCTGCTTTTCTCCAGTTAGTGGTGTGAGTTCAGAAGTTGTTCCCTGCTTTTCTCCAGTTAGTGGTGTGAGTTCAGAAGTTGTTCCCTGCTTTTCTCCAGTTAGTGGTGTGAGTTCAGAAGTTGTTCCCTGCTTTTCTCCAGTTAGTGGTGTGAGTTCAAACGTTGTTCTCTGTGTTTCTCCGGTAAAGTGATCTGAGGCCAAAACCACCTCATGTCACTAGAACCCTCTTCTCACAAGTTAAGGTTACTTCTAAACCTTTATATTTTCTTTTCTTTCTAGTAGAAAGACGTCTTATCTCTTCATTATTACTGAAAGAAGGAAGTTCAGAGGCGGTGTATTTTCTTAATCTCTAGAAAAAACTATTATTGTTCTAGGAGTGTTATTGTTTGGAAATATTAAGGGAAATGAATAAGACATTAACAACTTTATCACAGTCTTTCCTATCCTTTAGCAGACCTAAAGGCTGCTAAAGCATTAGAACAGAAATATGTTTCGTTTTTACATTTAGAATTTCTTATGAATATTTTTTCCCATTTTCATTCTTCTCATTTTTCCACTCAACCATTTCCATTACCATGGTGTGTATATTGTATCGACAACATTGTTATATTTTTTAACTGATAAGAGATAAGTATTCAGTGTCCCAGGTCCGTAAAGATCTTTGTTTTTTCTGATGAGACTTGATGAAGAAATAATGAAATAATGCTGCCTGGCTGTTGGTTTGGATTTTCTTTTTTTTTTTTTTTTTTTTGCAAACAGGAAAACCAGCAGAGAATTTTGTCAACACAGATTATTTTTTTTTTCAAGTTTATGTTATTCATGTCTGAAGTCCACTCATCAGTTCTTTAATTTTGTGTAAGAGTAAAATTTCATCCAGTGATTATTTTGTTACTAGCTTCTTGACAAATAGAGGGAAACAGCCCGTTCAGGAAGGTCAGAATTTAATTGTTACAGTACATGTACATACAGGTAGACTGGTTGAGAAAGCTTAAGAATAAGAGTATGCACGACTAACAAGTATGTCTCTTGACAGATTGGTGAGAAATTCCGAAATCGAGCGATGAAGTTCCCTGGTCTAATCAGTGGTTGTACCATCGACTGGTTCCAACCATGGCCGAAAGAGGCGTTGGTAGCAGTTGCCCACCACTTCTTGGAGAGCTTCGAAATCATTAGCACTAAGGAGGCCAAATTGGGTCTAGTCAGATGCATGGGTGCTATACACGACCATGTAGCACAACTCTGCGCCGATTACTTCCAAAGGTTAGATCAACATTAAGTGTACCACTCACTCACTCACTCACTCACAGTAGACCTCTTCTCTTCACTTTATTTTGTGTCATTCTAGTCCACTTGCACTCATACAGGTCTCAACCATATATAAAAGAGGAGCCCAAGTTTGAGCCTAGGAATAATAACCCTGCTTCATTAGAGAAACAATTATTCAAGAACGCAAACTAGAATAAATTGGTCATCCAATGGAGCAGATTACTATTTCCGAGCTCTTTAGCTTAAACTTCACTTTAGGCTGGGAGGTTATGGCATTGGTTTTCATTGCAGAGATGATATCATTATTTAAAATTTCATGGGGCATTGACTGAAAAGTAAGTCAGCCAAGCCAAAACAAGTCACTCTGTTCTAACTTAGGAATTAATAATATTTTGATTAACATGTGAGTTTAAAGTTATGTGTTGTGAGTGTTTTCACTAGTGGCACAATAATCTAAGGGCCAAAACTTATAGATAAATCTATTTTGCATCAGATTTGGCTCAAACTTACAAAATTAAGCTACGGACATTTTTTCCCAATGTTTCAGACTTAATTGACAATGTTCACACCATGTTACCTATCAGAAATTAATTTTACTTTTATCCAGATCATTAAGATTGAACTTAGAATAGTTTTCAGAATATTTTCTCATTTGAAATTGCTCTCATAAGTGTATCTAAAACAAGGTTCAAAATAATCTTAAAATTGAGTATATCAGGTGAATACTGACAGCACTTAGACAAAATATTTGATCATAATGCAATAAGTGATTATGTATCTTGGACAAAGCCAGTTTATATCAGCTTTCAATAATTTTTTTTTTATTTCAGGTACCGTCGTTCAGCACACGTCACTCCCAAGTCTTTCCTCTCTTTCATCAGCATTTACAAGAAAGTGTACAGTGAGAAGAAAGAGGACATTGGAGAGTCTGCCACCCGCATGACGTCAGGTCTTGACAAACTACAGGAGGCATCCCGGGAGGTGGAGCGTCTCAGGGAGGAGCTGTTTGTCATGGAGGAAGAGTTGGCTGTGGCCTCAGAAAAGGCTGATAAGGTCATCAGACAAATATTCTTTGATTGTTTGACTCTTGAGTTCAGTATGTTAGGATATGCTTGGTTATGTGGATTTTCTTTCCGTATGTTGTGGATTATGACTTGATGTCCAAAGTAGGAAGGATCATTATCATTATTGTGAAATAGGGCAATGAGGCAGCTGATGACTTTGCTAAACTTGTGCACAGCTTTCCTGAAGGACCTGTTTTAATTAATCAGCGACATAATAAGCAGATTTACAGAGTTTGGACAGTGAAAGGAGAAGAGACCAAAGGAAACAATGAAAAAGTAAAAGGCAGAAAGCAGTGCAGCTTTGGCCAGAGGGATGTGACAGAGAACTATTGGTAGCATCTACTAGTAGTGTGCACTCTTTAAGCACTACTGTCCTTATTAGAGAAACTGGTAAAAAGAAAAAGTAATGAGGCATTATGAATTGTTTGTATACAAGGCTTTCAGCTAATGTAACATTTCAAGCTTCTCATTGCAGGTATGGTTATATATCTCGGTACTGTATAAAGTTTCTGTTGAGCAATAGATTAAGTCCAGCATGCTTGCTTCAGTCATTGGGAAAATCTGCATAGTTCTAGTAGATGAGAATGATATCCAGTTGACTGAAAATAATGCTGTAAGAGTTTGGGCCTAACTTGGGAATAGTTATGTCTCCTGTCAGTTCGATTAGGTTGGCAGGAAGAAAGAATAAGAACTGTAAATTAGATAAGGCTGACAGGGTGAAAAAACTCAGCCTTTTCTCTTGGCATCTAACAGATCCTGGTAGAAGTGACCCGCAGTGCAGAAGAGGCAGAGACTATTAAAGAGGAAGTGGAAAAAGTGCGCGATAAGGCGCAGGCCCTTGTGGATGACATTGCTAAAGACAAGATGCTAGCAGAAGAGAAGCTGGAAGCTGCTCGTCCTGCTCTAGAAGAGGCTGAGGAAGCTCTCAATACCATAAAACCAGCTCATATTGGTAAGAAGACAAAACCCGTTTCATGTATATAACCTGTTGTTATTCTAGATAAAGTAACAGTTTCATGTACTTAAAATTATGAATGTATCCCCTATATTCTAAATTTTGAAACCACTCTTGGTTTTTCTCCTTCAGTGAAAGTTGTATGCTTATTTTACACAAATTTGTTATAAATAGAACATTGTTCAAACAGTGGTTATATTTTTTCTTCAATATCAGCAACCATTCGAAAGCTGGGTCGACCACCACATCTTATCATGAGGATCATGGACTGCGTTTTATTACTCTTTCAACGTCGCCTCCAACCTGTGAAGCCAGATGGTACAGCACCCTGTCCAAAACCATCCTGGCCAGAGAGTCTTAAGGTAGAGAAATGCTTCCCTTTTCAACATTTTTCTTGTTGAACCAGGCCTGGTTTTGCAGCCTTGTCCATCTTTGTCTCACAGTATACACCACAAAGAAAATATCAAGCTCAGACGTAATACTTCGCTTATCTTCCTGATGATAACTTCCTGTTTCTTTCCTTTCAGATGATGGCAAGCACCACATTCCTGCTTTCTCTGCAGAACTTTCCCAAGGATACGATCAATGATGAAGTTGTGGAACTCCTTGAACCGTATTTTGATATGGAAGATTATGACATGGACACTGCTAAGAGGGTGTGTGGTGACGTGGCTGGCCTTCTGTCGTGGACCCGCGCTATGGCCTTCTTTTTTGGTGTCAACAAGGAGGTTTTACCTCTAAAGGTTCGAGTGTGGATGTTTGGATTTTGGGGTGAAGTTTGGTTTCATTTTTATTAATCTCAAAACTAAGCAAAATTTTGATATTTTATTGAGAGGAAATGGAACTTGGCAGGGATTATCAAAGAAAGTTATGCAGTAGCAGTGATGACTTCATCAGAATCTCCAGTTTGTATTACCTTGATGAAAATTAAGGACTCTAACTAACAAATCAGTTAAATATATTCTAGTAGGCGTCAGAGTGGCCAGAAATACCAACATTTGAATGTTCTTTCTCCAGTCCAACTTAGCTCTGCAAGAAGCTCGCCTAAGGGTTGCCATGGGTGATCTAGAAAGAGCACAGGCGGAGTTGGATGACAAGCAGCGTCAGTTGGACATCGTCCGAGGTCAGTATCAAGCGGCTTTAGCTGAAAAGCAGAAGCTCATTGATGCAGCTAATGTCTGCAGGCGGAAAATGCAAGCTGCGGCCACTCTCATCAACGGTCTTGCTGGAGAGAAGGTCCGATGGACTCAACAAAGTAAAGCTTTCCGTCAGCAACTCGGTCGGTGAGTGACAGATGTGGAAGGAAAAAATAATTTTCCTAGCGTTTTATTTTTTATTACGTAATTAGAATTTAATTTACTGCCTCGTATGTCTTTTCTCATATACTTTAATTTCATATCATGTTCATGAATCCAGTGATGAAAACACATTCTCATTCTTCGTGCTTGTCTTGAATGGTTAAGAAAAAGCCACTTTATACACAAAAATTTAAGTGAGTAAATACATAACTGGAGTTTTAGACCTTCACTAAGGTCCTCCTCAGATGTACAAAGTTTACAAAGACATAAAAGTGCAAATACATAATGATTTTTAAAAGGGCAATTGAAATGGAAACCGTCAGTCTGGGGGCCTTCCTTGAGCATCATCATTTCCTGAAGGCGTCTTCTTGTTATTGTATAGGTAATTAAGTCGTCGCTGGCCGAAGGAGCAATTTCTTCTAAAATATCTAATTGTAGGTTTGCTGTCAGGCATATTAACTGGTCTGTGAGAACTTCTTCTGAGGTGAAAGCCTTGTTTTTCTCAGCACAGCTGAAGAGGACATTAATGAAGGTCGAAAGCTCCTGTTCTGTATTTACTCACTTAAATTTTGTTGTATAAAGTGGCTTTTTCTTAACCGTGTTCATAAATGGTTGTGGTTCCTCTTACAGATTACCAATACCCTGCCAGTCATCTATAATTAAATGTAGTAGGTGTTACAATGCATCAAGCAGTCATTTAATGTAACTTGCTGAGAGGCAAGAAAGGATTTTAGGAATATTTTAAAGGAAAGAGTTTGATTGCATCGTTGCAGTGAAAAGCATCTACTGGCACAAGTACTTGGTAATACGCACTCACCGTTTACAGTACTTGGTAATACACGCTCAAAATTTACAGTACTTGGTAATACACACTCAGAGTTTACAGTACTTGGTAATACACGCTCAAAATTTACAGTACTTGGTAATACACACTCAAAATTTGGTAATACAGCTCAAAATTTACAGTACTTGGTAATACACACTCAGAGTTTACAGTACTTGGTAATACACGCTCAAAATTTACAGTACTTGGTAATACACACTAAAAGTTTACAGTACTTGGTAATACACAAAGTTTACAGTATTTAGTAATACGCACTCACCGTTTACAGTACTTGGTAATACGCTCTCAAAGTTTACAGTACTAGGTAATGCACAAAGTTTACAGTATTTACACTCACCGTTTACAGTAATCTCACACAGTACTAGGTAATGCACAAAGTTTACAGTACTTGGTAATCCACACTCAAAGTTTACAGTACTTGGTAATACACACTCAGAAGCTTACAGTACTTGGTTCTTGGTAATACACACTCAAAGTTTACAGTACTTGGTAATAAACACTCAGAGTTTACAGTACTATACTTGGTGATACACATTCAGCTCCTGTATCTTACAGACTTGTAGGAGACGTCCTAACGACAACGGCCTTCCTGTCGTACGCCGGACCTTTCAATCAAGAGTACAGGACTAGAATGACGGATTCGTGGACGTCACTTCTCAATAATCACAAAATTCCATACACAGTTGAATTGGATATAACGACATGGCTCGTAGACAACGCCACGGTGAGTAATAACTCGAGACGATCTTATAATTATTATTTTTTATTGGACATTGTCCCTTGGAAATATGTTCCACCTACAATGTGCTCATTTGTGGTATTGTATGTATATCCTTGCTGTGGATTGGTGTCGATGACTACCGATTTTGTTACGCCAGTTCATAGTAAATCAGTCAGTTAATGCACCAGTGTATAATTTCGTGTTTTCTATGTTGTGGCAATTTATAATCATGTAACACAAATTATCTTTTTAATAGGACTTAGGCTGTGTGAATGAACTTTGCTTGAAAATTATAAAGGTGGGAAACTTTTTGTGAGAGAGAGAGAGAGAGAGAGAGAGAGAGAGAGACTGAATACTGATCACTTGCATCTGTAGTTTCTCTCTCTCTCTCTCTCTCTCTCTCTCTCTCTCTCTCTCTCTCTCTCCAGCAGCTGTAACTAGAAATTGTGAACTGAAAAAAGGTACATAATTCATTGCCTTGTGGATTTTAAGAAAATGCTTGCATATCTTTCTTTTCTTGTCCAAGATCAAAGAAGGGTCTATCTCGTTGTGAACTAAAGTTTTGACCGGGTGCACTAAAGAGAGAGAGAGAAGAGAGAGAGAGAGAGAGAGAGAGAGAGAGAGAGAGAGAGAGAGAACCTTTCCGTCAGTCAGAAGGTTAAGAATATGTAATTTCTCATCTTCCTCCTTTCCTTGCAGGTTTCTGAGTGGAATCTCCAGGGTCTTCCAAACGATGAGCTGAGTATCCAGAATGGCCTCATCGTCACCAAAGCGTCCTGTTACCCTCTTCTAATTGACCCACAAGGACAAGGAAAGATCTGGATCAAGAACAGGGAGTCACAAAATGAGCTTCAGGTTAGTGAATTTGTGCTTCCTTATATGGATAGTTGTTTCCTGAACTCGTTAGCTCACTCAAAGCAGAAAGTATAACCTTTCAGTTCAACTGAAGAATATCCAGGAAGTGTTCCCTACAATAAGGTACCTTTATATGCCTATTATTTATTCATTCTTTATTATGTAGTCTCAACGATTTATTGGCATAAAGAGCTTTTTGCTTGGTTTTTGGTAATCTGATTTCTCTCTCTCTCTCTCTCTCTCTCTCTCTCTCTCTCTCTCTCTCTCTCTCTCTCTCTCTCTCTCTCTCTCTCTGATGCTAATATAACCCTAAATCTATTCTTTTGTGTGGAAATGTACGTTCTTACTATTCCTTTTATTTTTTTGCCAGAATCTTGATCACTCCCATAATTGTTGCTGCTTTTCCTATTGTTGTCTCTGTTCTTATATTGGTTTTAGACATGCTTATAAAACATCTTTCAAAGATAAAATTGACCTTTTGAGTAAGCGGAATGACTTTGCAGATAACCTCCCTCAACCACAAATATTTCCGAACGCATCTCGAGGATTCCTTGTCTTTGGGACGTCCCATGTTGATCGAGGATGTTGAGGAGGAACTGGACCCAGTCCTCGATAACTTACTTGAGAGGAACTTCATCAAGTCCGGATCGATCCTGAAGGTACAGTAGATGCTAGAATTGGCCTTTTGTTTTTCAGTATTTTTCCCAAATGAGAGAAATGGATAAGACTGTTGAAGTCATTTGGTTGGCCCAGTAGAAAGAGAATGAGAAGAACCAACACTAGATTAAGTCTTATTAACTGCTTGTATATATGAATAGTAATCACAGAAAAAGGAAAGTGAACCTATGACATGGAAACTAAGTCGTCAAAGATATAGTTTTTAAAAGGAAAGTTAGGCATTAGAGTTAGACTAGCGACAAGCTAACTCTCTCTCTCTCTCTCTCTCTCTCACACACACACACACACACACATACACATACATACACCCATGTTTGATTGATGCTTCACATCAATTTAAAGCAGAAAATAAAATAAATCTAAAATTATTTTAACATCCATTTTCAATGCGAAGAAAATTCCAAAATCTCTTATTCTTACATATCCATTTCAGGTACTCGTTGGAGATAAAGAATGTGATATCATGCCTGGTTTTATGTTGTACATAACTACGAAACTCCCAAACCCTGCTTATACTCCTGAAGTTTCAGCCAAAACGGCCATCATAGACTTTACAGTGACGGTTCACGGTCTGGAAGATCAACTGTTAGGTATGAATTTCTTTTTTAGTTTTCTGCAATAACGTGTAAATTATGCCTAATATATAGTAGTTAAAGGTTTTATATGCTAATCTGCGACGATTAGAAACCCTAAGATTGCTCTGTTCGGTGACCATTCCTTTCCCTCTACCGAAAACAAAAAACACTTCTATCTTCTATATCTATAGAATTTATTTACTAATTTGTTAATTTATTTTTGCTCTTTTAACAAGTGATCTCTGCTTTCTGTATTTCCCAATACCTTCTGTTACTTCTTTCTAATGAACACCATATTCTTTGGAAACTTGTATTTCAAATAATAATAATAATAATAATAAAAATAATAATAATAATAGTAATATCTTGCCTTCCTTGAATCCCATCACATCCTTTCATTCTAAAGGTGAGTTAGATTTGCTTTTCGTCCTTATTTAGTCTCATGCCTGAATTTGGTAGGAGAACTAGTTTACCCATCAGAGAAAGAACTATATTCTTCATATTCTGTACTTAAACAGGTCGTGTGATCCGAACGGAGAAGAGTGAGCTGGAACAAGAACGTGTGGCCCTCATCGAAGAGGTAATGGAGAACAAGAGACGAATGAAGGAACTAGAAGATAATCTTCTATTCCGTCTAACGTCTGTTCAGGTCAGTCTCGAGGAAGAGAAAAATATTTGTATTTTTAAATATATTTATTTAGCATTATTTTATGCTAGTGACAATGAAAGACAGTAAAAGTGCATTGTGTGTAATAATTTCTAATTTACCACTTCAATTACTGTCAGCATAAACGGGAATTATTTTTTTTTTTTTTTTTTGCAAATTTTATGTTTTTCATGGTAATTTTACGTTTCAGACGTAGAAAAATATTTAAGTTTTTGCTTGTGTGTTGTTATTATACTTTGTACTTCATTTACAAAGCTGTCCATCTTATTGTGCTTGATGTTTCCTCCACAATACAATATGACCTATGGATAGAAGGGAAAAGTGTTTTTCAGTGGAGAGTCCCTTTCATCTAGTTTCTTCAGTTCTGCCATAGCAATGCTGTTTAATACCAGACACTTATACTCCACGAAAACAAAATGTAACCTCCATGAACATGTCTACTGGCGTTGGCAACCATGCAATTAATTCCAACAGCCACCTTAATCCTCTCCTATTAGGGATCACTGGTGGACGACGAGGATCTGATCATGGTCCTACAGGATACTAAGTCTACGGCTCAGGACGTCAGCACGAAGCTCCGCATCGCGTCGGAGACCGAAAAGAAGATTAACGGGGCGAGAGAAGAGTATCGTCCGGTGGCAACTCGAGGATCGATCTTATATTTCCTCATCACGGAGATGTCAGTCGTCAATTGCATGTATCAGACGTCTCTCAGGCAGTTCCTGGTCATGTTTGATATGTCCATGAACAGGTGAGGATCCTGACTGTTTTCCTGTACACTTGAAAGGTATTAGAATATATACTGTATATATATATAATATATATATATATATATATATATATATATATATATATATATATATATAATATTAGAATATATTTATATATAGAATATATTTATATATATTATATATATACATACTAATTACACACACACATATATATATATATATATATATACAGTATATGTATATATATATATATATATATATATATATATATATATATATATATATATATATATATATATATATATATATATATATATTTATGTATGTATCACATTCAATGAGACTTTCGCTACATGAGAAAACATTTAGAAATATGTCAATCATTTTCAAGTTGAATTTACCAAAGCCATTTTGTTTGCTCGTACTTGCAAATTAAATGTGCACATTAAGGTACTTGTCAACCTAACGTTGTTCGGAAATACCATCAAGTATCATTAACATATTTGTGAGACATTACTTTCTTGTTGTTCAACCCACGTTGTTTCTTGCCTCTTCCAGGTCAGAGCGGAGCAACTCGCCGAAGAATCGCATTTGCAACATCATCCGCTTCCTGACGAACCAGGTGTGGAAGAACGCCTGCCGGGGTTTCTACGAGAGGCATAAGTTCCTCTTCACCCTGCTGTTGGCCATGAAGATCGACATGCAGAGCGGGGACATCAGCCATGAGGAGTTCATGAAGTTCATCAAAGTAACAGTTCCTTTCTTAGAAGTGTCTATAGAGGGCCGAGTTTCGTAGGCTCATTGAAGTTTTTGGGTTAGAGCAGTACTAGTAAAGAAACACTGGACTATTCTGATTAGCGCAAAACTTTTTCAGGAATACCTGAAGTTTTCTGATAGACAACATATATTCGAGAATTTCGAAGTTTTCCGATAATGACAAAACTCTTCAAGATAAACTGAAGTTTTCTGACAGGGGCAAACAACTTCGAGACTTTTTGAAGCTTTCTGATAATAGAAAAATTCCAGGCTTATTGAAGTGTGCTGATAGGGGCAAACGTCTTAGAGACTTTTCGAGGTTTTCTGATAAGAGCGAACATCCTGAAGTTAGCTGATAGGATCCAAATGCTTCAAGACTTAGAAGTGCAATGTTAATAGCAAACTCTTCAAGATAAATTGAAGTTTTATAATATGAGGAAGTCTTACAGTCTTATCAACAGAATTTATTAGTAAACTGTAACTGGATTATTTTCATAATTTATATTTAACCCCTTTTGTTAAATGATCTCTGTCAGTCTCTCTTGTTGAATTTTAGAGTCAGGTCGAGGTGTTGCCTTTAACCAAAGTAAATGAATGATAGGAAAATAATGAGAATAATAGTTAACTGAGTATGAGTGTACATTCTACTAAGCAAAATGAAATGAATGATAGGAAAATAATGAGAATAATAATTTACTGAGTATCTGTGTACATTCTACCGAGTAAAACAACCCCTTTTTGTCATATTTTGCAAAATTAGGGAACATCCGATTTATGATCTTATATAACCTTAGGGTGGTGCTTCCCTGGACCTAAAAACTGTGCAACCGAAGCCCTTCCGATGGATTCTGGACATCACGTGGCTCAATCTAGTGGAGCTTTGCAAGCTGCCCCAGTTCATCAACATCCTAGAACAAATTACGGACAACGAGAAGGACTGGAAGATGTGGTTCGAGAAAGATAAGCCAGAGGAGGTAATTTGCTGTTTTTATTTTATTATTTTGTTAAATCACTAATATACCCACAAGGCAATATTTGCTAGGTATTCGAAACTTGTTTGCTCTAGAATATAGCTTCCCACTGTTTTCCGTGGTATGCTCAGTAAATGTCTCTTGAGTAAAATTAAAGTTGTTGTTGACTAAACAACATTTAGCCTCATCATACCAGTACCATGGAAACAAGGAAAGTTAAAAGATGGAAAAATTGCTTAAGCAGGAGGGATGCGAAAGTCTTACCTATTATGGAGTCGAAGATTATAAAGTTAAGGAACAACGAAAGCAAGAAGACTCAGGAAGTGTTGATATTTCGAGGCCTTTGGTAAATTGATAACCCCACTTGGTAATGTTAATTAACGAATAGAAAATGGAAATAACTTCTTAGGAATTACAATTCTTTGAAGCCAATAGTACCCTTGAAATGGCACAGAGATGTTAAGTTTGGTCACATTCACCGGTTGGTAGATTGGTCATGTGGCAACACAGGCTCTTCCTGTTATAGGCTTTATACGTATGTTTATGTACACACGAACATATGTGATCTCTTGCTATATATATTTGTTTTTCTGCATTTTGAAAGATTAAAATTGTTAACTAAATTTGTGTTTTATTCATTTGTTGATTTCTGTTAACAGGAAGAGCTCCCGTGTGGGTATTCGAAAAACTTGGACATGTTCCGCCAGTTGCTGCTTATACGTTCATGGTGCCCAGACAGAACCATTTCCCAGGCTCGGAGATATATTCGAAGTGGGTATTATTTCCTCAACCGTATTTGCATACTATACATACATACACACATATATAATATATATATACTATATGTACAGTATGTATATGTGTATGAATATAAATATATATATATATATATATATATATATATATATATATATGAATATATATATATATACTATATTATATATATATATATATATATATATATATATATATATATATATATATATATATATATATATATATGTGTATGTGTGTGTGTAAATTTTGAAGCCCCATGACTTTCTGTAAATTAAATTCTGGTATTTTCTAGAGATCAGATGAAAGATAATCATGAAGGATATATTATTTAGTTTTCAAATCACAAGTCAAATTAAATTAAGGACAAAAGCTAATTCTCTCATCATTGTGACAATCCCTTGGATGAAGACGGCTAAAGAAAACTCTAAGTTACACAATGTTCCTTGAAATGGCTGGGGTTCTCAGACTTCTGTTTACGGAGAGCAAGGATTGTAAGCTGAGGTCAGCAGATTGCTCAGTGAATTGTCACTGGCATAATTTGATAAGGATGGAGGTTTTCAAAATCATGCTCGGGTGATTTTAAAGGCCGTCCATTATCCTGATAAACGGACACTAAATTGTGCAAACCCTGCAACGAGTTTCTTACATGCTGCGCTTAGTTTGACAGCTGATGTCTCACACCAGTTGTGGATACACAGTGCACTGTATTTAAGGGAATAACTGTTTTATTGAAAATATTTTTTGTGTAGTTTTCACAGTAGAAGTAGCAGTAGCAATTGTATGTGCAATATATATGTGTATATATATATACGTATGTATGTATATATATATTTATATATATACATATATATATATATATTATATATATATATATATATATATATATATATATATATATATATATATATATATATATATATATATATATATATATATATATATATATATATATATATATATATATATATATAAGCAATTAATCCTGGAGTGAACCCATTTAAGAAGGTTATGTAAATAAGCTTAGATGCAATACAATTAAAAGGAGTTTCATTTAAAAGATACACATTCCTGTCATGGTTTATTCAGTTTTGGTCATCAAACAATAGTGAAAGAACCAGTGAACTTTCGTCACGAGAGTGCAAGGAAAAACAGTAGTGTTGAGTATAGGGAGTTTCACCTCTCTCTCTCTCTCTCTCTCTCTCTCTCTCTCTCTCTCTCTCTCTCTCTCTCTCTCTCTTATCTTGGACCTACACGATATTTCTAAAAAGGTGTATTGACAATGAACTGTTCTGGATTTATCTTTACAGATGTTTGCAATATATTACCACCTTTCAAAACTTGATAACGAGGTACATTCCTTCCACACCAATAAGTGTGCATTCCCACTCTTTCTTAACATTCTTTGTTTATGTATAATTATTTGGTATTCCCTTCCTCAACCTTTTATACCCTTCTGAAAGGTCTGCATTTCCTTTGCGTTCCTTTACAGGGGTTCTTTATGGGAAAAATAACCTAACATTATACAGAATACTATTTTATATCTAGGGACATGGAGATGATATTGTGGAGTTTAACACTGGTGTAGAAAAGCACTTTCCTGTAGCTGGTGGGACTTTTACCTTAAACGTAGCTTGTATTAAATGTAGTTTGCTGTATCGTATTGCTAATAAATGTATAAATACCAGTTGGTGCCACAATGACAAGGCTATAGACAATTTTTTGAAGTTATCCTTTATATTTTCAGGTTGAGAAGACTGATTGAAGGAGATTAAGTCTAGATAGCTTATAATTATTTTTTGCATATTTTGTGTACAGATAATATTAACCTTTCATAAGAATTTTTTTAAAATTTGTTGCCAATGGTGTATTGTAGTAAGAGAATCTGTTCGTTATTTGAATCTCTTATTTTTTTTAAGTGTGATTATGTAGAGTGATGCAGGTTTTATATGATTTTTATGATCCAGAGATGATGGAAAAATTTCACAGAAATAAGAATAATGCAAAATAAGCTTCCAGCCAACTAAAAAAAAGTAGACCCTAACATGAGTGTGCTCATTTCCTTACAAACATTTAATAACTTCGTATTTTTTGCAAAACATACATAGGTTCACTTGGAGAACAATATGCAGACAGTGTCATCTTAGACCTGGAAAGCACCCTGGAAGAATCTGACTGCAGAACTCCCCTCGTCTGCCTCTTGTCACAAGGGGCTGATCCCACGGCACAGATCGAAGTTCTGGCAAAAACTAAAGAGATGGGTAGGCAATCCTTCTAGTAATATAGATTAGGTAAATCTATAATGTCTTATAGATTCACATTTCTCTTCCATAGAATTCTGCGGGGCAGTGACAGTTCTTGGAAATCAGGTCTTCACATTGTTTAACGTTGAAAATACTTTTTGGTGTCCCTTCAGTTGGCGGGACACTAAAACCTCCAAATAGACTGAAATAATTTCAATACCAGTTCTTAATCTCTTCCTCTAGTGCACGCCATCTAGTGTTATCTTGGAGGTTTTGAATCACCTTGTCAGTTAATTTGTTATTTGAAATTCTGTTATAATTGCACAGGTTGAAATGCCTTATCAACCCACATAGATATACATAATAGACTGTATATTACTTTCCAGAGATGAAATCCATCTCAATGGGTCAGGGCCAAGAATCGCACGCCAGACGACTTCTCTCGGAATCCATGACAGCAGGCCGGTGGCTCCTCCTCCAGAACTGCCACCTGAGTCTGGATTTCTGCCAGGAGATGCTGGACGCCGTCACGGATTTCGGAAACGTACACAAAGGCTTCAGACTCTGGATCACAACGGAGGTTCATCCACTTTTCCCCATAGGACTCTTGCAGGTTATTTAATTAAGCATTCTCTTACTACTGTTTGTCTTTCCTTATTTTCTTAGCTCCATTTTCCCTGCGTATTGCTGTGGGTTGATGATGGTTTTGTAGCTGGGATGTCTGAGGTATTTGAATTTTATTATTTTAAAAGAATTTAGGATTGAAGAGGTAACTTTTCATTAATCAGTATTGCTTGTCATTAGAATTTGAATCTTGACTAATTAGTATTAAGTGTTACTTAAAATGCCATGTGCCTGTTTCATATAATAGAAGAAATTCATTGTACTGAATGTTCATTTCTTTGTATATGTCTTCGGTAATCCATCTCACCCTTCATCGCGTTAAAGACAAAAAAATTTAACTTAATTTCTTCGCCACCTCACTGTCACCTTGTTATTACATGAATGATTCTTTACAATGCCACTGAGAAAGATTCATTCGCAGATTTCTGTCAAGTTCACTAATGAACCTCCACAAGGAATACGAGCGAGTTTGAAGAGAACTTACGCTGAAATCTCCCAGGTAAGGTCAAAGTCAGGTCACTTTAACTCAAGGTTACAGCAATTAATATTTATGCAGGATAATGCGAATATATTCTATATGTTTATAAAATGAGAAACATATTCTTTGGAAGTTTGAATTTCAAGTCAGTGGCCCCTGTGGGCTTGTTCTATATGGATAAGGTTCATCTTCTGGATACAGTAATAATAATAATAATAATAATAATAATAATAATAATAATAATAATAATAATAATAATAATAGTATCTTTATAAGGCTCAAAACCTTGGACAGATTCATGATGCTGAATTCATTCCAGGACTTACTGGACTATTCAAATGCTCACCAGTGGCCCCGGCTCTTGTATGCCACTGCGTTTCTCCACACCGTGGTCCTGGAACGTAGAAAATACGGTTCTCTGGGCTGGAATATACCTTATGAGTTCAATCAGGCGGATTTCCAGGCGTCTGTCCAGTTTATTCAAAACCATCTGGATGACATGGACCCTAAGAAGGTAAGATTCTACTTTCCAATAAGGTATCAGTGTTCAAAATGTCTTCTTTGAAGGAGATATTTTCTCTCTCTCTCTCTCTCTCTCTCTCTCTCTCTCTCTCTCTCTCTCTCTCTGTCAAATATCTGGTAACTAATGAATCTCCAGGATTTGTGATGTCAAAACCTTCCTATTCCGGATAACAGGACATGGAATTAGAACTAAAATCAGAGCTTCATAAATACCCACACATCAGTTATATTAAAGTTACTTTGAGAGAAATTATAAATGGACGAAATCCACCGGAACATCCTTTTTTTTATAAAATGCGTTTTTTGTAGCAATAAATGAAATTTTTTTAATGTACGGTATATATAAATGTTGCATACTTTGTAAACTGAAGTCACATCTAGTCGTGCAGTCTTTTAATGAATAATTTCTACTTGATGTATTGTAATTCCCCTATGCAGTCATATGTAATCATCTAAATTTTGCAACACTACCTGAGTACCCTGATGAATGACTTTTGGCTTGTCATCAATAGGGTGGAAAAGATATGTATAATATTACAGCCAATGCCATTCACCATAGAGGGTTTCCCCCGTATGCATACCGCGCCTGGGTTACCTGTTGTTGTTCTGTACTTTTGTAAGTTTTTGCACAATAAAGTGTTTCTCTCTTTATGTTCTTCCGTAGGGCGTTTCGTGGGTCACGGTTTGTTATATGTTGGGTGAGATCCAGTATGGCGGAAGGGTTACGGAGGATTTCGACAAGAGATTGCTCCTCACTTTCCTGCACGTATGGTTCAATGAACGACTGCTCACGTCTGATTTCAGGTGAGGAGACTCAGGTGCCACTTGCAAAGAAAAGTTGCAAGTTATGTTAAAATTAGTAATTAAGTGCTTTCCTTTATCATGTCATGTAACAGTAGTCATATGTCACAAACATCACGCATTTTGTATTAGTCAGATTTTAACCTAAGGTTTTGCGTCGTTTTTTTATCGTCATATCGCTTCATGGTTATCTAATTACAAGGTTAATTCTCTAATTAGATAACATTTACTAATATCATTTATTGCCAGATTAATTATAACATATGACTGTATCTTCATCACCAGATTATATCACAAACATCTGATATCTATTCTTATGATTATAAAACAAATATGAGAAAACACCCTTTTCATTGTATATCGCAAAAAATTTATAATACATTCATATGTAGATTATGCGACAAATATCTGATCATATCATGAAATCGGCAGATTCTACCAGGGATATGGCCTCCCGATGTGTAAAAGTCAAGCTGATTATATAGAATTTGTCAATCTTCTCCCGCCTACTGACTCTCCGGAAGTATTTGGCTTACATCCCAATGCTGACATCACGTGAGTCTAACCTAGATGTTGTGACGTCAGTCTTAGTAGCAATAAATCAATCAGTCAATCACGTGAGTCTCGTGAATTGTGTTTTTATTATCTCAGAGTTAAAGGTAGTGATGAAGTGAATTATTTTCAGGTTCCCGCTCAGCCAAATTCGAAGGCACTGGTGAAGGGAATTCCTTGAAGGTTCCTTGCAGTTAGATTTGATTGCTTCAAGTTTCCCTCCCTAAGTTTTTATTGGATTGAAGTCGATTAAGATTTAATTAAAGAACTTATTAGGTTCTCATTTTCTGTAGCCAGCATGCTTTTGTATATATCCATTTTAAGTTGATTAATTTTTAAGTAAGTCAGTGTTTTTCAGTATTTGACTTTATTCCCTCTCAGGTACCAAACTAACAGCTAAGGATTTTGTAAATACATTATTATTTGTTCAGCAGCTGATGAATTCCCTCTCAGGTACCAAATTAACATACAGTAGTTAATTTCCTCTCAGGTACCAAATTAACACAGCTGTGCCATTTCTAAACACATTAGTATTTTTTCAGCGGCTGATGAATCCCCTCTCAGGTACCAAATTGACACAGCTAGGTAATTTCTAAACACATTAGTATTTTTTCAGCAGTTGATAAATTCCCTCTCAAGTATCAAATTAACACAGCTGTGCCATTTCTAAACACATTAGTATTTTTTCAGCAGTTGATAAATTCCCTCTCAGGTATCAAATTAACACAGCTAGGTAATTTCTAAACACATTAGTATTCTTTCAGCAGCTGATGAATTCCCTCTCAGGTACCAAATTAACACAGCTAGGTAATTTCTAAACACATTAGTATTTTTTCAGCAGCTGATGAATTCCGTCTCAGGTACCAAATTACCACAGCTAGGTAATTTCTAAACACATTAGTATTTTTTCAGGAGTTGATGAATTTCCTCTCAGGTATCAAATTAACACAGCTAGGTAATTTCTAAACACATTAGTATTTTTTCAGCAGTTGATGAATTTCCTCTCAGGTATCAAATTAGCACAGCTAGGTAATTTCTAAACACATTAGTATTCTTTCAGCGGCTGATGAATTCCCTCTCAGGTACCAAATTAACACAGCTAGGTAATTTCTAAACACATTAGTATTTTTTCAGCAGTTGATGAATTTCCTCTCAGGTATCAAATTAGCACAGCTAGGTAATTTCTAAACACATTAGTATTCTTTCAGCGGCTGATGAATTCCCTCTCAGGTACCAAATTAACACAGCTAGGTAATTTCTAAACACATTAGTATTTTTTCAGCAGTTGATGAATTTCCTCTCAGGTATCAAATTAGCACAGCTAGGTAATTTCTAAACACATTAGTATTCTTTCAGCGGCTGATGAATTCCCTCTCAGGTACCAAATTAACACAGCTAGGTAATTTCTAAACACATTAGTATTTTTTCAGCAGTTGATGAATTTCCTCTCAGGTATCAAATTAGCACAGCTAGGTAATTTCTAAACACATTAGTATTCTTTCAGCGGCTGATGAATTCCCTCTCAGGTACCAAATTAACACAGCTAGGTAATTTCTAAACACATTAGTATTTTTTCAGCAGTTGATGAATTTCCTCTCAGGTATCAAATTAGCACAGCTAGGTAATTTCTAAACACATTAGTATTCTTTCAGCGGCTGATGAATTCCTCTCAGGTACCAAATTAACACAGCTAGGTAATTTCTAAACACATTAGTATTTTTTCAGCAGTTGATGAATTTCCTCTCAGGTATCAAATTAGCACAGCTAGGTAATTTCTAAACACATTAGTATTCTTTCAGCGGCTGATGAATTCCCTCAGGTACCAAATTAACACAGCTAGGTAATTTCTAAACACAGTAGTATTTTTCAGCAGTTGATGAATTTCCTCTCAGGTATCAAATTAGCACAGCTAGGTAACTAAACACATTAGTATTCTTTCAGCGGCTGATGAATTTCTCAGGTACCAAATTAACACAGCTAGGTAATTTCTAAACACATTAGTATTTTTCAGCAGTTGATGAATTTCCTCTCAGGTATCAAATTAGCACAGCTAGGTAATTTCTAAACACATTAGTATTCTTTCAGCGGCTGATGAATTCCTCTCAGGTACCAAATTAACACAGCTAGGTAATTTCTAAACACATTAGTATTTTTTCAGCAGTTGATGAATTCCCTCTCAGGTACCAAATTAACACAGCTAGGTAATTTCTAAACACATTAGTATTTTTTCAGCAGTTGATGAATTCCCTCTCAGGTACCAAATTAACACAGCTAGGTAATTTCTAAACATTAGTATTTTTCAGCAGTTGATGAATTTCCTCTCAGGTATCAAATTAGCACAGCTAGGTAATTTCTAAACACATTAGTATTCTTTCAGCGGCTGATGAATTCCCTCTCAGGTACCAAATTAACACAGCTAGGTAATTTCTAAACACATTAGTATTTTTTTCAGCAGTTGATGAATTTCTCTCAGGTATCAAATTAGCACAGCTAGGTAATTTCTAAACACATTAGTATTCTTTCAGCGGCTGATGAATTCCTCTCAGGTACCAAATTAACACAGCTAGGTAATTTCTAAACACATTAGTATTTTTTCAGCAGTTGATGAATTTCCTCTCAGGTATCAAATTAGCACAGCTAGGTAATTTCTAAACACATTAGTATTCTTTCAGCGGCTGATGAATCTCAGGTACCAAATTAACACAGCTAGGTAATTTCTAAACACATTAGTATTTTTTCAGCAGTTGATGAATTTCCTCTCAGGTATCAAATTAGCACAGCTAGGTAATTTCTAAACACATTAGTATTCTTTCAGCGGCTGATGAATTCCCTCTCAGGTACCAAATTAACACAGCTAGGTAATTTCTAAACACATTAGTATTTTTTCAGCAGTTGATGAATTTCCTCTCAGGTATCAAATTAGCACAGCTAGGTAATTTCTAAACACATTAGTATTCTTTCAGCGGCTGATGAATTCCTCTCAGGTACCAAATTAACACAGCTAGGTAATTTCTAAACACATTAGTATTTTTCAGTTGATGAATTTCCTCTCAGGTATCAAATTAGCACAGCTAGGTAATTTCTAAACACATTAGTATTCTTTCAGCGGCTGATGAATTCCCTCTCAGGTACCAAATTAGCACAGCTAGGTAATTTCTAAACACATTAGTATTTTTTCAGCAGTTGATGAATTTCCTCTCAGGTATCAAATTAGCACAGCTAGGTAATTTCTAAACACATTAGTATTCTTTCAGCGGCTGATGAATTCCTCTCAGGTACCAAATTAACACAGCTAGGTAATTTCTAAACACATTAGTATTTTTTCAGCAGTTGATGAATTTCCTCTCTCAGGTATCAAATTAGCACAGCTAGGTAATTTCTAAACACATTAGTATTCTTTCAGGCTGATGAATTCCCTCTCAGGTACCAAATTAACACAGCTAGGTAATTTCTAAACACATTAGTATTTTTCAGCAGTTGATGAATTTCCTCTCAGGTATCAAATTAGCACAGCTAGGTAATTTCTAAACACATTAGTATTCTTTCAGCGGCTGATGAATTCCTCTCAGGTACCAAATTAACACAGCTAGGTAATTTCTAAACACATTAGTATTTTTTCAGCAGTTGATGAATTTCCTCTCAGGTATCAAATTAGCACAGCTAGGTAATTTCTAAACACATTAGTATTCTTTTTTGGCTGATGAATTCCCTCTCAGGTACCAAATTAACACAGCTAGGTAATTTCTAAACACATTAGTATTTTTTCAGCAGTTGATGAATTTCCTCTCAGGTATCAAATTAGCACAGCTAGGTAATTTCTAAACACATTAGTATTCTTTCAGCGGCTGATGAATTCCCTCTCAGGTACCAAATTAACACAGCTAGGTAATTTCTAAACACATTAGTATTTTTTCAGCAGTTGATGAATTTCCTCTCAGGTATCAAATTAGCACAGCTAGGTAATTTCTAAACACATTAGTATTCTTTCAGCGGCTGATGAATTCCCTCTCAGGTACCAAATTAACACAGCTAGGTAATTTCTAAACACATTAGTATTTTTCAGCAGTTGATGAATTTCCTCTCAGGTATCAAATTAGCACAGCTAGGTAATTTCTAAACACATTAGTATTCTTTCAGCGGCTGATGAATTCCTCTCAGGTACCAAATTAACACAGCTAGGTAATTTCTAAACACATTAGTATTTTTTCAGCAGTTGATGAATTTCCTCTCAGGTATCAAATTAGCACAGCTAGGTAATTTCTAAACACATTAGTATTTTTTCAGCAGTTGATGAATTCCCTCTCAGGTACCAAATTAACACAGCTAGGTAATTTCTAAACACATTAGTATTTTTTCAGCAGTTGATGAATTTCCTCTCAGGTATCAAATTCAGCTAGGTAATTTCTAAACACATTAGTATTCTTTCAGCGGCTGATGAATTCCCTCTCAGGTACCAAATTAACACAGCTAGATAATTTCTAAACACATTAGTATTTTTTCAGCAGTTGATGAATTTCCTCTCAGGTATCAAATTAGCACAGCTAGGTAATTTCTAAACACATTAGTATTCTTTCAGCGGCTGATGAATTCCTCTCAGGTACCAAATTAACACAGCTAGGTAATTTCTAAACACATTAGTATTTTTTCAGCAGTTGATGAATTTCCTCTCAGGTATCAAATTAGCACAGCTAGGTAATTTCTAAACACATTAGTATTCTTTCAGCGGCTGATGAATTCCCTCTCAGGTACCAAATTAACACAGCTAGGTAATTTCTAAACACATTAGTATTTTTTTTCAGCAGTTGATGAATTTCCTCTCAGGTATCAAATTAGCACAGCTAGGTAATTTCTAAACACATTAGTATTCTTTCAGCGGCTGATGAATTCCTCTCAGGTACCAAATTAACACAGCTAGGTAATTTCTAAACACATTAGTATTTTTTCAGCAGTTGCTGAATTTCCTCTCAGGTATCAAATTAGCACAGCTAGGTAATTTCTAAACACATTAGTATTCTTTCAGCGGCTGATGAATTCCCTCTCAGGTACCAAATTAACACAGCTAGGTAATTTCTAAACACATTAGTATTTTTTCAGCAGTTGATTAATTCCCTCTCAGGTATCAAATTAGCACAGCTAGGTAATTTCTAAACACATTAGTATTCTTTCGATAGTATTTTGATGAATTCCCTCTCAGGTACCAAATTAACACAGCTAGGTAATTTCTAAACACATTAGTATTTTTTCAGCAGTTGATTAATTCCCTCTCAGGTATCAAATTAGCACAGCTAGGTAATTTCTAAACACATTAGTATTCTTTCAGCGGCTGATGAATTCCCTCTCAGGTACCAAATTAACACAGCTAGATAATTTCTAAACACATTAATATTCTTTCAGTGGCTGATGAATTTCCTCTCAGGTATCAAATTAGCACAGCTAGGTAATTTCTAAACACATTAGTATTCTTTCAGCGGCTGATGAATTCCCTCTCAGGTACCAAATTAACACAGCTAGATAATTTCTAAACACATTAATATTCTTTCAGTGGCTGATGAATTCCCTCTCAGGTACCAAATTAACCAGCTAGATAATTTCTAAACACATTAATATTCTTTCAGTGGCTGATGAATTCCCTCTCAGGTACCAAATTAACACAGCTAGGTAATTTCTAAACGCATTAGTATTTTTTCAGCAGTTGATTCATTCCCTCTCAGGTACCAGTTTAACACAGCTAGGTAATTTCTCAACACATTGGTATTTTTTCAGCAACTAATGAATTCCCTCTCAGGTACAAAATTAACACAGCTGTGGAGTTTCTAAATAGATTCGTATTTTTTCAGCAGTTGATTAATTCCCTCTCAGGTACCAAATTAACACAGCCAAGGGGATCCTTGACACAATCCTGAGCATGCAGCCTAAGGAGGGAGGAGGCCAGAGGGGAGGGGAGACGCGAGAGGCAGTCGTTTCTCGTCTGGCCAATGACATGTTGATGAAATTACCTCATGAGTACAACCAACATGAGGTAAGACTGTAGAGAGTAGGCGTGAGAGTTCGTGGACATTGGGGTGACCCTGGGGAAGGAGGAGGAGCAGGAGCAGGAAGAGGAGGAGTAGGGGAAGAGTAGAAGGAGGAGGAGGGGCAGGAGTGGGAAGAGGAGGAAGATTAGGAGGAGGAGGAGCAGGAGCAGGAAGAGGAGGAGTAGGAGGAAGAGTAGAAGGAGGAGGAGCAGGAGTAGGAGGAAGAGGAAGAGTAAGAGGAAGAGGAAGAGTAGATGGAGGAGGAGTAGGAGGAAGAGGAAGAGTAGATGGAGGAGGAGTAGGAGGAGGAGCAGGAGCAGATGTAGATGTTAGAAGAAGGAGTCAGAAGTGTTTTTTTTTTATTGATTATTTACTCCATTCTACGTTTCTCTTAGCTTCACAAACGAGCCCTTGTTTCGTTCCCCTAATTCACAGTCTTATTTACTGTTGCCGGTGAGTCATCTCAGTTATGGTTATAATGTGAAATTGATTATATTCTTAACGAAAAAAATTGACATCTATTAATTAAAGAACATTTTGTATTGGTGGTTCACTGAAATTTGTAACTACAATGTCAGCCATACTTTACGATATGAAAATGGTGTGCTGAATTTAAAATAAATATTGTTTAAACATTTCGAAACATTTCATTATGCTCCTTGCCTTCAGTTCTCATCTTATCGTCACTACAGATTCGTGAGTCACTGACCAGAATGGGCGCCATTCTTCCGATGAATATCTTTCTCAGACAAGAACTGGATCGTATGTTGAAGGTAATTATTGTTTTGGTAAATCATTTGGAATAAGCATAAGTTTTCATTAATTTGTTAGGTAAGTGCCACCGAATGGAATACCCTTATGTGAAAAGTATGAGAAAATAAAAAAAAAACTGAAAATAAGTATTGTAAAATTCACTCATCTTTGCTTCATAAGTTTGTCATTATCCCAGCATAACATTTTGGCGACTTCTTCCAGTTTTCTCGAGAAATGAGGAAGTGAAATCACTAAAATAAATATCAAAAGAGCACCCATATGTTCTTCTAAACGGTCCATTTAAAAGGTGTCAATCGAATTTCACAGATCTGTAAATTTATTTTGATATATACAATATAATGTTTCTTGTATGGCAGGTGTTGAGGACTGTTCGACACACGCTCCAAGACATGAACCTTGCCATCGAAGGCACTATTATCATGAGCCCATCTCTTAAGGACACCTTGGATGCTATGTACGATGCCCGGGTACCAGAAAGATGGAGAAAGGTATGGCTGTTATTGCTCCTGTTCTTCATTTCGTAGCTTAATAGATTGTTATTTTTAAATGTTTAGATTGTAGATTTTCATGGTTATCTCAGTTGCCCCTCTGATTTCTCCCTCAAATTGGGTGACTTGATTTATTTAACAACACTACTAATGAATTCTAAAATCTTTCCTAATATCTCCTCTGTCTTATTCAGATTCAGGATGAACACTTTTTCCCATGGGTTGTGTTCAGTTGTAGCTACTTGCCTTTTTATATGAAATAACTTATGATTTATTCTTCAATGTTTCTGGTCACATTGAAGATAACCCGGGACGTATGCTATTGTGGTTTATAATTCATATTCTTTGAGATAACCTAAGACTCATCCTCCAATAGTTTATGTGTTCATGTCTCATGCAAAATACCTGAAAGTTTTCTGGATCAAATGTTGTTTATTTCAAGCTCTCTTGGGAATCATCCACTCTTGGCTTCTGGTTCACCGAGCTGCTGGAAAGAGACTGTCAGTTCCGGAAGTGGTACCAGCATGGCAGGCCAAAGAGCTTCTGGGTTACGGGCTTCTTCAATCCACAAGGCTTCCTTACAGCGATGAGACAGGTAACGTTCATTAGAAAAAGGAAGTTCGGTGTTGGAGTTCTTTCGGTAACCAACTTATAGTATATGTGTATAATGTATTTCATTGTATTGAATGATATGCTAATAATTATAGACATCCATTTGTTTTATTAATCGCCTAGGCTGGGTGAACAGCTTCAACACCTTATCACACTTAAAAGCCACCCGAGGGCAAGGACCCGTTCTGGCATAAGACTAGCTTAATCAAAACCGACCACCACCCAACTTTAATAAAGTTGCATTTATAAAATGAACTAAGATACTATTTATACAACAATGCACATTTAACAGCATGCCAGCCAAAGGAACTGTGATTAATCACCAAAGCAAATATATTATGCTAAATTACACTCCAAACAGGAAGTGACACGTCAACATAAGGGGTGGTCCCTGGACTGCGTAATTCTGCAGAATCTCGTGACTCGCTTTAATCGTGAGGACATTCATGACCCACCACCAGAGGGAGTTTACATTTACGGGCTGTTCTTGGAAGGTGCCTCGTGGGACCGAAAGCAAGGGAAACTTGTGGAATCAAGACCGAAGGTTAGAACAATTCTTATGCATGGTTAAGGTTGTTGTCTCAATGACTGTAAATAAAATTTAAGTGAAATTCTCACTTTTTGTTTTAGAGTTGTTGCCTAAAATTAGCCTGTAGTTTTTCTTAGGTTTGGTGTCCCAATATTTGTCAGTAAAGTTCATGAATGAAATTTAATTTTTCTCTTATGGCTCAGCGTTTGAAAGTAGTGTTCGAGGGTGGCATTTTTATTTTTCCCTCCCGGTTATACAATTTTCTTTCATGCAAGACTTGTTTTGTCTCTTGGTAAGAAAGAAGAGTAACTTAATAGAGTTTTGTCCAAAGTTATTTTATGGTCCTGAATTGATAGAAGAGGACTGCTGCTATCTGGCTGCCCGGCGTTTGCGGGAGATTATTGTACCCATTATCCCCAGCCTTGCTTGGGGAAAAATTTTTAATTCAAAATTTTGGTATAGGGGTGTTGTGTAAAAGTGTTTGTGTTTGCGTGTGATTCTTATTGTTTTACAAATTCATGAATCATTAACAATTATCGTTACATAAATTTCACTAACAAAGATTAAACAAGCTAGTGAAAAGGTTAATATGAAACTCAATTATTTTTGCAGGTCCTTTACGAGCCGATGCCAGTGATATACTTATACGCAGTGAACACGACAAGTGGGAAGGATCCGAATCTGTACGAATGTCCTATATACAGGAAGCCACAGAGGACAGACGCTACATACATCGGTTCCATTGACTTGGAGACCCTGGATTACTTGCCCTCTCACTGGACCCTGAGAGGCGTTGCCTTGCTTTGCGACACCAAGTAGAGGATTCAGTTGAACTCTTCCAGTGGGACATGAAAACTTGTCCCTTTAGCTTTCCCATAGTGTATAAAAATGCCCTTTTGAACTGACAGTTATGTTCTTAGATGTAAGTTAATGCTTTTCTATTTTGTGGATGCTTTGCCATTCTGTAATAAACTAAATATGATGTGGAGTTTTATTTGCAACAGTAACTGTATGTTATTAACTGTTGTTTACAGAAAGTAAATATATTATTATTATGATTTGCACAAAATATAGACAATCCTTTTTTGGAGAGACCTTCATGAGATCCGAGCTATTATAGTGGACAAAGAAAATGGTTTTATTGTGAGGACAAATTGTTAAAATATTCTGCAGTCTTGTAGAATAACCAGTGTGTGTGCGAATTGGCTTCCTCGGCAGGACTGAATGGCTATTCATGTCCAAACTGACGACCTTCACTCATAGGCCTTTGGTCAATGAAGAATGATGGTTGCTTTGGGCTATCCAGTTTCCCTCTAGTGGAACTACCTCCTTCAGCATAAAGATAAACAAGCACTGCTGAAGAATGGGGCTACTGTTGCTTGTAATGGATGGATCTGAAGCCCTTTTCTGCTTGCCACTGTGCCATTCCATTCAAATGGTGTCCCTTTAGCCTGTGACTAAATGTCTTTGACAAGGTCTAAGAGCTGGACCCAATCAATGGAGGTTTATGTGTCCACTTTGCCCAAGGTAATTTCAGCTGCCCTTTAACTAAAGCTTTGCAACTGGATACAGGTTATCTTCGTGTCTAGGAGAAACTGTGGCCTGACATCAATGAAGAAGTTGCTTAAGAACCTCTCATCGTAAAGAGTCCTTCCAGAAGTAATAGATTTTACCATTGCCCCAAATGATTATTATACAGTAATCCTCAGTGAACCAAGGCATTTTTTTCTTTCTGGGTAGCCAGGCTGGTTGGAAAAACAGTTTTCTATTAAACACAATTAAAGATGAACACAGTGGTTATGGTGAGATAAAAAAAAATATTCAAAAGATTACGGTTATAGTACTTTCTAAGATAACCCAAACTTTGAAGTATAAGGCTAGGAAGAAAGAAAGACAGGATTTAGTAATCACTGGGCCAAATCCTATTGCTCATTCAAGTTATCAAACAAAAGTCGCTAAGATGCTTGACTCGCACAGTCTGCTCAAGAAGTCGAAGTCTATTCTGTTGTAGTGAAGGCATGAGTAGTAGTCAGTGTCTACCAACTTACTAATTTATTCAGACAGCACTAGGCAAACAAAAACAGAGGTCACCTCACATGAATATATACTGTACATATAAACTGATATACAAGGCATGACTTAAGCTATGGTACATACGGCTGAAATGCTGACATTGTAATGCGTATGGTGATAAAGATGCATTTAACATGACAATAATATGAATGGAGATACAAGTATAAAAGATGTGTGGCGTATGCTGTGTTTCTTGTGTCCGTGTGTTTCGTGCACGGAGATGTTGTGAGGAGATTAGCGAGCCAGGCGAGATGACAGTGTGTGGGGTTCACCTTGAACCCTACAGGACTACCTGCTTTGGAGAGGCCTACAGTTGTAGGCCGGTGTCTGGGCTGTATGCTGGCTTTAGGCAGTAGATGGAGATCCCTGTTGTCCTACCATCCACTGTCATCTGGTAGGCTTTGTGTTGTCTCTGGATGATACGGTATGGTCCCAGGTAGGCTGAGGAGAGGGGGCCTCTGTGTGTGTGTCTACCCAGGAAAACGGGGACGTACACTTTTCTGGTCATGTGGTAGGTTGTCTTGGCTGGCATTATCTGTTCTAATACTTTTCGGGTGTCGGATGGCGATGTTGGGCTCATTTGATCTTGAAAGACATCTGCTGGCAATGATAGTGCTTGGCCGTATAGGACTTCTGCTGGAGATGCGTTAAATGCTGTGGGGTGTTGTTCTTAGGCCCAGTAAGACCCACGGTAACTCCTATCTCCAGCTCCCGCCTTGACATCTGGTGGTGAGTGATGCTTTCAATGACTGGTGTAGCCTTTTGATGATGCTGTTAGCTTCTGGATTGCAGGCTGTCATGTGTGTTATCTTTATCCCCAAACTGTCTGCAAGGGAATTCCACAGGGTGGACATGAAGTTGGCTCCCCTGTTCCTCATGATGATCTGTGGGACTCCATGTCTGCTGACCCATCCGATGGCGGCTTTCATTTCGGGCCACCTGGTATTTATGTTGATGATGTGAATAGGTATCTGTACCCCTCGGAGGTGGGTAGGGGTCCCACTATGTTGACGTAGATGTGGGCAAGTCGGTGGTTTGTTGTGTGGAACTCTCCTATTACATTCTCTACGTGTCTTACGATTTTTTATGTCTGACACGGGATGCATTCTCTCATCCAGTTTTTTATGTCCTTTTTCATTCCCCACCAGATTTACCACTCTGCTAGATTCGGCAGTTGACTGGTCTGATGGGTGGGACAGGTTGTGGGTGAGTGTGAAGGCTTTTCTTCTGAGGCCTTCTGTCAGGTAGGGGCAAGGGCGTCCAGTACTCGTTTCGCAGGTGATGGTCGTCTCTCCACTGTTGATTGATAGGTTACTCCATGTAAGGGAGGGGTTGTCCCACTGCCATTACAGTAGGTCTGCATTGTCTCTTCATGCTTCTGCTACTTCAGGATAGGCTATCCCGAGCTGGATGGTGTTGACGCAGTTTCTTGATAGTGCATCTGCCACGGTGTTTGCTGAACCCTTCAAGTATTTGGTGGTGCAGGAGGGTTCAGCTATTGCTGACAGGTGCCGCTGTTGCCGTGTTGACCATGCGTCTGCTGACTTTGTGAAGGCGTGCACCAAGGATTGATGGGCTGTTTGCACAACGAACTGTCGTGCCTCGAGCATGTGGCAGAAGTGGCAGACAGCTTTGTAGACTGCTAGAAGCTCCCTGTCAAAATTGCAGTATTTCTGTTCCGCTGTCGTTAGCTTATGGTGCCCATCACCATGTTACTTGCATCTGTTGTCAACATGAGGGACCTAAGGGGTAGAGGAAAAATTAATGTGGTTGCTGAGGTTAACAATTGTTTTGCTAAAAGGAATGCATTATCTTGGTTTTCTGACCAATTTGACTTTTTCTGTTTTCTTTGTAGGCATTGATATAACGAGCTCATAATTTTAGCAATGCTAGGGATGAATCTGTTGGTTTTGGGGGGGTCAGTGATTGCTTTTACTTTTTGTGGTAGGGGTTTAATGCCCTCTGGGCTTACTTGATGTCCCAGGAATTCCATTGTTTTCTTTGCCCATTTGCATTTGTCCTCCCTTACTATTAGTCTGTTTTCTTTGCAGTATTTGCAGTACATTTTTTGGCATCTTTAGGATGCTGCTTTAGGCTGGGGCTAAATATAAGGACATCGTCAACTTAGCCCACGCAGAATGGAAGTTTGCCAAGCAGTTCATCCCTGAGTATTTGGAAGGTTGCTCCTGCATTGCGAAGGCCGAAACAGCTCTAGTTTTGAAAGTGTAGGTGCCGAAGGAGGTGAGATCATGGTCGTCTCTATATCTTCCTTTCCTACTGGAACTTGGAAGTATCCCTTCAGCAGGTCTATTTTGGTGAAGATCTTTGCTCCATTCATCTCGTTGGTTATGTTTGCCATGTTAGGCAATGGGTATCTATCTGGTTTTGTTTTGAAGTTTAGTTGCTGGTAGTCACTGCACAAGCACCATATTCTGTTGGGTTTTGATACCATTTGAAGGGGAAGCCCATGGGCTGGGGGCTTTTTGGTATGTTCCCGCGTTCCCCATCTCCTTGAACACTTGTTTGCCGTAGGCAAGCTTCTCGGGGCTAAACATCTGAAATGTGAGTGGATCGGGGGGCCTTTGGTATCTATATGGTGCTGGATGTTGTGTTTTGCTGGTTTGGTTAAGTCGTGCTGCTGGTTGTCTTTGAAGACCTCTCGGTAGTCTTGTAGAAGTTGCCATATTTCCGGTGGTGGGGCGGCTGCTGTGATGGGGCATATTTGTTGTCTCTGCTGCTGCAGTGACAGTGTGGTGGGTGTTCGTCTGCATAGTTGTTGATGAGATGATGTTGGAATAATTTTCGGGGTCAATTGTTATGATGCTATGTCCTCTAGCAGGCTGTGTGCTCTTAAGAAGTCTGCTCCTAACAGTGCTATCACTGCATCTGCTGTGATGAAGGTCCAACTGTAGTCTTTCCCATTGAATGATACGTTCATATCCCACCTCCTGTACATCTTGAGTGGTACTCTGGTGGCAGTGGATATGTGGAGGCTGGTAGGTGGAGCAGGGTTGACTCGTTCATTTAGACTGGCTGACACAAATTACCTGCATGCTCCAGTGTCAATGAGGAATTCTGTGCCTGACCTTTCATCCCTGATAAAGAAGCACATGGAGCCTCTACATTTGTACTTGGAAGAAAGACAGTCGTGGGCAGGGGCAACCAGTCTTCTCACCGCTGACGTTTAGTTGGTTGGGTCGTGGGTGCAACCCTCTTGCATGTTTTCTGAAAACAGGCAACCTTTGTCACATTTGCGGGCTTTCTTCCCGAATCTCCACTGGGAGTAGCACATTTGGGTGGTTCGTCTTTCTTCTGTTTGGTCCTCCCTTTGATGAATTTCCTGGGGAAGTTTTGTTTGTGGATGGGGGTGGCTGGTCCTCTGGGTCGCTGTCGGATTCTGTGTTGGTTGACTGCTGGGCCCGTCATGATGCTGCTGCTGTTGTTGGTGGCTGTGTGGGTTCCGCCGTCTTTTGGACTATGTGCACTGCGTCGACCAACCTCAGGAATTCTTCGGTTGGTATGGTGGAGGCATTGGGCATGGTCGCCACTGTTTGGTGGGGTAATCTTGTGAGGAGTACCTCTCTCACAAGGTCTAGGGATGACTTAAGTTGGCCATCTGTGGCAGGTAGTGTGATGAGCTGCTGCAACTGTTTGTAGACGTGTGATAGTCGCTCGTCCCCTATGGGTGTCCCCACGTAGCTGAGGAATTTCTTGGCTCTGAGGACAGGTGGCATGCTGAAGGATGACTTCAGCTGGTCCTTCAGCAATCCTTAGGTGACAGGGGTTCGAAGTTTTGCAAGCCACCCTGTGCCTTGTTCGAAGACGTCGTCTGGCAGAAATTCGAGGACAGCATCTGCTTTGCGTGTTGAGGGGGTGATTGTCTTCGATCAGAAGATTGTTTCTGCCCTGAAGAACCAAGCTTCTGGGGTGGCTGCATGAATGGAGGTAGCGGCGATGGTCTCGCTGGAGAGGCTGGCATCGTTAGGGTTAGCTGGGTTGGTCATCTCCGTGGTCACCAATGTAGCAAAGGCGTGAGTAAGAGTCAGCATCTAAAAACTTATTAATTTATTCAGACAACAAACAGACAGGTCAATAACTCTTGTGAGCAGAAATGTAGCATCCAACACTATGCAAACGAAAACAGGTCACCACACAATTATTTGTCTTTGTTGACAGATGACCATATACATATAAGTTGATATACAAGGCATAACTGAAGCTATGGTACATATGGCTGAAATGCTGGCACTAATACGTATGGTAATAAAGATACATTCGACATGACAATAATATGAATGGAGATATATGTATAAAAGATGCTTGACGTATGCTGTGTTTCCTGTGTCTGCGTGTTACGCACGCGGAGATGTTGTTGTGAGGAGATTAGTGAGCCAGGCGAGATGACGTGGGACCCTGCACTATCACTATACCAGCTTAAATCAGCACTAATCATATCTAATTGTGCATTCTTTAATGCACACGGTTGATAGTGCTACAGAATCTTGACAAAAATTGTCAAGGGCAAGTGGAGATCTTTCCCTGGAGAAGTGGTGTAGGCTGCAATGCGGTTTTGAAAAATGAGAATCAATGAAAGGGAAGGTATTCACTGAAATTGCTGCTAAAAATGGATGTTATTTAATTTTGCATGTAATTTTAAAGAGAAAAAGTATAACGGTATCCACCAAATCGAAAATCTCTTGCAACATTATTGGATCACTAACTCAGTGTGGACGTTTTGTTTGGACTTTTGGTAAATACTTAGTTGACCTGACTCTTTACGAAGATTATATCAGTAGGAATTGTTACACCTCTGACATAGCGGAAGGCTTCTGGAGAGGATGTCAGCATTATGGACTTACGAAAACCGAAGAACTTAATTAAGCTAAAAAGCATATAGGTGAGGGAGGACGTGGGTCACAATGAAACTTAAGAACCATCAGAATGAGTTTGTGAGGAGTTTATTGAAAATTAAGGAAGACAGAGAAGGAGAGATAAAGTTAATAGATAATCAGTTAAGTGGAATGTGACTTTCTGGCGTCGACGTTTTGGCGTACGTTTTTTGGCAAAGGACATTTTGGTGTATTTTATTCGGTTTGAAGGTGTTTCATCTAACTGCCTTTCTATCTAATTCTAGCTTTTAAACAAAACAACAATTAGATGGCTGTCATTACATACAAAAACAAAATTTAAAAACAGCCTTTCTAGTGATAGCAAATTTGATGTTATTCGATTTAAATTAAAAATGATGATTTACAATTTGGTAATTCCATTAAATTTCTTTTGTGCTATCTTCACTCAATTTTACTGCTTTTTAGAATAAAAACAGAATTTTTTAAGGTATTTATTCTTCCCATAAAGTTTGTGCTCCAATGCCAAAAAACATACGCCAAAATGTCCTTTGCTAAAAAACACGTCAAAAAGTCCTAGACCGTCAGTTAAGAGACGGGATCCCGAGTTAATATGTTGCATAATAACCATTATTTTCTTTTTAAGTCGGTTTGCTTACGCCAATATCATGTATTTTTGCTTAGCATACATGTGTCCCCACAAGTCCATATAAGAATATGCTTCACCTTTATTATTATTATTATTATTATTATTATTATTATATTAACACTGCTATCTTATTCAGTTATATAAAGACTTCGTAAATAAAACTATATGCGGTCAACACGTAATATGTATATATATGTATATATAAATTATATATATATATATATATATATATATATATATATATATATATATATATATATATGTATATATACATATATAGATGGATGTATGTGTCCATGAGTTTTCTAAGAGCCCTTTTCCAAATCAAACCTTCTATATTTCAATTTCATCTTTATCTGGATTAGGTTAAGTTTGATATTAGTTCAGAACATTATATATATATATATATATATATATATATATATATATATATATATATATATATATATATATATATATATATATATATATATATATTTATATATATATATATATATATATATATATTATATATATATATATATATATATATATATATATATATATATATATATATATATATATATATATATATTTATTTATATATATATTATATATATATATATATATATATATATATTTATTTATATATATATTATATATATATATATATATATATATATATATATATATATATATATATATATATATATATATATATATATATATATATGATGACTATTTATCACATCACCGTGATTCATATACAATCAGAAAGCTACAAACGTCCTTTAATATCCAATTCACTCTACCTCGGAAGTAATATATTTTCATATATGTTACCAAAGGGAATTTTAGTTGATAATAAGTCCACCGTCCCGTGGGATTCGAACCACCGACGGACGAGGAATCAGGACTACAGTGACACACTAACCAGTCGGCCACAAGAGAGGGTATAAGTGAATACCATCTCCCATCAACCCACCCGTCGAACTCAGGTGTTTTGCGTTTGGAGGCGATATCCACCACCTCTGCCATGTTGACCGTGTAGTGCGTTTGTCGCACGTAGCCATATTATGACTATTTATCACATCACCGTGATTCATATACAATCAGAAAGCTACAAACGTCCTTTAATATCCAATTCACTCTACCTCGGAAGTAATATATTTTCATATATGTTGCGAAAGGGGAATTTTAGTTGATAAAAGTCCACCGTCCCGTGGGGTCGAACCACCGACGGACGAGGAATCAGGACTACAGTGACACACTAACCAGTCGGCCACAAAGAGGGTATAAGTGAATACCATCTCCCATCAACCCACCCGTCGAACTCAGGTGTTTTGCGTTTGGAGGCGATATCCACCCACCTCTGCCATGTTGACCGTGTAGTGCGTTTGTGCATGTAGCCATATTATGACTATTTATCACATCACCGTGATTCATATACAATCAGAAAGCTATAAACGTCCTTTAATACCCAATTCACTCTACCTCGGAGTAATATATTTTCATATATGTTGCGAAGAGAATTTTAGTTGATAATAAGTCCACCGTCCGTAGGTCGAACCACCGACGGACGAGGAATCAGGACTACAGTGACACACTAACCAGTCGGCCACAAGAGAGGGTATAAGTGAATACCATCTCCCCATCAACCCACCCGTCGAACTCAGGTGTTTTTGCGTTTGGAGGCGATATCCACCACCTCTGCCATGTTGACGTGTAGTGCGTTTGTCGCACGTAGCCATATTATGACTATTTATCACATCACCGTGATTCATATACAATCGAAAGCTACAAACGTCCTTTAATATCCAGTTCACTCTACCTCGAAGTAATATATTTTCATATATGTTGTCGAAGGGGGAATTTTTAGTTGATAATAAGTTGATGGTTAGTGTGTCACTGTAGTCCTGATTCCTCGTCCGACTGGGTGGTTTCACGGGACGGAATGGACTTATTATCAACTAAAAGGTGTTTCCAACATATATGAAAATATATTATTCCCATCAAGGTAGAGTGAATTGGATATTAAAGGATCGTTTGGTAGCTTTGATTGATATGAATCACTGTGATGTGATAAATAGTCATGCGTTTGGCTACGCGTAGCGGCTGAATAGCCATCTCCCACTACCACGCATAACACGGTCAACATGGCAGAGGTGGGTCATATCGCTCAAACGCAAAACACCTGAGTTCGACGGGTGGGTTGATGGGAGTAATGGTATTCACTTATACCCTTTTGTGGCCGACTGGTTAGTGTGTCACTGTAGTCCTGATTCCTCGTCCGTCGGTGGTTCGACCACGGACGGTGGACTTATTATCAACTAAAATTCCTCTTCGTAACATATATGAAAATATATTACTCCGAGGTAGAGTGAATTGTTATTAAAGGACGTTTGTAGCTTTTGATTGTATATGAATCACGGTGATGTGATAAATAGTCATAATATGGCTATTTATCACAAAACGCACTACACGGTCAACATGGCAGAGGTGGGTGATATCGCCTCCAAACGCAAAACACCTGAGTTCGACGTGGTGGGTTGATGGGAGATGGTATTCACTTATACCCTCTCTTGTGGCCGACTGGTTAGTGTGTCACTGTAGTCCTGATTCCTCGTCGTCGGTGGTTCGACCACGGACGGTGGACTTATTATCAACTAAAATTCTCTTCGGTAAACATATATGAAAATATATTACTCCGAGGTAGAGTGAATTGATATTAAAGGACGTTTGTAGCTTTCTGATTGTATATGAATCACGGTGATGTGATAAATAGTCATAATATGGCTACGGCGACAAACGCACTACACGGTCAACATGGCAGAGGTGGGTGGATATCGCCTCCAAACGCAAAACACCTGAGTTCGACGGGTGGGTTGATGGGAGATGGTATTCACTTATACCTCTCTTGTGGCCGACTGGTTAGTGTGTCACTGTAGTCCTGATTCCTCGTCCGTCGGTGGTTACCACGTGGACGGTGGACTTATTATCAACTAAAATTCTCTTCGGTAACATATATGAAAATATATTACTTCCAAGGTAGAGTGAATTGATATTAAAGGACGTTTGTAGCTTTGATTGTATATGAATCACGGTGATGTGATAAATAGTCATAATATGGCTACGCGCGACAAACGCACTACACGGTCAACATGGCAGAGGTGGGTGGATATCGTCTCCAAACGCAAAACACCTGAGTTCGACGGTGGGTTGATGGGAGATGGTATTCACTTATACCCTCTTGTGGCCGACTGGTTAGTGTGTCACTGTAGTCCTGATTCCTCGTCCGTCGGTGGTTCGACCACGGACGGTGGACTTATTATCAACTAAAATCTCTTCGGTAACATATATGAAAATATATTACTTCCGAGGTAGAGTGAATTGATATTAAAGGACGTTTGTAGCTTTCTGATTGTATATGAATCACGGTGATGTGATAAATAGTCATAATATGGCTACGCATGCACAAACGCACTACACGGTCAACATGGCAGAGGTGGGTGGATATCGCCTCCAAACGCAAAAACACCTGAGTTCGACGGGTGGGTTGATGGGAGATGGTATTCACTTATACCCTCTCTTGTGGCCGACTGGTTAGTGTGTCACTGTAGTCCTGATTCCTCGTCCGTCGGTGGTTCGACCTCACGGGACGGTGGACTTATTATCAACTAAAATTCCCTTCGTAACATATATGAAAATATATTACTCCGAGGTAGAGTGAATTGATATTAAAGGACGTTTGTAGCTTTCTGATTGTATATGAATCACGGTGATGTGATAAATAGTCATAATATGGCTACGCGCGACAAACGCACTACACGGTCAACATGGCAGAGGTGGGTGGATATCGTCTCCAAACGCAAAACACCTGAGTTCGACGGGTGGGTTGATGGGAGATGGTATTCACTTATACCCTCTCTTGTGGCCGACTGGTTAGTGTGTCACTGTAGTCCTGATTCCTCGTCCGTCGGTGGTTCGACCCCACGGACGGTGGACTTATTATCAACTAAAATTCCTTCGTAACATATATGAAAATATATTATTTCCGAGGTAGAGTGAATTGGATATTAAAGGACGATTGTAGCTTTCTGATTGTATATGAATCACGGTGATGTGATAAATAGTCATAATATGGCTACGTCGCGACAAACGCACTACACGGTCAACATGGCAGAGGTGGGTGGATATCGTCTCCAAACGCAAAACACCTGAGTTCGACGGGTGGGTTGATGGGAGATGGTATTCACTTATACCCCTCTTGTGGCCGACTGGTTAGTGTGTCACTGTAGTCCTGATTCCTCGTCCGTCGGTGGTTCGACCCCACGGGACGGTGGACTTATTATCAACTAAAATTCCCCTTCGGTAACATATATGAAAATATATTACTTCCGAGGTAGAGTGAATTGGATATTAAAGGACGTTTGTAGCTTTCTGATTGTATATGAATCACGGTGATGTGATAAATAGTCATAATATGGCTACGTCGCGACAAACGCACTACACGGTCAACATGGCAGAGGTGGGTGGATATCGTCTCCAAACGCAAAGCACCTGAGTTCGACGGGTGGGTTGATGGGAGATGGTATTCACTTATACCCTCTCTTGTGGCCGACTGGTTAGTGTGTCACTGTAGTCCTGATTCCTCGTCCGTCGGTGGTTCGACCCCACGGACGGTGGACTTATTATCAACTAAAATTCCCTTCGGTAACATATATGAAAATATATTACTTCCAAGGTAGAGTGAATTGGATATTAAAGGACGTTTGTAGCTTTCTGATTGTATATGAATCACGGTGATGTGATAAATAGTCATAATATGGCTACGTGCGACAAACGCACTACACGGTCAACATGGCAGAGGTGGTGGATATCGTCTCCAAACGCAAAACACCTGAGTTCGACGGGTGGGTTGATGGGAGATGGTATTCACTTATACCCTCTCTTGTGGCCGACTGGTTAGTGTGTCACTGTAGTCCTGATTCCTCGTCCGTCGGTGGTTCGACCCCACGGGATGGTGGACTTATTATCAACTAAAAATTCCCCTTCGGTAACATATATGAAAATATATTACTTCCGAGGTAGAGTGAATTGGATGTTAAAGGACGTTTGTAGCTTTCTGATTGTATATGAATCACGGTGATGTGATAAATAGTCATAATATGGCTACGTGCGACAAACGCACTACACGGTCAACATGGCAGAGGTGGGTGGATATCGTCTCCAAACGCAAAACACCTGAGTTCGACGGGTGGGTTGATGGGAGATGGTATTCACTTATACCCTCTCTTGTGGCCGACTGGTTAGTGTGTCACTGTAGTCCTGATTCCTCGTCCGTCGGTGGTTCGACCCCACGGACGGTGGACTTATTATCAACTAAAAATTCCCTTCGGTAACATATATGAAAATATATTACTTCCGAGGTAGAGTGAATTGGATATTAAAGGACGTTTGTAGCTTTCTGATTGTATATGAATCACGGTGATGTGATAAATAGTCATAATATGGCTCGTGCGACAAACGCACTACACGGTCAACATGGCAGAGGTGGGTGGATATCGTCTCCAAACGCAAAACACCTGAGTTCGACGGGTGGGTTGATGGGAGATGGTATTCACTTATACCCTCTCTTGTGGCCGACTGGTTAGTGTGTCACTGTAGTCCTGATTCCTCGTCCGTCGGTGGTTCGACCCCACGGGACGGTGGACTTATTATCAACTAAAATTCCTTCGTAACATATATGAAAATATATTACTTCCGAGGTAGAGTGAATTGGATATTAAAGGACGTTTGTAGCTTTCTGATTGTATATGAATCACGGTGATGTGATAAATAGTCATAATATGGCTACGTGCGACAAACGCACTACACGGTCAACATGGCAGAGGTGAGTGGATATCGTCTCCAAACGAAAACACCTGAGTTCGACGGGTGGGTTGATGGGAGATGGTATTCACTTATACCCTCTCTCGTGGCCGACTGGTTAGTGTGTCACTGTAGTCCTGATTCCTCGTCCGTCGGTGGTTCGACCCCACGGACGGTGGACTTATTATCAACTAAAATTCCCCTTCGGTAACATATATGAAAATATATTACTTCCGAGGTAGAGTGAATTGGATATTAAAGGACGTTTGTAGCTTTCTGATTGTATATGAATCACGGTGATGTGATAAATAGTCATAATATGGCTACGTGCGACAAACGCACTACACGGTCAACATGGCAGAGGTGGGTGGATATCGTCTCCAAACGCAAAACACCTGAGTTCGACGGGTGGGTTGATGGGAGATGGTATTCACTTATACCCTCTCTTGTGGCCGACTGGTTAGTGTGTCACTGTAGTCCTGATTCCTCGTCCGTCGGTGGTTCGACCCCACGGGACGGTGGACTTATTATCAACTAAAAATTCCCCTTCGGTAACATATATGAAAATATATTACTTCCGAGGTAGAGTGAATTGGATATTAAAGGACGTTTGTAGCTTTCTGATTGTATATGAATCACGGTGATGTGATAAATAGTCATAATATGGCTACGTGCGACAAACGCACTACACGGTCAACATGGCAGAGGTGGGTGGATATCGTCTCCAAACGCAAAACACCTGAGTTCGACGGGTGGGTTGATGGGAGATGGTATTCACTTATACCCTCTCTTGTGGCCGACTGGTTAGTGTGTCACTGTAGTCCTGATTCCTCGTCCGTCGGTGGTTCGACCCCACGGGACGGTGGACTTATTATCAACTAAAATTCCCCTTCGGTAAACATATATGAAAATATATTACTTCGAGGTAGAGTGAATTGGATATTAAAGGACGTTTGTAGCTTTCTGATTATATATATATATATATATATATATATATATATATATATATATATATATATATATATATATATATACATTTACGTATTTCCCTAGGTTATTGGTATTTTTACAGGCTGGCAACGGAAACTTTATTTAATTGGCCTTGGAGTTCTGACTTGCATAATGGGAAATCGTAAAAAAAAAAAAAATAAGAAAAAGAGGTGAATTTAGGAGCTGAAGGCTCTACTTCATAAGGAAATGTTACGTAAACACTTGGGATAAATTAAAGAATTATATTTACAAAAGAAAGCATTTGAAGGGAAAATGGATAAGTAAATTGATAAAGGGCTGAGGATTTTGGCGCCAATTCAAAGACTGTATAATTTTTTCAAACTAGAGCATAGTCATTCATGTAATGATGGCCACCTCCGGCGATTATGGAGCGGATGTATTGTTTGTATACTGTGTATACTGTGATGAGCGTTCCAACACACAACTAAACAAACTACAAATAATACAAAACACAGCTCTTAGAATCATCCTTGGCAGTACACAATCCACACCAATAGAACACTTACACGCCGAAACCAAGATTCTCACCATCAGGCAACACTTAGACATGAGAGGCACACAATTCTTGGCATCAGTCATAAACAACACAAACAGCCCATGCTATTACCTTCACGACACCCTCCAACACACAGGCAAACAGCTTAATACACCACACAGACACTATACAAATATCTTGAATTCTATACCACCACCCACAAACATCACACAAAACAAAAAGCACATCCATACTCACCTCACCAGACAAGCACTTAATAACCTTCCCAACAACAAAATACTCGGCACCCCCCCACCCAACATAAGCAGCACAGAAACACAGCTCTCAAGATTGGAGAGAGTACACCTGACTCGACTTCGCTGTGGTCATCACCAATCACTAAACACCTACAAACACCGCATAGACAACACCCAAACAGACATGTCCACTCTGCCAAGTTAGTCCCCACACAATTACACATCTCTTAGTAGATTGCCCTAACTTGGCAGCCCTTAGACAACAACACAACATCCACACTACCACACAGTTATGGTCAGATCCAGTAAGCGTGGTGTCCTTCTTGCGCGGTGCAGGCTTCCTGGCATAACAGAGTCTGGGGAACCACAACAACAACCTCCGGCGATTCCGGAGGAAATCGTTGGTAAGTTTGCAGTGCCTGAAGATCCTTCTGGAGTCTTGTCTACGGTCAAGGCACAGTCTAAGACGAGTCCACTGCAAATAGGTCCCTCTGCAAGAGAGATTTACACATTACACACCAGTAAAGGAACAATATAACACCGAATATGACTTGAGTTTGCCTGAGGGTGTCAAAGACTCGAGGAATGAATGACCACTTTACACTCGAACACAGGACATTGGAAATGGCACTGGATAAACTGGCACAAGTACAGAAGTGAAATGCTGGTACTCCAAACTTTCTAAAGGGCAAACTGTCGTGACTGAAAAGTATTCACTCCACTTTACCTTAGGGGAAGCGGGTCTCTGGCGAAGAATGACGAGGGGCGATCACCGACGATGAATGCTGTCCCTCGAGGATGACTGGAGTCTGGAGTCGGACATGGGGTGAATGGATGGTCTCTCAGCAACTGTAAACTCGCCCACGTGTATGGCTGTCCCCTCTGTTACTGCATGGCTCCTCCTCACACTACTAACTGCCCCCTGCTACTGCTGTCTCTTCCTTTTAAGGGCTCCGGCCGCGTCGTGCCTGTGATGTGTCATTCGCCAGGTGGTCAGTGATTCGGTTGCCTCTTCCTCGGTCCTGCGAAGGTAAGACAATTCAGCAGCTTAATCTGCCTTTAGAAAGGTTGTTTTAAACAGCTTGGTTGGGCTAAGCTGGTCAAGGGAGTGGCATTAAGTCTCCTCTTCTTGCCATTTTTTATCCGTGTCATCTCAATATCTGTTCCAGGTAAAAAGAAGGACAGATCGAAATGTTGATAACCTTGCTCTGATTTCTAGGTCAAATACGATCGGCCATGCGGCGGCGATTTTTATTCTCAATAAACAAAGGGTAGATTAGGTTGGGGGGGGGGAGGCGTGCTGTGCAGCGACTTCTTATATATATATATATATATATATATATATGTGTGTGTGTGTGTGTGTGTGTGTGTGTGTGTGTGTAGTGTGAATTTATTATTAAATTATTTTACTAGGACCCAAAACATTTTATAGTAATGACGCATATTCCCTGCGATTTAAACCCTCTCCATAGTCAGCCTTTTTAGCAAATGTCTGCAAGCGTTATGAAGTTTTAAATTTGTTTACGCGTTCATTTATTTCTTACTATTAATTTCAAATTGTTTTCTGCTACAGCTAAGTTGGAAAAAACCGATTTGTGAAAGCCTATTAGTCAATAACGGGATTACCCTATACAAAAAGCCGCAAAACCTAACAGGAAATGACAAAATTCTAAATAATTATATCTCCAGTTGTTACTGGAATAATAGCCTACCGATTTGTAATGACTCAAGAGAGAATAACAATTAGTTTATTTAGATGAAAATTTTAAATAGATATGAACGTTGTTTTAATCCAGTTCCGTCGTCTGCCAGCTTATAACGTAGCTTCCAGTTTATCACTCTTGTTTATTTATCAATGAGATTGCTACAAATTTTGAAAGCTGAGCACTCTCTCATCTATTCTGTCATATTTGTAGCTATTATGAACCAAATTACTTAATTTTAACGACAATAATCTGATATTCTGATTGGTTTGGAATGCTTGTTAAAAATCCCTGAAAGCAATTGTCCGTAGGGGGCGGGGTTAGCGCCGTCAGCGCACCTCATGAGGTGCACTGTAGGCATTACTTTAGGTTCTTTTGCAGCGTGCCTTCGGCCCCTAGCTTCAACCCCTTTCGTTTCTTTTACTGTACCTCCTTTCGTATTCTCTTTCTTCCATCTTACTTTCCACCCTCTCCTAACAATTGATTCATAGTGCAACTGCGGGGTTTTCCTCCTGTTACACCTTTCAAACCTTTTACTGTCTATTTCCATTTGAGCGCTGAATGACCTCATGGGTTCCAGTGCTTGGCCTTTGGCCGAAATTCTGTATTCAGTTCCTGCAGGCAATTGAAATTGTCAATAAATTTACCATATAGAATACATGCGCATAAACATTGTCAATATCTTTATTGGAAAAATTATAATTGCACTTTTCACTCATTAAATCTTTATGAGCTGAGATGTGATGAAAACAATCTTAGCTGAAGTCACCTGATGTTATGTTTCCATGTCAACACAGAAATGGTATTATGCTTTACTTTGATTCATTATGTGAGATAAGCCGATCCAACCACGTAAGATCTTTAATGACAAAATTGATGCGATCACTAGGCTTATTCTTCGAGTTTTAATAAAATAGATAATATAGATAAGACATATTTACATAGTTCTTATAGAATACAATATTTATAGATGTATAATGAAGAGATGTTAAGCGACTAATCGCCATGCAACCTCAGGTTAAACGTTGTGGCTAAGCGTGCGATGATGAAGTACTGCCGTGTTGGTATTGCTGATAATCCTCGGATGGTATAGCCGAGTACAGGAATTCGAATTACATCTCAGCGATGACCGAGGAAAGAAAAGACTTGTGTGAGCTGCCAGTACCGGAGGTAATGATTAGAATCTTGTTTAAACATTAGCCTAGCCTGTGTTCAATGGTGGCGTAAGGGTTAGGCATATAAGTCTAGCCGAGGTCTATCCTTATTGAGTCGGTGTTAGGGAGGAAAGTTTAGGTCTGTTGGAAATTATTTGGAGACTTTAAAATGCCCAAAAAAACCTCACGAAGTTAACATTTCATCGTCAACAGCTTAATCATGTGACAAAACTTTCTTACTGAATTGCATGCCTGTAGGCCTATCGTGCTTTGGTCAGTCTAGGCAGAGGCGTCAACCCTGCATTGTTATCCCTTAGGCCTAGAGTAGACGTAGGCCTATGCTTCAAGTCTACGGGAGACCTGTAGGCTATTCGGTATCCTTTGTGGTAGGTGTTTACTGTGTAGGGTAGATATTCGATCCGAAGTTTTTGGGAACTAGCCTACCTAGGCCTACAGGTTTTCCCTTAGTAGGGTTCTGTATTTGGTGTGATTCTGACCATTTTGATATTATTTCTTAGCTTACATTATTTAGAAACAATATTTTGACCTATTTTAATGTAGGATGTTTTATTAATTATATCTTCAAGTAGCTTGGGATGGTTTAAGTTTTATTTTTATGTTATGGGGTTCTTGATTAGGCTGATAGATTTTCCTGATGTTTGAGTTATATAAGTAACCTAATTTTTGTTAGGGTGTTGCCTTTGGTTTGCGCATTGGTCTATAGGCAATGTTTGTTATAGTTGAAGTTTGTGTAAAAATAGGATGGGTTAGGTAAAGGGTAGCTGTTCTGACAGGATATGTAAACCGTCGGTCCTTTACATTAGGAGTTACTTTCAGTGGTGCTGGAAACTGCCATTGAACTTGTGAACAAGGTGGTTAGGCAGTTAACTACCGTCTGGGAGGCGGGAGTATCACCTGCCCGGATGTAAACATTCCAATTTGCTTTCGGGCGTCTTACGCTGCAGATGTGTTTCTCACTCTCTGCCCTGACTGCTTTTGCGCTGTTTTTCTCCCGGTGGGTTCTTTGTTGCTTTTCCTTGTTTTCATGAAGTAGATGGCCCTGAGTGGGTATTGATTGAAACATCGACTGTCGCTCGCTTTAGTTTATTACTACAATCGCAATCGGTCAATGAAAAGTGAACATAACATAAATATTCACAGTAGTGACAATTCTGCATTTTTAATCAAATGAAAACTCTTTACACTAAGACAGGTAAATCCTTAACTTACATTGTCAATTTCTCATTCATTACTACAACAATTAAATAACTAAAGTTGCACATAGAATCTTGTATGGAATATACATTAAGCATTGCCATACTCTTCAATGAATGAAAATGCTATGAGCGAGCTCTACCCATCCGTTATCCCAGCCCATATGCACGTTTCACCCTAGTCTAACCCCTTACGACCTCTTATGCGTTAATTCATTATCAAATTATGATGATCTCTTAGCAAAATAACCCATAATGATTTCTTAACTAACAAAATAATACCCTTTTTTACTTACCAAATCATTTGCTTTGCCACTGTTAGGACCTTCTGTCGCGGTTCCCCATGGCCTGCTGACTTCATACATTCCTGAAGTGGGAACGCCATTGTTAACTTTATGCACCTGACCTCTAACGATACTCGGCAAACAAGTTCTGTATTTTCATTGTATATACTGCTCTGTTGTTATTAATTGGTATTCGTTAGCAGCAACCCCCCCCCTCTTAGTCTATAAATCTCAGTACACAATGATGCTTACCTCCTCAATCACTCAATTTTCTCCCCGAGTCATACAAGTGGACTGCTCCTCTCCGCGGCTGCTTTCAAAAAGGCCTTTCCTTGGTCCCACACAGTTGCCTGGGCAGCGGGGGGAAATGTTCCCATTTCTTTTTTTTTGTTCGTCATAGAGAGGGGAAGGAAAAAGGTAAAGCGTCCCAAATCATCCTTATAGAGTCCAACAAGGGGACCTGTTCATTTGCAAATCTTTTTTTTTTTTTTTTTTTTTTATTTTACTCTGAGGTGGGAAAAGACCATGCGCTTATATCAAGTGAGCCGAAATTCAGTTACGAATCTTTCCTTTGCCGCGAAAATGGCTGTTTATGACCGCGCTGGGTATGGTGGTTTACAGTCGTGCCGAGGAAAAAAAAATGCCTGGCTTTTCCCGCGTCGATACATGATGAATGTTGATAAACCCCGTATGCCCTCCTTCCCCCAGCGTGTATGTCCTGGGGTCGAAGGGAAGAAGTGCAATATCTTCTGTGCTCCTGTAGATATGCACCCACGTGCCCTTTGCTCCACCTGCAGAGGACGTGTGTGTTCTTGTAACTCTCCTTGCTTGGAGTGTTGTTCCTGGTATGCCGAGCAGTGGGCGAAGTTTGAGGGGAGGAGACAGTACTGAAGGAAGCCTGCTAAGGAGTCGTCTGATGGTTATGCTCGACCAATGACTCTCTTGGTGGCTAACCCGCCAGGATCATTTCTCCCTCCCGACAAGCTTCCCCTTTTTGCTGCCTCTCCCTCGGGTGAGGACTCCCCCTCCCCCTCTTCACTCGCTTTGTCAGGTGTGGAAGGCTGTGGGGGAGCGGACGATCAGGACACCCTCTCTGGGGCCTCTCCTTGCTCCGAGGGTGAATTTTTTCCTCTAGAGTGAGCAGAGGCTTCCTCTTTTGACCCGACGTTGCCTTCAGGTTTGGCAGTGGAAGCGTCTCTTGGTGGCCAGGTCTCTGACTTTATATCTACATGACTGCACCTTGGTCTTCCTGGCTTGCCATCATTGGAGGGCCTGCTCTCGCATCTGTCCGGTGCTCCTGTGACGACCCATGCAGCTACCACGTCCACTATGTCAACTGTCACTATGACATCATTCGGCAAGCTGCCTGTGACGGTTGCCTCGCACCTGGGCACCCAGGTATCAGCTGCTCCTGCCACGCTCCATGCCGTGCCGCTGCCTCCTGGCTTCCTGGCCCATTATCTGTGCCTGGCTCCTCCGGTATGGTCACATTATCGGTGCCTTATATCTCTGTGCCTGTTCCTGCTGTTGCCAACCCATGCTCGTTTCCAGACTCCAGTTCTGGATTTTCTGACTCTCGCCCCAGCCTGGCTCCTGCTCATGCTCCACCCGTACCCTCTACTCATGCACCGGTTCCTGGCTTCCCTGGTTCCCACGCTGCTCCAGCTGCCCCGATAGCTGCTGGCCTGATCACCGACATCTCTGCTACCTGTGCTGCGCCTGCTTCCCTGGCTCTCCTGGCTGCACCTGCGTCTTCTGCTGTTCCCTCCTGGATGGGGGATCTGACCGCCATCCTGAAGAAGATGATGAAGAAGTTGAAGAAGAGGTATAGGAAAGTGTCGTCGTCTTCTTCGTCATCGTCCTCGTTGTCTGCTACCTCTTCTTCTTCTTCTGAGGCTTGCCAGTTGAAGAAGAAGAAGCCTGTCTCTCCTCCCCAAAAGAAGTCTCGCCCCGCCCCGAGACTTCTAAGGGACTGCCTCCTTCCACAGGGAAGGCAGTGGGATCTCTTGTCAGTTCTTCCCGGCCAAGGGGCCAGGGAACCGATTCATTGACCTCGGGGTCAGTCGTGTTGGGAGCCGAGGGCGTACAGACCACGGTTTGCACTCCCGCTGCTATGCCGAAGAAGTCCGCTTCTAAGGCCAGCGCTGTGCCAGACACTCATTCGCGAGCTGCGCCCTGTACCCGGGTTTCTAAGGAGACCCGGGTACCCCGGTCTGGTACCGGAGAGACCTCTCTCCGTACTGACTCAGGCATAGGGCGGGAGAAAGAGTCCGGGCAAGCCTGTGCTCCGATTCTTCCTCCTAGCACTTCTACGAGTGCCAAGTAAGGTTCCCAGGAAGGTGTGCCGGTCTCTCTGATCCGGACACCTGGCGAGATAGAGAAGAGGTCCCCTGCTCAGTCTTCCTGATAGGTTTCTGCCTCGAAGAAGACTGGCCCCCGTCTAGAGGACAGCACAAGTTCTCGCCAGCCAGCCGTGTGTTCGACTCTGCCCAATCCCCGGCCATGTTCTCGTGGCCAGCCTGGCTCGGGGGAGCTGAGTGCGCGGCTTGACTCGCGTGAACCGCTTCGCTCTCCTCGGGAGAATGCTTCGCCAAGGCAGACAAGTGGAAACCAAACACTACAGGAGCATTTCCTTAATTGAAAAATTCTAGGAATAAAAAATAAAACTTTCTTGAGGTATTAAATGACATTCAGTATTTTATTGAATGATACTAACCTTTTCTCTCCTCTCCAGATTACAGCCACACATTTTTTTAGGACCTATACACTGTATCAGAGGACATTGGGTACCTGAAAAGATGATAATCGAATAGCTACTGAAGTAGTTCATGGTTTTGTAACACTACTGATGGCCAGCATTCATTACTGAACTTGAATGAAGGTGGTAGCTAATAGCTTTGCTTATTTTATTTAGGTCAAGGCATTTGGGTAGTGGGGTAGTGCCATCAGTGCGCCTCATGTGGTGCACTGTAGGTATTACTTAAGGTCCTTTGAAGCATTAGTTTACCTTTGGCCCATAGCTGCAACCCCTTTCATTCTTACTACTGTACCTCTGTTTGTATTCTTTCTGCCATCTTAGTTTCCACCCTTCTCTAACAATTAGTTCATAGTGCAACTGTGAGGTTTTCCTCCTGTTTCACATTTCAAATATTTTTACTGTCAATTTCCATTTCAGTGCTGAATGATCTCATTGGTGCCAGCGCTTGGTCTTTAGCCCAAGTTCTGTCTTATGTTCTATTTTATTCAGGTTAAGGTATAGATGAGAGAGAACTTTTTCAGTGCTGTAAGCCATACTAAGACTAGTCCATGGCAGGAAGTTATTTGCATGCATCCCGAATTATAATTTAAAAGTGCCTTGCATGCCAGTATATGTTGGAAGTGTGGGTGTTACCGTAGGATTAGTAATGTAAAATTAACTGGGTATTTTACATCATAATTATAAGACTATCTTACAGATTTTGGTATTTTATCAATAGAATAACTTAGTCTTCTTAGTCTAATGTGACAATAATTTAGTTTTGATATTTTTTATTGTGTTATTTTACTTTATTTTTGGAAATTTTTTTTGTACTCAGAATGGGTGACTTGAATAAATGATTTTCTTTAGCTGATGGTCAATGTATATATAAGCCCAAAAAGAGAGAAGTGGGTCTAAGTATGTTTCTCTCTCTCTCTCTCTCTCTCTCTCTCTCTCTCTCTCTCTCTCTCTCTCTGATTTAGAACTGAAAATTACTTGTTTTATCTGTGTAGTGACAAAGAATAATGAAAAAACATAATATACTTACTTTTGCATCTTTGAGAGTGAACAACATTATATCATGCAGTCTTGTACCTAAGTGAAATTTGACGTTTTTATGAGTTAAAAGATACCCAGCGTGCTCTAATATTCACCATCTTCTCCATTCTTCATTGTTGATGTGATGACCCATGATTATGGGTTTTTACCACAAAGACTGGTTACGATTTGTGGGGAAATATGCAAGCGTGGATATGGAAACAAGGGGAGACAAGTCACATGTTGTATTGTGATGACCAGGCTATGACGCTACAATTTGTATCTTGATACATCCTGGACTCACTTGTTAGGCAGTAGACACTTATGAAGCTTTTACTTTACCTCTGGACTTCTCCATTTTTTTTTACTTTGCAATTTTCTATTAATTTTTTTGAAGGGTGGTTTCCTTAAACTGCAAATAAGCAGGAACTACTCTGAAAAATGCAGTTACTGTAATTGGTTGTGTAAAGAAAGATTTTTCTTGCTTGATGGCATACTGAAGCATGCTTGCTCTACCTTTTTATTCCTTTGTTATGTGTTACGTACATTTTGTTTTGGCATTATTGGTTTTTCCTTCTTTGGCTTGGCCTCTAAGAATGTATTCTAATTATAATTGGGGAAAATAATACTCTTTAGTACTTGGAACATCAAGGTAATTTCATGCTTTGGCCATTGCAATAGCTATAACTTCTGTTTTAATCTCCCAGAATGGCTCATTCATTTTTTTCCATTATTACAGATACCAAGATGTCTTCAGATCCGCACTGTTACTAAGAGCCTTATATCATATGCAGATTCCTTAAAGCACCCTACGTACCGTCTGGCAGCTCATGCATGCATATGGGCTCCAACTGAGAGTGGCAGTTTGTTTGGTGATCTTAGAGCTTTAGTAATGGTAATTACAGATAAATTTATACTAGACAATTGATGTTTATCAATACAGAAGTTCATAAACTTTTCAAATGTGAAAATGCAGAAGTTCATAAACTTTTCAGTGTTAAAATGCATTCATAGGAAATGCAAGTCCACTTGCTTTTATTGCATTTATATTTCCTGTAAAGGCAGACAAACTGGTTTATAAATATTTAGGGCTTCAAATTCCTTTCTGTTTCCTTGACTAGATGCATCTTCGATTTGATGGTACCTTTGGATTTCCTGGTGGCCTTATAGAATCTGGAGAAGATATTGTTAATGGACTAAACAGAGAAATGGCAGAAGAAATTGGATGGGACACAGAGGTACAGTCTGTGACCTGGAAAGATTATCATAGCAGCCAGGTGAGAACATGATGGTAATTTCTTTTTATTTGCATTACTATAGCACCTGCATATTTTGTTGTCTGTATCCATAATGTGCTGAAGTCTAAGTAGGCCATTCATCACAGATATAAACTATGGGTAAGATAAGAGGACTGGCAATGGATTGAGAGTCGGCTACCTCCTAGATGGGGTTGAATCTGGTATCCTTTGCCCCAGGCACAATTTTTTTTCATATCTTAAGTGTTTTCATCATGTTTGAGTGATGCATTGAGGGACTGTTGTTAATGTATTATATGTTAATGTATTGTACCTTTTTTGTTTTTGATGGTTGTGATTGATAATAGAAGTCATTGTTAATTCTGTGATGCTTTTTTTCTTATTAACTGAGTCATTGCCCTGTATGTCTATGTATTTTTGGTTATTTTGTTGGTGTGTAATGCCTGTCTGTCACAGCAGACTTTTTGTGGTTTTCTGGGGAAAAGAATACTTTAGTTTCAACAAAAATGTTCTACATAGAGAAGCAGCAGTTCCTGAACTTCTGGTTGTATGGTTTAAGGAAGAAGATTAATGAAGAATTTCAGTGAAGTAGTTATATTTGGTGTGGTCTTCTTCTAGAATAAGAGTCAGTACTCTCTTTCACTGAATTTTCCCCTTAGTCTTGGCTACATTTTGTAACTAAATGCATGTGAAAGGTATGAGAAAATTCTGTCGTTGGTAAATAAGCTTTTCAAACCAACGTAGTAGAGTTCGTTAGCCGAGAAATCAGTAGTCATAACACTTTCACAGCACAAATGAAGAATTCTAGCAGGTATAGTTCAGGCTAACGATAGGCATGATTTGCTTTATTCTTTCCGAGCTGAACCCTTCTAACCATAACACAAGCTATTCTTTTCGTTTGAGACTATATTACGAGATATAAGATCTTCACAATTGAGCAAACATAGAATATTGTGTGTCCACTCTGGGTACAGGACTCTATAAGATAGTATTCACATTGGATGCCTCATGGACTACTGTAGATGGTTGCTGCAGGTTTTGCTGACATAGATCTCCTGAAAGCTTGTGTTATAGAGAGGGCTGATTTGACAAGTGGTGTTGATAGGTCTTCCTGACATATTGGATTGTGTGAGAGATGAACTAGACAAGAATATGGTGAATGACAAGTAATAGTTTTTTTATATAAGTAACTTGCCAATAATTACATAGTTATAAGATTTCCTACCACAGCAGCCTAAAAATTCAAAATTAGTGCTAACGATTCAACTAGCTAGTGTAGGTGGTTAACCCCGACCATTTTCAGGGTAAGAAGAGGATTGACGTAGCAGAGAGCTTCATTTGTTTTTCTGCCAGCGTTCGACCAACATCAGTCATTCCTGCAGCCTGCCATCATCGTTGCTTGGTGATGTACTCAGAATTTGCTGTAACTTTATTGGTTATTGCTCTGCTACTGATTGGATTTGCTAAATGTTTACTTTTCATGGCTTCATTAGTTACTTAGTTAATTTTTACTCAGCATTGTTTCAGACTCTAGTTCTTCCAGTGTTCGCTTTTGGATTGAGGGATTATGTTAGACTAGTTCTTCCAGTGTTTGCTTTTGTAGCGAGGGGTGTAAAACTAGGTTATTTAAGTCGTCAGTCGACTCTCATACTAAATGTACCAAATGTAGGGGACAGGATTGTAACATTGAGAATACTTGTGATGAATGTCAAGTATGGGATGAGGAAAAGTGGAAAACTTTAAAGTCTTATTTGCTTAGGCTTGAGAGAGAGGAAAAGAGGAAAGTGGCTGCTAGTGCCAAAATTAGGACCAATCTTGAATCTGCTAGGCCAGTAGAGGATATTAGTCCTCCAACTCCTTTACCGCACACTCCTATTCTGGGCTCTCATGGTCCCGAACCCGACACCATCGCCAGTCTCGAATCAAGGTTTAATCAGAAGATTCATTTAGTGGTAAGTGTAATGACTGAGTTAGGTACCTCAGTGAAAGTGCTCTCTGAAAAAGTTTAATCTCATGTGAAAAGTGAGTGTTGTGCCAGTGGGGAAGGTTGCTACTCTTCCCTTTGGCGCTCCTAGACGAAGGTACCTGTCCTGCTCCCCTGAACCTGGGAGAAGATGTACCGGAGGTCAAAGGGAGGCCAGCGGGGTTTGCCCACGGGTAGTCGCCCCCTTAGTCACACCTGTGTCCCCCCAGGTGTCGACATTATCCCAGTGGAAAGGTGTTAATATGCATGCTCATCAGTTTTCCTCCAATTCAGAAGACTCCAGCCCGACAAGAGGCACAGGTGTTGCTATCCTGCCTCCTCTTGCCCTCTCAAGAGGCACTCCAATGGTGCTGACCGCTCTCCTCCTCCAGCTAAGAGGCACAGAAAGACTAGTCTTAGCCCCCAACCCTCCTGCAGCTTTGCTAAGCCTCCTGCCTCCTCTTTGGCTTGACCCCAGGCGTCGGTCTGGGACAGCCCGGGGTCATTTACCCCTTATGTGGAGCACCTGTCCTTGGCACCCAAGCTCCCAAAAGACCCTCTTAAGTGACAAAGTCTTCATCAAGACACCTCTCTCCCTCCGAGCACCCGTCGCCTCCAGAGTGCTGGGCTTCCACACGTAAGCGTCAGCCGCCACCCAATGCAGTGGCACCAGCTCCAGTGCACCCGGCACCAACCAATGCGCACCCGCTTTCGCCTCTGCCTCCTCAAGCTCACTCATCGGCTCAGGAGGATCCATCATTGGAACCAATTAAGTGCCAGCTTGATGCTATTATGAGTTTCATTCAGAAAGCCCCTGCTGCTCCCCCAGTCTCACAGGATCCTGTTTTGTTACCTTTGTCTTCTGATGAAGAGGTGCTTAAGCAAAAAGACACCTCTAAGTTGGCCTACGCTGTGCTACTTTGGTATCTTTTGGCCAATTTCCCCAGCTACCCCTCACCTGCCTCTCCAATTTCTCTGCCTCTACCTTCTTTATGAGAAACGAGGCAGACGATTCCGCTCGGCTTCCCAAGATGGTGCTGTCCTCCTCAGCAAGGAAGGCCCTCAAGGAGGTGGATGACTGGCTTGCTTCAAAGAGGGAACTGGGCAAAGCCACTCTAGCCTGTCCTCCCTCCAGACTTGTTCGCAGGAGATATCTCTCCTATTCGATCAGAGAAGCCCCCTCTTTGGGAGTCGCTGTCTCCTCCCAGAGAGACTTTTCTGGTCTCATCGACTCTTCGAGGCACTCAGCCTTTGCTTCGGTGAAGATAATGTTTTTGTCTACTGAACTCGACCATCTCGTTAGAAGTGTTTTTAAGGTGTTTGAGGTACTGAGTTTCCTCGATTGGTCCTTCAGGACGCATGCCAAGAAGATGTAGAGCTGTCCACTCTTGCTGGAGGACTTGACCTCTGACTGGTTAGCTGTGTTATCTTGTGTGGACAAGGCCACCAGAGATTGTTCCCGTGAGCTCGCCTCTCTCTTCACCATGGGTGTGTTGAAGAAAAGGGAGTCGTGGTGCTTCATCACCGCGAAAGGAGTAACCACCACATAAGTCTGCTTTCCTCTTCGCTCCTCTCTACAAGCAGTATCTCTTCCCGCAGTCCACTGTGCTCGGTATCTCGTCAGACCTCCCAAAGAAATCTGGTCAAGACCTGCTGGCGCAGTCCACTAAACGTTCGAAGGGACCCTCCACCTCTGCCAATTCCGTTTCTCCCCTCCAACTTCAGCCGTTCTGTGGAGGCAGACAGAGACTCCAGTGGAGACCGCAGGCAAACCTGTATTGTTCGAAGTCTGTCAGCAAACCATCATTCAAGCCTTCTACTAAGAAATGAAAACGCAGTCCTTCGTACTCCCATAGGAGCCAGACTCCTCCACTTTTGGGAGTTGTGGAGTCGCAGAGGTGTGGAGCCATGGATAGTACAAGTCTTGAAAAAGGGGTACTCCATTCCTCTCAAGAGGACACCCCCGCTAGTCAAGCCTCCTATCGCCTTGACTGCTTATTCGGAAGGCTCCGAAAGATTTTCGGCCCTTTCACAGGAAGTCAACTCCCTCCTCCTCAAGAGAGCTGTGGAAGAAGTCGAGTGTCACGAGTCAGAGGGGTTCTACAACCGGCTCTTCATAGTTCCCAAGTCATTGAGGGGATGGAGGCCCATTCTCGATGTCAGCATTCTGAACCTCTTTGTTCTGAAGACAAAGTTCCACATGGAAACGAACCAGTCTGTCATGTCTTCCATTCATTAGGGTGACTGGATGACTTCCCTAGACATGCAGGACGCTTACTTCCATGTCTCCATACATCTGGACTCCAGGAAGTACCTCCGTTTCATCTTTCAGCACAGAGTTTTTCAGTTTCGGGCCTTATGCTTCGGCCTTTCGACGGCCCCTCAGGTATTCACTCATGTTCTCGCTCCCCTCGGCAGGTGGCTCCACCTTCTTGGGATCAACATCTCCCTGTATTTGGATGACTGGCTCCTTCGTTCCCAGTTGAAGGAAAGGTGCTCGGAGGACTGAAGAGTTGGGCATTCTCATCAACGTAGAGAAGTCTCACCTGTCTCCGACACAGGAGATTCTTTATTTGGGTATGGTACTGAATTCTCGGACTTCTCAGGTTTTCCCAGGCCCCAAAAGGATCGACTCTTGCCTTCACCAAGTCTGCCAGTTTCTCTCTCTCCCAGTCTGCTTGGCCTCCATAGAGCAGTCGGTGAAGTTGGGCAGACTGCACATGAGACCTCTGCAGTATTTTCTCAAGGCTAGCTGGGACAGGAAGACCCAACCGGACTCTGACGTTTTTCCCATCACACAGGAGATCAAGACAGACCTGCAATGGTGGCTGTGAGAAGGAAGACTTCTTCAAGGAAAATCTCTTCTACCTCTGAACCCCGACCTAGACTTATATGCAGACGTGTCAGACTTAGGTTGGGAGCCCTTCTAAGAGACCAAGAAGTGTCCAAGATAATGGTCCATGGATCAGAGATGCCTCCACATAAATTTCAAGGAGCTGAAGGCCATTCTCTCCTCAGATCTTTGGCAAGATGGTGATCATTTATTCTAACTTACATCCGCAAACTAGGAGGCACTCACTCCTTCTCCATCTACGAGGCCTCCAGAGACCTCCTTCTCTCGGCAGACCTGAACCAAGTCGCTCTTGTCACGTGTTACATTCAAGGGAAACTCAATGCCCTGGCAGACAAGTTGAGTCACTGCAACCAGGTCCTTCCCATGGAATGGACTCTGAATCCTCTGGTCTGCAGCAATCTATGGAAGCTTTGGGGTACTCCACTGATTGATCTTTTTGTGACGTTCAGGAATCATTGTCTCCCCCTCCTCTGCTCTCCAGCCCTGGACCCTCTGGCATGGGCAGTGGATGCCATGCTTCAGGACTAGTCATGCCTACATGTCTACGCTTTTCCCCTGTTCGGCATGATCAGAGAAATGCTAAACAAGTTCTCCTCTCATCGCAATGCCTCGATGACTCTGGTGGCTCCTTTCTGGCCGACGACAGAATGGTTCCCAGATCTGCTTCGTCTTCTGGTGGATTTCCCAAGACTGCTCCGTCAAAAACAGTCTCTCCTCAAACAACCCCACTTTCACAAGTTCCACCAAGGGTTGTCCCCTCTGCCCTGACAGGCTTCAGACTGTCTGGAGCCTTGTCAGAGCAAGGGTTTTCAAGAGCAGCTGCAGAGGCTATTGCTAGGTGCAGGCACCAGTCTTCTAGCAACCTCTATAAGTCTGAGTGGACAGTCTTCCGGAGCTGGTGCAGGCGACATAACGTCTCTTCTTCTGAGACATCTATAAGTCAGATTGCTAACTTCCTGCTCTTCTGGAGGTCATCCAAGAAATTATCGTCCTCTACCATCAAGGGGTATAGATCCATGTTAAACTCTGTTTTCAAGCACAGAGGGTTGGACCTCTCTTCCAACCAAGACTTCGTTGATCTCGTCAAATCCTTCAGCTCAACAAGACAGAGGAGATCTGTCTCATGAAATCTCGACTTACTCTTAAAGTGGCTGTCTGGCCCAGCTTTTGAACCCCTCTGTTTGATCTCTAAGGAATTTCACTAAAATGACTCTTCCTCGTCGCCTTAGCCACTACTAAACGTGTCGGCGAAATCCAGGCCATTGACAAGAGAGTAGGTCTCACACAGGGAGATGCAGCACACTCCTTCTCTCTCAGGTTCCTTGCTAAGAATGAAGATCCTTCCAAGCCCTGGCCCTGTTCCTTCTCCATTAAAAGTTTAGCAGATATCCTGGGACTGAAGGAAGAGGAGAGGTCTCTCTGTCCAGTAAGAGCTCTAAGGTACTATCTAGTCATCTGTGGTGCTCCGTTCGGAACCCTTCTTGTTTGATGTCAAAAAATGCGATCTCCTAATTTCCGAGGCACACTCTCGGATCGAGGAGGACATACTACCTTCATTTAAGGTCAAAGCTCATGAGGTTTGAGCGTTGGCAACTTCTCTAGTCTTCAGACACAACATGCCCCTCTCCTCCATCTTTCAATCTATGTATTGGAAGTGGAGGTTAGTGTTCGCATTGTATTATCCCAGAAAGTGGAAATGGTTTTTGAGAATTGTAGTACATTAGGACCTTTATCTGTGGCTGGCATGGTGTTGGGAGAGGAAGCATAGGGAGCTCTCTTTCCCTCCTCTATCTTCTTGCCTTGAGTAAGGATGTTTAGTCCAAGGTGAGCCTGGGGGTACATGGTACCTGAAGCACCCACCAGTTCTTTTAGTTGGTTTGGGTGTGGTTTTTTGTGTTACAGTGTAGGTGACAGCGTTGTATGTTTTTATTCTGGTCCTATGCCCAGGGCAAGGGCACCTATTAACCCTTAAATGCCGAGCCTCTATTTACAAAAGTGTCTGCCATATGCCGGCGGGGTTTGGAAGTTAGCGCCGAAGCGGAAAGAAAGTTTTTTTCAAAAAATCACAGCACGCTTAGTTTTTAAGATTAAGAGTTCATTTTTGGCTCCTGTTTTTCTCATTTCCTGAAGTTTAGTATGCAGCCATCAGAAATGAAAAAAATGTCATTATCATATATAAATATTGGAATATATGACAGCGCAAAAATAAATTTCATATATAATTGTATACAAATTGCGCTGTAAGTAAAATGGTTAAAGCTAATGAGCTTTTTTTTTTTCGTTGTATTGTACACTAAATTGCGATGATTTTGGTATATAACAAATTATAAAATGATCAAAGCAACACAGAGAAAATATTATCACAAAATGATGCATGAATTTGTAATGCGCGGACATAAAAAAAAGTTTTTTTCAAAAATTCACCATAAATCGAAATATTGTGCTAGAGACTTCCTGTTTGTTGCAAAATGAAGTTAAATGATTGAATATTACTAGAATGTAAGAGTTTTAGCTGACAATTGCATTTTTTCAACCATTTCGGTCGAGTCAAAGTTGACTGAAGGTTGAAATTTCAGCACTTACCGTGATTTATATGAAAATATTTCAAAACTGATAAAAGCTACAACCATGATTTATTTTTTGTTGTATTCTACATGAAATTATGCAGATTTTCATATATAAAATGTTATGTAACAGCTAATATAAAGTGGTGCAAAAATTACAACAAAGTGACTAAAGAAATTCTGAGATTTTCAGCAGAATTAGCGTGCGAGGAGGTAAGGAAAATTTTTTTTTTTAAAATTCACCATAAATCGAAATATTGTGCTAGAGACTTCCAATTTATTGCAAAATGCAGGTAAATGATTGAATATTGCTAGAATGTAAGCGTTTTAGCTTACAATTGCATTTTTCAACCATTTCGGTTGAGTCAAGTTGACCGAAGGTTGAAATTTTGGCACTTACCGTGATTTATATGAAAATATTTCAAAACTGATAAAAGCTACAACCAAGAATTATTTTTTGTTGTATTCTACATGAAATTATTCACATTTTCATATATAAAATGTTATGTAACAGCTAATATAAAGCAGTGCAAAAACTACGACAAACTGACTAAAGAATTTCTGAGATTTTCAGCAGAGTTAGGGCGCGTGTACGTAAGGAAAGAGTTTTGTTAAAAATTCACCATAAATCGAAATATTGTGCTAGAGACTTCTCGTTTGTTGCAAAATGAAGGTAAATGCTTGAATATTACTAGAATGTAAGAGTTTTAGCTTACAATTGCATTTTTTTACCATTTCAGTCGAGTCAAAGTTGACCGAAGGTTGAAATTTTGGCACTTATCGTGATTTATATGAAAATATGTCAAAATTGATAAAAGCTACAACCATGAGTTATTTCTTGTTGTATTCTACATGAAATTGCGCACATTTTAATATATAAAACTTTATGTAACGACTAATATAAAACTGTGCAAAAATTTCGACAAAGTGACTAAAGAATTTCTGAGATTGTGAGAGCCTGATGCAGTCTCTTCCAAACACGTGTGTGCTCGTGTGTTCGTCGTCCATCGGAGTAGCGAGATGTTTGGCGTCTTCACAAACAGAAACATACACACAGTTTGATACAGAAGATTTGTTGGAACATTATGAGTACATGATTAGAATGCTTGCATACATCAAGACAACAATGGTTAGGGAGAAACATACGGAAATATTGTATGGTTGAAATCGCATTCCTCTAGAGAAAGAAAACGAGATGCTCTTGTTGTCTTGTCCACTCCGATGGACGACGAACACACGAACACATACGTGTTTGGAAGAGACGGCGTCAGGCTCTTACAAGATTTTCAGCAGAGTTAGCGCAGACGTAAGGAAAAAGTTTTTTTCAAAAATTCACCATAAATCGAAATATTGTGCTAGAGACTTCTTGTTTGTTGCAAAATGAAGGTAAATGATTGAATATTACTAGAATGTAAGAATTTTAGCTTACAATTGCATTTTTTTACCATTTCGGTCGAGTCAAAGTTGACCTGAGGTTGAAATTTTGGCACTTATCGTGATTTATATGAAAATATGTCAGAATTGATAAAAGCTACAACCATGAGTTATTTTTTGTTGTATTCTACATGAAATTGCACACATTTTCATATATAAAACTTTATGTAACAGCTAGTACAAAACAGTGCAAAAATTATGACAAAGTGACTAAAGAATCTCTGAGATTTTCAGCAAAGTTAGCGCGGACGTAAGGAAAAAGTTTTTTTCAAAAATTCACCATAAATTGAAATATTGTGCTAGAGACTTCTCGTTTGTTGCAAAATGAAGGTAAATGATTGTATATTACAAGACTGTAAGAGTTTTAGCATACAATTGCATTTTTCGGCCATATCGGTAGAGTCAAAGTTGACCTAAGGTTGAAACTTTGGCACTTATCGTGATTTATATGAAAATATGTCAAAATTGATAAAAGTTACAACCATGAGGCATTTTTTGTTGTATTCTACATGAAATTTCGCACATTTTCATATATAAAACTTTATGAAAAGGCTAATAGAAAACTGTGCAAAAATTACGACAAAGTGACTAAAGAATTTCTGAGATTTTCAGCAGAGTTAGCTGATGCTTTCTTTTGGGATAAGAAAGCAATTCGCGCATGTGCAGCTGGGTCACGCTTGTAAACAAAACAACAGCATGATCCGTGAACTCCCAGCATCCCTCAAGGCGCGTGATTTAAAATTTTTTGCTAAACGAGACCTCTAAGTATTTTTCCGCGAATATTTAAAAAACTTTTTGTAGTCGACATATTTTATGTCCACTTGGCACCCGACAGACTACTTTTGTCGAAGTAAAATATGTCCAGTCAGCGTTAAAGGGTTAACTTAGCTAGCTATCGAAGTACCTCCTTCGCTGCAAAGTCGCTACTAATGGCTATACCGCCACGCCACTATGGATTACGATGAGCACCGACCAGAGGCAGTACTCACCTGCAGTGGCTCTCTTACTAGGTAAGGAAACGACAAGCATTGTACCAATGCTGGCAACTTTTCTCTTATCAAAATTATTACTTTATTAATGTTTTGAGGGAGGCTATGTCCAGGAAACCTCCCTCCTGTCAATGTGGATTCAGCTATATAATTACTTGGTAAGTTACTTATATAAAAATGATGTTTTTATAATAAAATAAAGTTTTATATATACAGTATTTACCAAGTAATTACTGAACCAGAGCCATCCCTCCTCCCCTCATGTGGACTTCAGGGTAAAAAACAAATGAAGCTCTCTGTCATGTCGATCCTCTTCCTACCCCAAAAGTGGACGGGGTTAACCACCTACACTAGCTAGTTGAATTGTTACAGCTAATTTTGAATTTTTAGGCTGCCGTGGTAGGAAATCTTATAGTTGTGTAATTACTTGGTAAGTATATATAAAATGTTATTTTATTATAAAAGTGTAATTTTTTTATGTACTTTGAGTTACATTTTATTACATGATTATTAACCCCTGTGGATGACTGACGTTAGGTAGAAGGTATCAGATGACTGGTATTATTAGTTCCATATAAGTAACTTACCAAGTAATTACACAGCTGTATTTTCCTCCCCCGAGGCAGCTTAAATTTTAAAAATCGCAGTAGCGCTTCTATTGGGGAACAATAGGACAACAAAGCAGAAAAACTCACTTCTTTTCTGCCGGCCTTCAACATAACATCGAATGTTTGCAGCAGCTTTTGTTGATTTATTTCATCAGTATTTTGAGTCTAGCCTTCCAGGATTCGGTGAAGAAGTATTCACTTCTATGTGTAGCCTTCAAACTTGTTAGCTTAGCTTAGATTGTTTTATATCTAATTTTGTGATTTACCATATCAGACTCAAGTTCCTCCAGCATTAGGTATTGTTGGGAAGGTTGTAAGACCAGGTTAACAAAAGCCACTTATGATTCTCACACGATGTGTTCAAATTGTAAGGGACAGATATGTTCAAAAGAGCTTCTTTTCTGCCGGCCTTCAACATAACATCGAATGTTTGCAGCAGCTTTTGTTGATTTATTTCATCAGTATTTTGAGTCTAGCCTTCCAGGATTCGGTGAAGTATTCACTTATATGTGTAGCCTTCAAACTTGTTAGCTTAGCTTAGATTGTTTTATACCTAATTTTGTGATTCACCATGTCAGACTCAAGTTCATCCAGCATTAGGTATTGTTGGGAAGGTTGTAAGACCAGGTTAACAAAAGCCACTTATGATTCTCACACAATATGTTCAAACTGTAGGAGACAGATATGTTCAAAAGAGCTAACTTGTGATAAGTGTAAAGCAGTAGGTGTTAAAATCTCACACAGATAAGCTTGATAGGGACAAGAAGAGGAAGGCGGCCTCTAGGGCCAAGAGTAGAGCTCATAGCCTAGAACCTAGACCTAGTGTTGTAGATGATCTTGCCATTCCTTTTTCCCCTGTTCCAGCCTTGTCTCCCATCGTCAGTCCCCCCTAACATTGTATCATTTGCTCCTGTGCTTAGCTCCCCTGCTTCCGATGCCAATGCCATTGCCAGTCTCGAGTGCAGGATTGACCTTAAGTTTAATTTAGTGGTGAACACAGTGGCTGAATTTGGGGCACCCCTAAAAGTCTTTATGGACAAAGTGAATAGTGTTGTGCCAGTGCAAGGGGAGGAGGTGGCTGCCTGTCATGCTGGTTCTCCTAGACGAAGTTCTCTGTCATACTCCCCTGAACCTGGGAGGAGAAATACTGCAGGTCCAAAGGAGGCCGGTGGTGTTTGCCCAAGGGTAGTCGTCCCCTCAGTTGAACATGTTGCACACACCCAGGCTTCGACAGACAGCCATTGGAAAAGCGTCTCAGTTAGTGCGCATCAGTTATCTTCAGACTCGGAGAATTCCAGTCCCAGCAAGAAGCGTTATTGGAGTTTTCCAGGCGAGTCTTGTCCCTTGAAGAGATGTACGGACGATGTTGACAGCTCCTCGCCTCTTCCTCACAAACGTAAGGATCCTCCTCACGGTCTTCAACCATCCTGTAGTGCTTGGCGCAGTCTTGAGTACCTTTCGCCCGAGCGTTCTTTTTCGGAGCGCCAGTATTTGGCCCCCAAGCGCCCCATTGTCAAGAAATGCACTTTGACTTCGTCCAGGCGCCCACACAAGCGCTCAATGCCTTCTCCTGAGCACCTAGTGCCAGTTCCAGTCTCTTAGTGCCCATTGCCAGCCTCTGAGCTCCCGGTGCCAGCTCTCAAGCATTTGGCACCAGCTGTCAAGCGCCTGGTGCCAGCCGAGCGCCTGACCCCCTCTTTGCCAGTTTCAAGTTCTTCTGTGCCAGTGGTACAAGATCCCTCATTGTTGCACATCAAGCAACAGTTGGGTGGCATTCTGGGTTTGCTCCATAAAGCTCTGGTTGTGACCAAACCTTCTAAGGACTTGTCTTTGTCCCCAGTTTCTTCAATTGATGAGGATTTAGTGCAATTGAGCCCCTTCAACTTAAGCATCTCTGTAGAGATATTTCCAGGCGACATTTCCGTCATACTTCCAGCCAGCGGCTCCAGTCTGGCCTGCCTTGACTTTCCTAAGGTGGTTCTCTCTTTCTCTTCGAGGAAATTACTCAAAGAGTTCAGTGATTGGCTCTCAGTGAAGAGCGAGCAGGGTAAGGCCACCTTTGCTTTTCTGCCTTCAAGGTTGACAGCCAGGAGATAACTATCATAAGCTACAGGAGAAGCTCTGTCCTTTGGAGGTGCTGCCTCCTCCCAGGGAGACTTCTCGTGTCTTACTGACTCAGCACGCCGCTAAGCCTTCTTGTCAGCGAAAGTGATGTTCATTTCCACAGAACTAGAACTGGATCATCTTGTGAAGAATATATTCAAAGCTTTCAAAGTGTTCAGTTTTCACGACTGGACATTTGGGGTCCTCGCTAAGAAAATAGAGGACTGCACTGATTTGGCAGGAGATTTCACTGCAGACTGGCTTGGCATGCTGTCGTGTGGAGACAAAGCCATTAGAGACGGCTCCCTAGAGCTTGTGGCACTTTTCTTGCTGGTGGTTCTCAAAAAGAGAGAATTTTGGTGCTCCTTCACTACTAAAGGAGTATTTTTATACAGAAATCTGCTTTATTATACTCTCCTCTGGACCACCTTTATCTTTTTCTTCAGTACACAGTCAAGGAAATAGCTATGGACCTCCAAAAAAAGTCAACCCAGGACCTGCTGGTGCAGTATTTTAAGCGCCCTAAAGAGTGTTCTTCTTTTGGCTGTAAGTCAGTTTCTCCACTTCAGCAACAACCCTTTCGTGGGAGTAGACAGGCTTTGCCTCCCAAGCCCCACTACAAGGTTCGTTTCTCAGCCAGGTCAATCAAGAGGGCTTCCACCAGACCTTCATCCAAGAAATGAAACAACAGTCCTCCATGCACCAGTGGAAGCCAGACTTTTCATTTTCTGGGAGAGGTGGAGTGCCAAAGGAGCAAAGTCTTGGACAGTCAAGACCCTGAGGGAGGGCTACTCGATACCACTAGTGTCCATGCCAATCACATTGACGGCTTACTGCAAAGGCTTCAAGAGGTATATGGCTCTTTTAGAGGAAGTGTCATTCCTTCACAGGAAGAGAGCCATAGATGAGGTAGAGGATTGCTCAACGAAAGGTTTTTACATCCGTCTTTTCGTAATCCCCAGGTCTTTGGGGGATTGGAGACCTGTCCTCGATGTCAGCGCTCTGAACTTCTTTGTCCAGAGGATGAAGTTCAAAATGGAGATGAACCAGTCAGTACTATCATCCATTCACCGCTGATGAAGTTCAAAATGGAGACGAACCAGTCAGTACTATCATCCATTCACCAGGGCGATTGGATGATTACTCTTGATATGCAAGACGCTTATTTCCATGTCTACTCTCGATATGCAAGACACTTATTTCCATGTCCTTCTTCATCCAGACTCCGGGAAGTATCTCAGGTTCGTCTTCGAGGACAGAGTCTTTCAATATCGGGCCCTGTGTTTTGGCCTCTCTACAGCTCCTCAAGTCTTAACACAAGTGCTAGCCCCTCTAGCAAAGTGGTTACATCTTCTTGGCATCAAAGTATCCCTGTACCTGGATGACTGGTTCCTCCGATCACCATCACAGGAGAAGTGCATGAAGGACCTACAGAGGACCCGTCTCGCCCAAGAGCTAGGAATTCTGATCAATCTGCAGAAGTTGCAGCTGACTCCAACTTAGGAGATTCTTTATTTGGGGATGAGGATTAACTCTCGTTGAGTTTTTGGGCTTTTCTGTCCCCCAAGAGAATTGATTCCTGTCTACTGACAGTCCACAGTTTCTCTCTCTCCCCCATCTTGTTCAGCAACTTGGTGGTCTTTTAGGAACTCTTGCCTCCATCGAACAGTTTGTAAAATTAGGCAGACTACGTATGAGAGTTCCTCTGTTCTTCCTAAGAGCAAATTGGAACAGGAAAATGCAACCAGACTCTTTGGTGTTCCCCATAACAACAGAGATCAAGTTGGACCTGCAGTGGTGTACGTCTGAAGAAAGACTTTCGGAGGTAAAGTCGCTGTGCCCTTTGAACCCTGACCTAGACTTCTTTTCACATGCCTCAGATCTAGGTTGGGGAGCCCTTCTGGGGAACATAGAAGCTTCCAGGACGTGGTCTCCGGAACAATGGAATCTGCACATCAGAGTCAAGGAGTTGACAGCCATTCATTTAGGTTGTGTTTTTTTCGGAAATGGTTGCTTACAAAACAGTAGTGGTGCACTCAGACAACACCACTGCTCTTTCCTACAGCAGGAAATAAGTCGGAACCCATTCCTTCTCCCTCTGCAAAACAACAAAAGAACTTTTCATTTGGGCAGACCAGAATCATGTGCAACTGGCACACACGTTTCATTCAAGGGGAGATGAATGTGTTGGCGGACGAACTGAGTCGTTGCAAACAGGTCCCCCCCCACAGAGTGGACTTTGGACCCCATGGTCTGCAAGGACCCTTGGAAACTGTGGGGCAGACCAACATTGGACCTTTTCACCACTTTAAGGAATCGTTGCTTTCCTCTCTTTTGTTCTCTGGTCCCTTACCCTCTGGCATGGGCAACAGATGCCATGCTTCTAAATTGGTCAGATCAAGACCTATACACATTCCCGCCATTCAGCATGGTAAGGGAAGTACTCAACAAATTTCAATCTCATCACAATGTGACAATGACCCTGGTAGTTCCGTTTTGGCCTTTCAGAGAGTGATTGCTGGACCTCCTGCGACTCTTATTGGACTTCTGAGACTGCTTCCGCAAAATCCACATCTACTCAAACAGCTCTACTTTTGGAAGTTCCACTAAGGACTACCCACTCTAGCTTTGACAGGCTTCAGACTGTCCGGAGACTCATTAGAGCGAAGGGATTTTCAAGATCAGCAGCGGAGGCTATTGCAAGATGTAGACGTCAGCCTTCTTGCCAAGTCTACTAATCTAAGTGGGCAGTCTTCTAAAGATGGTGTAGCAGACATAACAATTCGTCTTCTGAAACCTCTGTAGCTCAGTTAGCAGACTTCATCCTCTAATTGAGGACTGCCAAGTGGCTCTCTTCTTCCACCATTAAAGGGTATGGATCAATGCTGAATTTGGTTTTTAAACACAGAGACCTAGATTTTTCCTGTAACCAAGATCTGGGTGATCTGATTAAATCCTTTGAGACTTCTAAGGAAATGAAAGCTGACTCGATATCTTGGAATCTTGATGTGGTATTCAAGTGGTTAATGAGCCCCTCTTTCGAGCCTCTCCATTCCACGTCTCTCAAGAACCTAACTCGAAAGACTGTTTCTTGTGGCTTTGGCGACTGCCAAGCGAGTTAGTGAACTTCAGGCCATAGACAAGCAGGTAGGATTCGCTTAGGGAGATGCAGTCTGCACTTTCGCTCTAGGTTTCCTGGCCAAGAACAAGACACCATCCAACCCCTGGCCATGCTCATTCACTATTAGGAACCTTATGGATATCCTCTGGCCAGAAGAGGAGGAAAACGTCCTTTGCCCTGTTAGGGACCTACGGTATTACCTAGACAGAACCGAGAAAATCAGAGGCCCTTCCAGCAATCTCTGGTGCTCTGTCAAGAATCCATCTCGACCCCTATCTAAGAACACATTGTTGTTCTTCCCTAGAGATCTGATTACAGAGGCTCATTTGCAGATCCAGGAGGACGTCCTGCCTACCTTTAAGGTGAAAGCACACGACATTAGAGCAGTCACCACCTCGTTTGCTCTCAGACATAATATGTCACTCTCTGCAGTGCTTCAGTCTACTTACTGGAAGTGTAAGTCCATATTTACAACACACTATTTAACAGAGATAGAAACAGTGTTTTAAAACTGCAGTACCCTAGGTCCTTTGTCAGTGGCTGGCATGGTATTGTGGGAAGAAGCTTAGGAAGCATTCCTTTTATCCTTGATCTCTTCGCCTTGAAGTAGGGTGTCGAGTCATTGGGGAGCCTGGGGGTTACTATGTATGTACCTGGGATGCCCACCGGTTTTTTGGTGGAACGGTGGTGGTTTTTTAGTTTTCAGTGCAGGTGAAAACATTGTCTGGTTATTGTTGCCTTTTGGTACTGCGCCCAGGGCAGCGTCATCTGTTTTTTATTCTTTGCGAACAATCAGAATTGTCCTTCACTCCAAAACTCCCACTTAAAAGTAGAGGTGCCTCACGAGTATTCCACCACGTCACTACAGGTCAAGATGAGCACCGACCAGAGGCAGTAATTAACTGCAGTAGCTCTCTTAGGTAAGGAAACAACAAGCATTGTATAAATGCTAGAAAATTGTCTATTTCAAGTTCATTTTCATGACTGAATGTTTTGGAGTAGAATATGTCCATGGATCCCACCTCCCGTCAGTGTGGGATTCAGCTGTGTAATTACTTGGTAAGTTACTTATATGAAACTGTTATTTTCATGATAAAATTAAGTTTCATATATACTTACCAAGTAATTACAGATCGGAGCCCTCCCTCCTCCCCTCTCATGGACATAAGGCACAAAAGAAGTGAGTTTTCTGCTTTATTGTTCCTATTGTCCCCTGATATTGGGCGGGGTAGCCACCTTCACGAAAACAATAGAAGCGCTACCATGATTTTTAAAATTTTAAGCTGCTCCGCGAGCGGAAAATATAGCTGTGTAATTACTTGGTAAGTATATGTGAAACTTAATTTTATCATGAAAATAACATATTTCTTTTTGCTTGCCCAATTTGGAGGTATTCTGTAGTTCTGTAAAGGAACACTGTGAGGGAGGGCATATGAACATAAGGAATTTCGTCTGTTTCTCACTAGTATAAAGTTTGATGTCAAACTGGATCTTAATTTTTCTTTAATAATTTAGAATAAACTGGAATTTGAATTGCAGAAATGTTTTAAGAAAAGTCGAAGTACAGTATTTATTGTACAGATTAGAGGAATGTGAAATTAAGTAAAAATTTTATTGAATTGCTATATGCATTATACTGTGTACCCATCTCTTATAGCTGGGTTAATACAAAGCTTAGCTGCTCTTGATGGACACATGCAGGTTAAACAATAGTATCTTGGTCAAGGGCCAAACATATGCTGAGTCTGAATTTCCCTTTACTGTACTCTTTAAAGGATTGTAATTTTAATATCTTTTATATTCAGGGAATACTAAGTTTGAAAAATTTTGTGGTTTAGTTGTTGTTAGATGAATCAAGGCAGGGTAAATCTAAAATATTTATTGATTGTCAGATGTGATTACAGTTCACTTGTACTTGAAGATCTAACACTTCACTGGCCAGTCAGCTTCATCTGCAAATACAGTGCCATATCTGTAGCTCAGAAATAAAATAAGCAGTTGTCTGTCTTAGTTTATTTTCCAAACTAGATCTGATTGTTTGCAGGACATTTATAAAATACTCACATAAATGAGATAGCTCTAAGAATATAAAAGTATTAAGCTGATAGTCAAGCTTTGTAAGTGATTCCAAGTTTTACGTGGATAGCTTTATTGCTAAGTTTTAAATATAGTTATAGATCAGCTTTAAATAAGTGGAGCTGTAGATTTGAAGCCTTGATTCAAATTTTATAGGCTCCAGTAATCAGGATTAAGCCGATATGGTATACTATGGTTAAGGGCCAAAAGTAAATCTTTTCAATAAATTGCCTGGTACTTGAAAGAAATAAATTTTTATTTGCCAGGTAAGATTTGTAAATTAATTCCTTGTCAGAAAGATTAATAAAAAGTCTTAAGTAAATATAAACTCACCATGAAATGTTATGGAAATTTAGATTAGCACATTGCTGTAGCTAATTCAAGTAGCATACAATATTATGGATTAGAGAGGGTCTTTTGGCGTATCCATACTGATTAGCTTTAAGGAGAGACAAAACTTCAATAAAATCACTCTTTGTTTTTTCATATGTTGGGTTGGAATCAATTTAAGTGGAGATACAGTTTTCAGGTTGGAACAACTGTATCGGCAACACAAGTTAGTAGTAATGATCAAGAATCTCAAATCCAGTTCTCTGGAAGATAAAGTATCCCCAAAAGAAAACACATTGATTCCTGGCTTTTCACTTGACAAGGTCCTCAGTGTTAATGAACACTTACTTGTATTTATTGCAGATTAAGTTAGTTGAACCACCCAGTCACATTTCAAGACAGGGTTTTTGTAGGGGATGTGTTCTTTAATGAGACATAATTGAAGCAAGGTAAAATGGAAGAGGTTTGTTGCTAGGTGAGATAAACCAAAGGGAATAGATGAAATTAATAGGCAGAAAGTATTAGTATTTTGGTAAAGAAGGTAGAAATGGTGAGGCAAAATTACAAGGTACAGTGTGGGGTTTCACTGTCAAGATGGAATATTCCAGCATACAGAAATGAGACACTCCATGGTTTGTGATATTTGAGGTAGCCACAATGAAAAAGTAAGTAATAGTAAGAAGGCAACAAGTTGGAGAAGCAACCTCCTCCCCTCAACAAGAAACACAGAGATAGATTGAGGTCCCAACATTAGACTGATTTGCAGCCTCTGTACCATAACTTCAGTAGTCAGGGTTAAGAGTTATATGCAAGTATGAAAGTACATTTTCATTATTTATGTATATAGTAAGTATTTATGTAGTATTTATTTTATTATATAAGATACGCTGTGTATATATTTGATATTACAGTACTTCCGTATATTCAGTTCTGTTTAATATTTTGTCATATATTTATACATGGTATTTTATTCTCATTTGAACACTTTATTATGTGGAAATTTATCTTGCAAGCTCATGTCCTTTTGGCTTGTTCCATAAGAATGTCCTTATCATTATTGATAGTAAAGATGTGAAAGGTGATTACAGTACAAGCACCCTCATTTAGAGGAAGGGCATTGCTCTGGACAGAATCACATTGTATATATAACTTGTCCCAGATTATGTTAGGTTGTAGTATTTTATATTCTGATATCATATACCAGCTGTGTTTTGCATCAAATTGCGACCACGCTAGATACTGACATTTTTTTCAGTCATATTATTGTTCTGAGTGAAATGCAAGACAAATACATTCACTATTTGTTTTGACGGGAATACAAACTTATGCTTTCGTAGGTGGAGTACTCGGTGCCATAATGTGCTGAGTAGGTTTGTATGTTGGAAGAAATACAAATTACTTTGAATTTGGTATTTTTCCCTGTGTGAGCAACTCAGGGTTTTCCATTTTTATAAGCACTTCCTTATAACAAACAGACCTCTATTCACGTTTAAACTCCTTTTTTGGACTAGACTTCATCCATGTCAGGACAATGATTCATTACTAGGAAGTAAAAGCCCTTCGTTAGCCGAGTCGGTTGTGCTTCAGACTGTCACTCGATGGGCCGGAGTTCTATTTCCCCGGCCGGCTGATGAAGAGTTAGAGGAATGTATTTCTGGTGATTGAAAATCATTTCTCGCTATAATGTGGTTCGGATTCCACAATAAGCTGTAGGTCCCGTTGCTAAGTAACCAATTGGTTCTTAGCCACGTAAAATAAGTCTGATCCTTCGGGCCAGCCCTAGGAGAGCTGTTAATCAGCTCAGTGGTCTGGTAAAACTAAGGTATACTTAACTAGGAAGTAAACAAGGGTTCTTCTTAGGAGAGTAGGTCATTTGCATTGTTTATAATGACTACTGTGATGTCCTTCCAGCAATTGCTTCAATATTGGGAGTGCCTATTGTTTGCAATAATGTACTGATGAACTGAAGCAGAAAAGCAGAAAAACAGCAGCTGTCTCAGAAAAAGGCTTGCCCTTCTTATTACCAACCAAGTCATCAAGGAATGCATCTGCAGACAGACTAACCTGGAATGTTAAGAGTAGGTTTGTAGATACTCCTATGACAATGTAACTGTTGTCACATAATCCTCGTCCTTTGATGAGATGAAAGAAGGGTGGAAGATATTCATCCAGTCCAATGGGCATATTGGGAGATGGGGGCCATTAAGTCCTTACTACTGAATGGCTGAAGAAAAAGTGGCTACCATTGGTAGGTGAGTGAGGGTATTACCCTATCCTCCCTTGACCATCAGTTAGCTGCCTTATTACCAAGTTCAACGGCCATTCCACCTCCTGCTGATGAATATTTCTAATGTAAAAGGCAAGGGTTTGCATACCTAGGAAAAATAGACATTGCTTAAAAAATTTGTTATTTTTGTGAAAGTTATTATGCTAGAAGCTATTACATTAATGTATTTATTTACAGGTGGATCATGATAAAAACTTGGTCTTGCATTTCTTTATTACTAAGATAACTGAAAGTCAGTATGCTGACTTGGAAAAGAAGTGTCTTTTAGCTCCTGAATATGGAAATGAGGTAAGATTACAGTATTTAGCTTTAGTGTATAGTGTTGAGGAAAGTGAATAGTAAGAGGATTATATAGTGAATTATGTGGGTGTTAAAGCTTATATTTGAATTCATGGAATTGAAGTTGCAGTCTGCCCTGTAAATAACCTGGGGTTTTATGTTGAGGATTGAATAACAATTTATATAGAATAAATTTCCCAAAATGTAGAATGAATGGAATTATAAACCTAAAACTGATGAAGTTCTCAAAAAAGTATATTTTCAGCAACTTCATTTCAGAAATATCACAGATAAGGTGTTGTGACATGCACTCTATTAGAACTGGTCGTACTGAATTCACACACTTTGTTTTTTATGACAAACCTGTCCATACATGCATAATTCTTATTGTTAAATGTGTGTGTTATTCAGGATAGACAACTGTATATGTACTGTACTGTTCAAATAATGAAAATATTTTCATAAATGATTGTCATTCCTGACTTAGTTTCTGTTGAAAAAGCAGCCGAACTTGCATATAAAGTATGTTTAATATTGATTAAAATGACAAGTGATTTTACATCAGATTTTATTTTTATGGGGTCAGACATAAAATGAGTTCTTTCTAATCTTCTCTCTCCTATGCTCCTCCTGCCTGAACTCTCACAGATACATGTTCATAAACTTAGTATTTGCTACCATTAACCTCTTACCCTTCACCATCTCCTGATTGATTGCATTAATTCTGTGATCTTTGCTCTCACACATTCCTTGTTGTGCTCCGGTATATTTATTAAGCCTTTTTCTTTATTATTGACCCGTAGAGTTTTTTTATTTTTTATTATTTTAGTACAAATATAATGTTAGATTTTCCTTCAGTTAGATTTTTTTCAGTGCCTGTGCATGGTTCCGTGGGATCACGCGGATGTTTTCATGATGCTAAGCCAGGCTAGAGTCTCAGCAAATATAATGTTAGATTTTCCTTCAGTTAGATTTTTTTCAGTGCCTGTGCATTTTTCCGTGGGATCACGCGGATGTTTTCATGATGCTAAGCCAGGCTAGAGTCTCAGCATATTTAGGAACTTAGAATGTTTGTCATGTCTTCCCTTTATATAAGTTAGTTTTATTCTTTCTCATTTGGCATTGCTCACCCAGTCACTTGCTATAAGTGAGAGGTAGACTAGCTTTGTTCCTGTAGCATGTACAGAGTACTTATGATGTATCTATTATTTTGTGGTCTCTTAGCATTATTTTTCAGACTTCAAAATAATCATGGCATCTCTTGATGCCTAATGTATTGTTATTTTGTCCTCATAACTTTTGTGAAAGTAGTCATGTAATTGTTTTTCATGTCATCATGTGTACTCTTATTTACCTTCCAGCCTTTCATAGTTGCTCTTTGGATACTGCCTAATCTAATTTTTTCTGTATGTCTCCTAATTTTTTTTTTTTTTGTTCATTAGCTCCAACTTGACTTGGCCTATATATGACCTTTTGATAAGGGTAGGCTAATCCTTGAGAGCTGTAAAATGAGACTGCATTAAACAAGACATGAGAAACAGGAATAGTTGAGGGTAGGACACAAGATAGAAACACATGGAAAAGGCTCATTAAAAACAATGGCCCCAACTAGGAATTAAGTTGAAAAGAAGACGATGATGACTCAGGTTTTGGGTGAGAACACATTTTCCTCCTTTCCATGATAATAGAAATGACAATACGTAGCTTTTTTGGCTTTTTATTGAAACTATTCATATAGGCAACCTTTACCTTTATCGTTCCTACATTCTGTTGCAGACCATTTCCAGTACAGACAATGTTCACCCTGTGTACTGAATTGCTGCGATTTGATAGAACTTTTTTTTTTTTTTTTTTTTCAATTTGCCATGGCTCATTGGACTGGAAGGCTTAGCAAAGATTATAAATTTACATACCCCATAGTCTTTTAGTATGTGTTCCAAGAATATGCAAAAGACCCATGTGTAACCTGTTACAGATATCGATAAGTTCCCAGCTGCAGGTCTTCAAAGGGTATTTTGCAGAATATTGTCTCTCCTTTTTGTAGCCACTTCTTGACTTGACAATGAGAATCATCTGGCTTCTTTTCTATCTGGTATTTTTGTTCTAAACCTGACTAAGGCCCACTTGAAGCCAGATTACCGAGTAGTTATTTCTTCAGATAATGAAACCTCCTCCAGGGAAGGAAATTCTGCTATTGTCTCACTCTCCCTGGTTTTCATTCTCTCCTCTACACTGACTGTCTTTGGATCGTAGCACAAAGTGACCTTGCATTTTTCTCTACCATTGCAAAGGCATCAGAGGCAATTTTTCTCTTCAAGAATGCTTTGGAGTGCTAGCCCTTTATTTAATCTTGACTAGGCCAGTGTAGTCTTCTGTACCCTTCCAGTATTAAGTCCATGGAATTGTGGGTTTTGCTTTTCCTCCAAAATTTGACCTTAGTCTGAATGGCATCATATTATTGATCTGTTCCCCTTGAGGCATTATATAAAAGCCCTTCTTCAATAGTACTGTACTTGCATGCAAGAATAGTATTAACAGATACTACCTTGCTTATATGGAAACTAGAACTTACATTATCCTTTCCTTAACTGTATTGAAATGACCTCTAATCCAGTTGATGGACTCTAGCATTCTTGCCCAATATCTTCTCAAATTAGTTTATAATGAGGCAACAAGTAAGAAGCAGGTTCAAGGTATTCTAATTTATTTTCACAAAATCTGGGACAGGCCAAGAACTCTTGCGAGCGGAAAAGTAGCATTTGACATTAGAGGAAAACAGAGGGACGTCTGTGTACAGTCAGATGTGTTTTCTCACACCTGAAGAATGGTTAACAATTCTATATACAGATTAGGAAGAGATTTAAAATGCATATGTCTAGATTGCTTGCAATGCCTTACATACATTAGTAATTACAATTCTGACAAGGACGTCAGAAAATGCATAAAAGATTGTTTGAATCAGGAGCGGTGGATCTGTTTCTTGAGAGTCTTGGTGCGTCATGTAGATTTTTGTTTTGGAGCGAGGATGCCGTGAGGGTCCCAGCGACAGCTCTGAACCTCACAGTACTCCTCCCCCCCAAGAAAGCCTAAGGGACTGAGTCAGTCTGGGATATAGGCTGGTTTTAATCTGTCGGTGGAGACCCAGGTGATTTTCCCATCCACTGTCAGCTGATATGCTTTCTCTCTGCATTGCAGTATGCGCTTTATCTCTGCATTGCAGTATGCGGTGTGGTCCCGAGTAGGCTAGAGAGAGGTGGGGCTTGTATGTGTCCATTCTTATGAACGCATATTTTGCTGTTTTAAGGTCGTCAGGGACATATTCTTTTCTTCCTATGTCGTATGTTGTCTTCACCGGCATGATGTTTTCCAACGCTCTACGGATGTCTGGAAGAGTCGTGGGCTCTGTCAAGTCTTCATAAACATCTGCAGTTATTGTCAATGCTTGGCCATAGATTGCTTCTGCCGGTGATGCGTTGAATGCTGTGTTTGGGTCTGTTCTTAATCCCAGCAAGACCCCGTGGTAATTCATTTCTCCAATTCCTGGTAGCCTTGACATCTGGTGGTGAGTGCTGATTTGAGGGAGCGGTGCAGCTGCTCCACCATGCTGTTCACTTCTGGGTTGTATGTTGTTGTGTGAATGAGTTTTGTACCGAGGCTGGCGGTGAAGGAGGGCCATAAGGTGGAGGTGAAGTTAGCTCCTCCGTCGCTTGTTATGTACTGCAATACTCATGTCTATCGGTGCTTTCACACAACTCTCTGCTGTCTGCTACCTTACAGGTATTACTTCTGGCCATCTGGTATTCCTGTCGATGATCGTAAAAAGATACCTGTACCCCTCGGAGGGGGGCAGGGGTCCCATGATGTGGATGTGGATGTGGGCCAGTCTTCGCTGTGTTGGAATTCTCCAATCCTCATCTCTGTTTGCCTCGTTATTTTTAACGTTTGGCATGGGAGGCATTCTCTTGCCCACTTTTTGTTGTTCTCTTTCATTCCCCACCAGATTTACCGCTCCGACAATGTTCTGGCTGTGGATCTGCCTGATGGGTGGAACAGGCTGTGAGCAAGGTTGAAGGCTTTCTTTCTCAACCCTAATGGTAGATATGGGCAAGGGCATCCGGTACTCATCTCGCAGGCAATGGTCATCGCTCAGTCATTAATGGATAGGTTGCTCCGTGTAAGGGTGGGGTTCTCCTGCCGAAGTTGCTGTAGGTCCATGTCATCCTTCTGAGCCAATGCTGTTTCAGGATATGATATCCTGATCTGGACAATGTTGATGAATTTTCGGGAAAGGGTGTCTGCCACGTTGTTGGAAGAGCCCTTTAAGTATCTGATGGTGCATGAGTGTTCTGCTATTGACGATAGGTGACGCTGCTGTCTTGCTGACCAACCATCTCTGCTTTTGGTGAAGGCATGTACCAGTGGTTGGTGGCCCATCTGCACCACGAATTGTCATCCTTCTAGCATGGCTCTATGGACTGCCAGTAACTCTCGGTCGAATGTGGAGTACTTTTGTTCTGCTGGCGATAACTTTTTGCTAAAGAATGCCAACGGGCGACAATCATCGTTTGTGACTTGTTTTGAGTACCGTGCCCATCGCTGTGCTACTCGGATCCGTCATTAGGGCAAGGGACCTATGAGGTAAAGGAAAGATTAGTGTGGCAGCAGAGGTGGTTGCTTTTTTAGCTAGTGTGAAGGCTTTATCTTGTTTTTCATACCAGCATAGTTTTTTAGGTTTTCTTTTAAACAATCGTATATTGGGGCCATTATTTCAGCAAGGTTTGTTATGAAACGGTGGTAATAATTAATCATTCCCATGAATTCTTGGACTGTTTTGATTGTTGTTTGTTTTGGGGAGTTGGTGACTACTTGGATCTTCGTTGGGAGGGGCCTGACACTGTCGGGGCTTATTTGGTGACCAGGGATTCCACCACTGATTTTGCCCATTCGCTTTTGTCTTTTCGGGTAATAAGTCTGTTTTCTTTAAGCATTTGCAGAACCTGCCTAACGCCTCTTTATGTGTTGTTTGATGTTGAGGCTGAATATCAGTGTATCGTCGACGTAGATGATGAAGAGGAGTAGGTTGCCCAGGATTTTGTCCATCAGATGTTGGAAGGTCGCACCTGAGTTCCGAAGGCTGAAGCTGCTGTAGTTGAAGGTGTATGTGCTGAAGGGGATGAGAATGGCTGTTTTTTCTATGTCCTCCTTTGTGACTGGAACTTGGAAGTATCCCTTTATCAGGTTGATCTTCATAAATATTTTGACACCCTCCATCTGGTTGGTTATGTTGGTGATGTTCGGTAGTGGATACCTGTTAGATGCTGTCTTGATGCTGAGTCTCTGGTAGTTGCTGCAGGGTCGCCATGTTCCATCAGGTTTTGGTAGTGTGTGTAGAGAAGATGCCCATGGGCTGGAGGCTTTTTGGCATATTCCTGCCCTTTCCATGTCCTGGAGAGCTCGTTTGGCATTTCTGGGGCCAAATGTCTAAAATGGGTGTGCACTGGGGGGACGTTCGGTGACTGTGTGGTGCTGGACGTGGTGCTTTGTCCACGTTTGGTCAGATTGTGCTGCTGGTTGTCCATAAATACCTTCGGGAACTCCTGTAGGAGGCGACTTATCTCTGGTGCTGGAGTCGGTGTGAGTGGGGCTACGCGGTTGGTCGTGTGATCAGCTGCTGTTTCGCTACGTCAACAAGCATGTTGTGGGCTTTTAGGAAGTCTGCTCTCCTAAAAGTGCGATTGTTACGTCTGCTGTGACTAATGTCCAGTTGTACTGCTTCCCGCTGAACAACACTTTCATGGTCCTTTTCCTGTATATTTTCAGCAGGGCTCTGCTGGCAGTGGACACCTGTAGGGTGCTGGAGTTGGACTGAGGTGTTTGTGTGGGTTGGCTGGCACGAATAATTTGAATGTGCTGGTGTCAACCAGGAACTCCATTTTTTATCTTTTTCTATGATGAAAAACATGTCGAGTCTTTTTGCTTGTACAGTACCTGGAAGAAAGACGGCAGAAAGCAGGTGCGATTTCTCTTACAAGGCTACTGGTCTGCCCACCGCTGATGTATTTTGTTGGGTCACTGTTGCGACCCTTTTGCATGTTTTTTGACGTGGCAATCATTTTCACATTTTCAGGCTTCACTCCCAAACCTCCAGTGGTAGAAACAAATGCCCTTGGGACATTCTTCTGTTTTGGGATTGTATTTGGGTTTGTTTTTTCACCGGGAGTTCTGGTAGCGGTGTATGGGGGCGGTGGGACCCTTTGGATCGCTGTCCGTCTCTGTGTCAGTCTGCTGCTGCTACAGGTGGTTGTGTAGGCTGTGTCGACTTGTGGCCATCGATGGCATTGACTGTCTTCAGGAAATCGTCGAGGTCCATGGTTGATGCGTTGGGGATGGCTGTGACTGTTTGGTGGGGTAATTTTGTGAGTAGGACCTCTCACACAAGGTCCAATGTAGTCTCTGGGTGGTTGTCTGTGGCAGGGATCATAACTAGCCACCGCAGTTGCTTGTAGGCGTGCAGCGGCCACTGGTCTCCTGTTGCTGCCCCTATGTTGTGCAGGAATTTCGTAGCTCTGAGAATGGGTGGCATGCTGAAGGATGACCTTAGTTGGGCCTTCAGTGTTTTGTAGGTGACGGTTGTCTTTTGTTCGGCGAGCCATTCTGTGATCTGCTTGAAGACATTGTCTGGCAGGAACTTGAGGACGGCATTGGCTTTGCAGGATGAAGAGATCTTTTTAGACCTGAAGATAGTCTCTGCTCTGAAGAACCAGGCCTCGTGGTTAGAAAGCTTGCAATGCCGTACATACATACATTAATAATTACAATTCTGACAAGGACATAAAGTATCTTCTGAAAAATGCATAAAAGATCCTTTGAATCAGGAGCTCTGGATTTGTGTTTCCTGAGTCTCGGTGTGTCATGTAGATTTTTGTTTTGAAGCGAGGATGCCCTGAGGGTCCCGGCGACAGCTCTGGACCCCACAAGTTCAAGGGGGATGTCTGGGTTTAGACATTTTGAGAAATAGGATGCCTCTTACATAGGAACTAATTTCAGCATTAGTTGCACAATTACCAGCCTTTTACATTCCACATCCCGTTCACTGGAGTTGCATGGCAGAAACTTTTCCCTGGTTTCTTCCTGGGTTAGCCAGAATTCAGGCTTTACACTTTGGGAAACAAGTTGTCTGAGGTGGGGCACAAAGAATATGTACAAGAAGAGTCAACCAGAACAGCAGGAAAGAACGCTGCAGTAGTGCCTTAAATCACTTACCCATTTAATGAAGTTTATCAATTCCTGCTGTCTGAGCATCAGGTACTCGTTGGTACATGCAAAGCTTGTGCATTTGGATCCCATCTTTGGTTCTTAAATGCTGATCTGTCTTTGAAGAATTTTCATGAATGTGAGGCTTTAGCATAGCTATTAATTTCATTAATATAAAGTTAATTTAGTATTTTAGTTACACACCTTTAAGTTGTCATGGTTGATGTTTCATACAGTCCTCAGTACTTTATATCAAAAGTTTTATATTTTCCCTGTATGAAGCTAGCCAGCCTTATGAGAGTTAATAATTTTAATTTGTAAATAAGTTTGAAATATACTAGTAATAATGATTATCCTCTGAATGAAAGCTGAAGCTTTTCCATTTGCTTGTGTAATCAGAAAAATAATTTCCAAGGTCCAGACCATGTTGAATTGTAAGAACATAAAAATGCACCACAGGCATATTTCAAAAGTTGCGTTTCTGTATTTGTATGCAAAACCTTTCTCATGAATAGGAGTTGGGGTATCATGTATTTTCAAGTTTGTCATGATATATTAATATGGTTATTACTGTATGTTTGTAGTGTACACTGGACTTTGGTCCTGTTGGGATTATTTTCCGGGCAGTTAGTACTCGAGTAATTTTCTGAGATAAGAAAATCTCCCTTTCATGGTGAAAGGTTGCAAGTTACTTTGTTTTTTTTGTAGTATGGCAGGTTAATCAGTAGTATGGTGTTAGTGGTAAGTAAGATGTGAGTGCCTTCACTTGTTTTAACTAACATTTTCTCTCTTTTCAAAGGTATTCGGAACTGTAAGAGTTCCCCTCTACACTATGGCGAACATGTATAGTGGGTTACCAGCATTTTTGAACAACAAATTTGTTGGTACTGCAAAACAACAGTTGCTTCTAACATTATTTCATATGAAAATATTGACGGAAGAGGAAATTGGTGATGCTATGTACAAAAGTCAAAATCTTAAACTAGCTCCAAATAGATTTTAAGGTTTTGAGGAACTTACATTATAGGTTGCTCTTTTTTGTCACAAGGCAAACAGTTGCATTGTAAGGAATTCTTAGTTTTGTCTTCTGTAAAATAACAGAAGTATCATTGATTAGTGTCTGGTACAGTATTAAATGCATATTGAAATCTTGTGCACACACACACACATATGATTTATATATAATGGATATATATATATATATATATATATATATATATATATATATATATATATATATATATATATATATATATATATATATATATATATATATATATATATATATATATATATATATATATATATATATATATACATACATATATATATATATATACATGCATATATATACATACAGGCAGTCCCCGATTTACAACGGGTCCGGCTTATGACGTTCCGAGGTTACGACGCTTTTCCGATATATTCATCAGAAATTATTTCCCGGTTTACGACGCATGTTCCAGGGTTACGACGCATCGTACGCCGATCCGACGGAAGAAATATGAAAACGGCAGAATAATAAAAATTTGGAGGGTTTTTCGATGAAAAACTCAATACAAATGTAGTTTACGTTGTTTTCAATACACCCAGAGCATTAAAAGTCAGGTTTTCTTAGGATTTTTGACGATTTTCGACGATTTTTTGGTTTACGATAAAATTTTCGCTTACACGCGGTATAAGAACGGAACCCCTGTCAGTAAACTGGGACTAACTAGTATATATATATATATATATATATATATATATATATATATATATATATATATATATATATATATATATATATATATATATATATATATATATATATATATTAAGGTTTGCTGAACAATATGAGGTTACTATTAATGAAGAAAAGTACATCAAAATGCAATTCTTCCGGATAAATAGTTTTTCAAGGTGATTATTGATATAAAATGTAATTTGATGTGATTATAAAAGTTTATCATTTCATGTTCTATACAATTTTTCTTACCAGTAGAGGGTTTCTAGTTTGATTATAAAGATGTAGTGTAGTAGGGGTAAACAATGTATTCAATACATGGATTTATTATAATGCATTGATTATGCCAACAGAAACATTATGTTCACAAAGATTTGGTTGGTTATGTATTTGTTTTGACACATGAATATATTTGAAGTACTGTTTGATTAACCCCAGTGTTCAGTCTTTGCATGAAAAATTATTTGGATGATTATTGTTTGTATATAAGTCAAGATGTTAATATTTATTAATTCATATTATGCCTCATAACTTTAATAAGAAATGTTTTTATATGTTTTTATATGTTTAACAGTTGAAATGCTATATATAACTGTAAAGCATCTGTATTCTTTGCAGTACAAAATGCTGTACTTATTTGTTATTATAAAGTACGCTGCCGAATATCTCTCAATATGAAATATTTCTTTTATCATAATATATTATCTGTTGAAAAGGAAACTAATACTGTATAGTGCCTAAATTGTAAAGGTAATTAATAAAGTTCTAATTTTTTTTAGTTTTTCTTACATACGTTTTAAATGGAGTTTGTGTCAAGATACAGTACCACGAAGATAGTATATCCCTTTTCCCTCCTGCTATTGTGAGGTCAGAGTGGCATTTGTTTTAGACTGGACATATATCCAAGCATATCATATTGGGTTGGCAGGTTGAAAATTATGATGTTTGTATGCTGAACCTTTCAGTTATTTGCTTTATTCTGAACTTTTATCATCCCATTGCATGCTGAAAATTGGAATTTCCAGTCTTTTCATCTTGAGAATTAAAAAAAAATTGCAGTACTATATCTAAATTTCATATTTTTGTGGCAGTTACTGCCCCCAAAAAGGCCAAAGAGCAATTTATATTTATCAGTGCAGGATCAGAATCTTTATTCATGTATCTTTATAACAATTATAGAATAATTTTATCTCCAGATTTTTTAATAAACTAGTACTCTTACCTTGCAGAGTCTTGAATTCTAACTTAATTTGAAAATTAACATTATTAAATTCTTTGGCCCATTGAGGACTCAACAAATTTGTCATGATGGCCTTAGTACTTGGTCTACAAGTTAACTTTAATTGGAAGATTTATTATAACCTGGGACTGAAGCTCACTAATTACATCCAGGTAAAAATTATGCCTAGACTCTTGATGAGATGTTGTATACCTTTCATTTCACTGTGAGAAATAGGAACTCAAGTTTTGTGAAGAGGCTTGTCCAACTCAGGGCTTGGGCGTATCAGCATAATTTGAGAACTACTATGGTATGTAATTGAAAGTCGTCAGTTCATCATCATAAACGTTTCTACCCTAATTTATCCCTTCATAGGGTTAGTTGTGAAGTTAGCTCTCTTCACTGTATTATCCAATGCTCCTGTCTGAACCCCCATCAGGTTGAGGTCTTCATCTGCCCTTTTTTCCATGATTCACGGGGCCTTCCCATAAGTGCTTATCCTGCTACTTCAGCATATACTGCTTTTTTCGCTAACTGTTCCTTATCCCTTCTCATTACTTTTCCAAGCTTCTCAGTTGTTGAGATCTTTGTCTTTTTTGCAGCATCTTGGTACCGTAGTCCAGTCACAAATCTTAACATTCTGTGGTGACACCTTTCTAAAAATCTCCTTCATTTACCTTGTCAGTGATTATGTACCTGCTGCTTAAAGCAGTACAACCTTTATGTACCCATTGCTAAATCTTTGCTCGATCTACTAAGACTCTTATTCACACATAGTCTGACTATCTCTCACACTTTCATTGATACTGCAGCTTCTCTCTTTTTTTTCTTGCTCTCTCAGCTTCTATTTCAAAGTCCACTTTGTCCCTATGGTAACAGAAAAGCTGTACCTCTCCTCTGCTGCTCATCTGTCATAACAGGGTCAGTGATTGGAGATGTTAAGCTACTGCAGCTTTTCAGTTTATGTTTGTATGAATCTTTCAGTGGACTTGAAATTATTTAAAAAAAAAAATACTTCCCATTGCTGAAGACTTAATTTTTTTTAATAATTCTTCAACTGCATTACAGGTTGGGAGATCTACCTTGGTATACTGGAGCTCAGTAACCTGAGGGCAGTGTTTCCTGCAGCTCAATAGAGTTTGATGATATGATTTTATGCGACTCTTTCATGAGTAGTTAAGGTACAAGTTTGTCCTTTTTATTTTTAGAGTTCATGGTAATCAAATTGGCTCTAATACTAAAACAGGAAACTTTCACTCTTATATTTATGTATTTCCAGTGTACTTAAGGTACTAATTTTGTTGACTGCTATTACAGTACTTAATGTTTACTATTTTGTTTTGACTTAGTTTATGGAGGAAGGCATCTTTAGTGTTATTAGATGTTAAAAAATGGTAGATTGAAAGTGATCTGTTTTGGAACTAACTCAATTCCTAGTTATGATTCTTTTAGAAGTTGCTCTCCCTAAAGTTAACATTTTGCTCACCCTCAGCTTGCAATATGAAAAGATTATGTATGATATTAGTTCCTTGCATAATTCCGTGTAGAAAGTAATGGGTGATACTGAAAGTTCTTTACATCCTTGAGAAAGTTCTTATGGGCAAGCCTTTTAGTCTAGAAATGTGACTCAATGGTTAAAGGCAATGGCTCTTGCCACACGTGTTCACGTTTTTACTTAACTGGTGGTTAAGCATCCATATCAACAATGGATCCCACCTGCATCATTTCATTCTATGCTGATGAACTCTGTATTTTGCTGGATGGCTTATCACTTTTGCTAAAAAGCATTCTTGCTGTGGTTTTCAAATAAAACTTTAAGTTAGTAACATTTCATGAGGCCAGATGGCTTCGTCAATCCGCTGCTGTTTGTCAGTGCTGTAAGGTGTCAAAGAAACGAGCAGGTAAAAGTTACTGCTACTTTATTACAGATCCAGGCAGCTTATATAGCGGCCGACTGACGTAAACCCGCGAGAGACAATGGAATTGACTGTGACCTGAGGTCGAAACAATAAACAATAATATACAGTGAACGAGTACAAATTACAATACAAAACATACAGAGCACACAATATGGATACAGTCTTGATGCCTGTGAATGAAGAAACATGTGATACACAATGTGTGACATTTGTATAAATACGCATAAAGTAAAAATGATTAAAATGCGTGACCTGGCACGTTTTAGGCGTGACTAATTGAGCTTGAAGAAAATGGGAAGTCACCAAAGAAACAAGCTCAGCGGAGACTTAATTAATGGCGCCGCCAAACACTATCCTGGCGCCGATGTGGTGACTTTACAAATACTCCCCCAAGACAGGGGCGTGTCTGACTAATCCCTGTATCTGCTGGGACGCTGAAGGTGCCGCGGCTCCTTGAAGATAACGGAGGGGCCTCCCGCCTGTGAGGCTGCTGGTTGGGCAGTCCCCTTCCTGGGCGGCGCGCCTGCGGGGTGAGGGCGTGCTGCATGGAGTGCGGTTGGCGGAAGGGTGCTGTGTTGCTGCCGGGACTCTCCGACAGGAAGGCGGGCTTTAACCGGTCTATGGAAACCCAGTCGTCCTTGCCTGGGAGTGCCAGCTGGAACGCCTTGCTGTTCCGTTCCAGCATGCGGAAGGGTCCCCTGTAGGGCTTAGTTAGTGGTGGACGGACGGGCGTCGACTCTGGACGAAGACGTGGGTGGCGGATGACAGCTGTGGCGGCATGAAGGTGGTTGCTTTGTCGATGTATGAGCGCCTGCAAGGGGCTTAACTTGCCGCCACGCCGCGGAGCCTCTGCAGTGATGGGGAGTGGCGTTCATCCGTCACGAGCTCTCCCGCACCACGAGGGGTTCCCCACAGGTTTGTTCAGCTGCGGATGGGGTGCCGCGGCTCTGGGGCGGTCCTCAACCCGAGGAGGACCCACGGCAGCTGATGTTTCCAGTCCTCGGCGGTGCAGCGGGCCATGAGGATGACTTTAGGGACCTGTGGAACCGTTTCACCAGGCCGTTGGCGCTGGGTTGTACGCTGTGGTGGTGTGGTGCGTGGTTCCCAGCAGTTGAGCCAGGGCAGACCACAACTCGGAGAGGAAAGCGGGGCCCCTGTCGGTTGTGATGTGGTCCGGGACGCTGAAGCGGCTAACCCAACTGGAGAGCAGGGCCTCGGCGCACGCGCTGGCTGTTGGCTTGCATGGGTGTGGCCGGGCCACCTCGTTGAACGGTCTACCACCGTCAGGAGGTATCTGGATCCGCCTGATGGGGAAGGGGCCCGACGACGTCGATGTGGATGTGGCCAAGCGGCGCCCTGGCTGTGGGAACTTCGCCTACCCCCGACTGCGTGTGACGACCCACTTTACTGGTCTGGCACTGCAGGCACTGTTTTGCCCAGGCCGTGGCGTCCTTTTGCACCCCGTGCCAGGCGAACTTTTTGAAAGCAGTTTGGCCGTGGTCCTGCCGGAGGGGTGTGAGAGGCCGTGAATTATGTCGAATACCTGGCGGCAGCGTGAGGCTGGAACCCGGGCGGGGCTGGCCTGTGCTGATGTCACAGAGCAGGCTGGGGCCTTCGGGGCGAGGGTCACGTCCCGCCACTTGAGGGATGTGATGGCGGTGCGGTATGCTGGGGTTTCTGGGTCAGCGGCCTGTTCTCTGGCAAGGTCCTGGTAATCTACACCAAGCTGCACTGCGTTCAACTCGACTCTGGAGAGGCGTCTGCTACGGATTTTTCTTGCCGGGAGGTACCTGACGGAACAGGTAAATTCGGCTATGGCTGAGAGGTGGCGCTGCTGTCTGGAAGACCATGCGTCCCCCTGCTTCGTGAAGGCGTGAACCAGTGGCTGGTGGTCTGTGTTGCGGTCCTCTCTGGATGCTGGGAAGACCGATTTAAAGGCTCCTGTGTCGACCAGCATCATCCTGCCGGAGACGGTGTCGCGGACGTAAAAACCTACTGTTTTGAGGCCCTGGGTTCTTCGGCTGCCATGGCGGCCTGTCCTGCTGGCCGCCGCCACCGTTTTTTTGAACGGGTGAACGAGCAGGGCGGCAGGCAGTTTCGGGCGTCCTTTCGAACCACTTGTGGTAGCGACAGAAGCCCGGGACCTCCATCTGCTGTGGTTCCCGGCGTCTGTTGGCGATGGCGTTGACGGGCTGCTCTCACGTCCTCTTCAGGCTGGGCCGGAGCTGACCGGCTGTGTGGCCGGTTTTAGCCGCTGTGAAGCCTTGACGGAGTCTGTGAGGTGTTGCGCCGTCTCTATGAGGTCCTCGACAGGCATGGTGTAGGGGTGAGCAATCTGGTTGCGTACCTCGGGAGGAGTTGGCGAAGGTAGATTTCCGTGTGAAGCTTATCTCCTGCCGCTTTGTGCCACCCAAGTCTGGTAGTGACAGGAGATCTCGACCATGCCCCCAGCGTCTCTTGAATTGAGGTCGTGGCGTGGGTTTATGGCAAGGTCGATAGCACGGGCGGCCCGCTCGGCGATGGGCAGGAGCAAGCCGAGGAGGAACTTTTGTGGTGCTGTATGTGAGGGTGTGTGTTTCGGTACTTCGCGAGATGAGTTTTCTGTACACGTCCTCCGGAAGGGCGTTGAGCACTGTCGGCCTGTAGGATTTCGTCCGTCAGGTCCGCGATTCTGAAGTGGCTCTCCACCCTGCGCAGCCCATTGATGGGTTCCCCTGCGTAAACGGGCGGCAGCTTTACGGTGAGGGCGGCCCGCGATTGTGTTGCCCGGCCGCCGTGTGTTCGGGGCGCTGGTGGGAGTTGCGGGAGGGCCTCGATGCGGGGCGGGCGCGGGTGTGATGGGAGGCAGGTAAACCTCCGAGTCCGCGGGTCGCGTTTAACTGCATGAAGGAGGGGATATCGCGTCCATGCTCGCTCCTTTGACCCCTTACTGGAGTGGGGTACTCGCGTCTAGTACGCACTTTCGTGCGCCCGTGTGGTTCCGCTAGTGACGCTGGTGGGGTACGCCGACGAGTCAGCACGCTCAAACGCTGGTTACAGCGCGTGTTTAGGCCGCTAAGAGCGTTTTGGAGAAATCCTGGAGCCAAGACTAAGTCGCCGTGTGAGTCTGCTAATGGCTCCGGGATACTCCGGGTCACCACTGTGGGTGTCAAAGAAACGAGCAGGTAAAGTTACTGCTACTTTATTACAGATCCAGGCAGCTTATATAGCGGCCGACTGACGCCGCCCGCGAGAGACAATGGAATTGACTGTGACCTGAGGTCGAAACAATAAACAGTAATATACAGTGAACGAGTACAAATTACAATACAAAACATACAGAGCTACAATATGGATACAGTCTTGATGCCTGTGAATGAAGAAACATGTGATACACAATGTGTGACATTTGTATAAATACGCATAAAGTAAAAATGATTAAAATGCGTGACCTGGCACGTTTTAGGCGTGACTAATTGAGCTTGAAGAAAATGGGAAGTCACCAAAGAAAACAAGCTCAGCGGAGACTTAATTAATGGCGCCGCCGAAACACTATCCTGGCGCCGATGTGGTGACTTTACAGTGCTACTGTATATCGTAAATGGCTGGGTAATCCCAGCTGTGTATCAATGATTTCTTTGGTTCCTTTGACTGTGAGGCATATATTGGTTGAATACTTCAGTCTTAGGGTGTGGTATTTTTATTTTTGAAATCATATGTAGAAGAAGCTGGTCGTATTTCCAAAATATTTCACTTCTAGTACTAAGAGCATTTTATTTGAAATTTTTGGCAGTCACTGGGTGTTTAATGTAGGTGCCATATTCTGGGAAAAGAAAGCTTGGAAAGGGATGTGGAGTGGCATTTCTTTACATCTGAAAGTGGAGAAAATCTGCCTATACTGGTATAGGGATTTACATTTTTGTTTGAATAGAAAGCTTAGAAATAATGTAGGCAAGATCAATGCTACGAGAATAATGGACGCCTGAAAGATTGGGTAATGAAAGCCAGTACAGAGGATGGAAGAATGGAAGTGAAGAATTCTTATAGTGTTTATAAGTACTGTAAAAGCAAAAGATGATGGAAGAGAAGAGGTGAATAATAGGGTAGGCTATGTGCAGTAAGAAAGGTAGCAGGTACATGTAAAAGTTTGAAAGCGAAAACCATGTGGAAAAAAAGTTGAAATGTGTCATTTCAGTAAACTATCTTTTATAGAAATAATGTGTGAATGTTTAATTAATGTGAATTAGGAAATGATGGAGAAACTGGTTGTGTAGTTGATGTGGGGTGAGAATTGGGCAAAGGGTGAGAGATGTAGTGGTCCCAAAATGTGATAAAAAGGATGGTAAAAGTGAATACACAGGTAAGAGAAAACCCCCATAGGACAAGGTATATCATGGTGCACTGTAGACATTACTTTAGGTTCTTTGCAGTGTTCCTTCAGCCCCTAGGTGCAACCCATTCCATTCCTTTACTGTACCAACGTTTATATTCTCTGACCTCCATCATACTTTCCACCCTCTCTTGTCAGTTGTTTTATAGTGCAACTGTGAGGTTTTCCTTCTGTTACACCTTCAAAATCTCTGTAATCTCAAATTCTCTGTCAGTATTGAATGATCTCATAGGCCTTTGGCCTAAATTTTATATTTTATATGTATTCCATTCCATAGAGGAAACGGGAGATTAGGCTTTTGAAAATATTTTAATTTGCAAGTTTGATGGGAAACTGAGAAAGCAGGTGCTAAATGGGGTGGAAGCGTAAGTATGTGCGAGAAACACGTGAGTGATGCAGTTTATGTATGGGGTTTAACAGGATGTTGATGATCTTTCTGTATTGGCAAAGAAAGCAGCAGATGATTTTGAATTTTTTTCAATTGGATTTTTACCTGGAGTCAGCTATTAAAGGGTGAATATGGCAGGGATTATATTTCCCCCGAGCCACCCCCATATAAGGGAAAATGGCGCTGCTTCTTCCTTTTATGTACTGTCCATTATTGTCTCCTACGGTAATTCACTCCTCATTCACTAGATAAGAAAGCTGACACAGTGTGGTGATAAATTATATCAGTATCGCGTAACACTGGCGAATATTAAATGTAAGAAAAATTCATTGTCGATGCCGTATACTGTATTTGATCGACCCGATGGACGAATTAAAAGTAATCATTTGTGAAATTGATAGACATTAATTAACAGAAGGAAAACTAGTATAAAAAAGACAAAGGACAACTAGTAGATAAAAAAATAAGTTGGCTTCCATACCTTACAAAGATTTCAAAGGGAAATAAAGCTTAAACAAAGAAAAATAGTAACCTAAAGTGACCGGTCAATTTGAATGAAGTTGTTAACCATCGTGTCGATAGTTACAGGGAAGCGTTCGGCTCATTCTCTGGTAAGAGTTAAGACAGTTTCGGAAACGGCTGTATTTAGTGTCTTGATGTCGGGTGGTGCGTTGGCTTGTCCGTCGTTTTACGTTAGCGATTGCGTGATATTGTCCCATTAATCTTTTTTTTTTTTCTTTTTTAAGGGACTAAATTATCTGACCATTCATCCTATAAGGAATATATATAAATGACGTGAAGAGAAGTATTCCACATTCGGAAGGTAGGCTGGACATTGCTTGGTGTTAAAGATTGTAATGTTTGAGATAATAGTATTGTAAATGTTAGGATGCTCTTAACGAGGGGGAACATCGATTGCTAACTGAGCCAGGAAGCTTTCCCGCATTTACGCTAATTTCGAACCTACATATATTGGCGTAAGTAGTGAATTATGTATTGGTAACTAGTCGAATTTGGTAGGATTCAACCGGTGTGGAGATGGGCTTGAGGATACGACCTGATTTCCGATGATGTAGTGAAAACTGGGGTAATTCTAAGCCGGCTGTCCGCGGTGAGCTAGACTAAGGAAAGCCTATGTTATTTTACTTGCTGTACAAGAATTTAAAGTAATATTTTGTCGGCCGGCTGTAACTAAGCTGTCATTGACCTTTGAAGACTACGCGACTTGAATTGCCTAACGCAGGGTAGGCCTAAGCCAGCATTCCGCGGCAAGCCCCCCCACCCCCCCAAAGCTAATACGGCAAAATTGTAACCAGTAAACACCCCTAAAAATACCAACATAACGTACCCTAGAGGTGTTTACTGGTTACAATTTTGCCGTATTAGCTATGGAGGTAGGGGGGCGGGCTTGCCGCAGAATGCCGGCTTAGACCTACCCTGCGTTAGGTAATTCAAGTTGTGTAGTCTTCAAAGGTCAATTACAGTTTAGTTACAACCGGCTGACAAAATATTACTTTAAATTCTTGTAAAGCAAGTAAAATAACATAGAAAAACGCCAATTGCCACAGTCTAGCTCACCGCGGACAGCCGGCTTAGAATGACTGACATGTCTTGGAGCCTCTCGATAGAGGAAATATCGTTTGGGTGTATAGGTGCGCGCACAAAGCCTTTGCGCGCGCCACACACACACACACACACACACACACACACACACACACACACACACACACACACACACACACTCAGAGTTATGAATCTCGTTTTGGGTTCTTCAGGTTCTTTAATAAAACATAAGATAGATCGGGACAGAAAATCCGGCAGCATTTGAGGCAGGCAGAGGATAGGGCTAAGTAGGACAAAAGTAGAGACCTTTAAAACATGTATTTTTCACAAAATTTACAATTGTTTTTCTGAATTTTCAAAAATTAGGCAGTCGCATAAAAAATAGATTAAGCAAAACATACAAATAACGTAGACGAAGCTGCTTTCCCAGATGAAGCTGGCTTTTTTTAACATGATGCTCGTACCTAACCCTGCAGGTCCCGAATCGCAGACAGCCATTTCTGATTCATGACTCGACTGAACAGGTAGCCCATGCTGCTTACGACTGTTCAGGTCTCCATACCTTTACTATCTTTATTCCTTTATTGACTGAAACAGACACACACCTCCTCTTCATCCAAAAAACGAGGTGAAACGACCTTTGAAACAATCGAAAGCATTTCCGGTCGTCCCAGCAAAGAAATAACATTTGAACGAGGTGGTAAAAACTCTCTCTCTCTCTCTCTCTCTCTCTCTCTCTCTCTCTCTCTCTCTCTCTCTCTCTCTCTCTATATATATATATATATATATATATATATATATATATATATATATATATATATATATATAGAGAGAGAAAGAAGAGAGGCTTAGTTTTATACATATGTTCCGTATTTTCTGGCTTACAGTATTACAATGCATTGAAATATTACCTTAGGTGAGATAATTTTCAGAAATATTATTACCCGAAACAATTGCCTGAAAATCAATTATAAGTTACTCGCCCATCGGGAAAAAAAATAAACTATAATAAGTTTCATGAAGAACAACTCGCTGGCCGCAGGAGTTAAAAGAATTGGTACCGTTTTAGTAGTCTCGAGAATGTAGTTCGAATATATGACGTCTACATTGATTGATTGATTTAACGACGACATCAGTGATTGATTTAATGTTAAATTATCTGGGGTCTGAGGTCCTTCACGAATCAGCTTTTTTTTTTTTCCATAAATTGACCTATGATGTCTCAGACATCGTCGCCTGGGTTGGATGGGCGGAGGAATATAGTTTGTTAATTCGAAAGGCGCCAAGGCGATGATAGTGTGAATGTTGTTTTACGTGCAATGCAGATTTTTTTTTTATTTTATTATTAATTTTGTTAGTTGTAATCATTTTTAGTCGCTAACTAGACTATCGTTGGTAGAACTAAGGGTTTGCTCCGCATCCGGTATTACCTAGGAAATTGGCTTTTCCTTTAGTATTATTAACGATTTGCCGTTATTTTTTGGCGGTCAACTGTAATTAACACCAGAACTTATATGTTTTTGTACGCTGGCCATCTTGGAGTGTTATCGCGCATGCTCAGTGTTATAGGGGCGGTTTAGCTAGAAAGTGGAGTTTCCTTCACTTGGGGGTTTGGCTCCCTGACTAAGTAATACGGCCTGTTAGGATAGGTTAGGTTAGGGCACGTTAGGTTAGTATAATTCCTTTTATAATAGATTTCCTTAGCCAGTCCCCCTCTTGAACATATGGCTCCCTAATGACTTGAGCATTCGCGGGACCATTTCATAACAACAATGTGATAGTCTGTATGGGGTAACCCTGTAGTTTTACCCTAGCTTATTTGGTCAAAAGTGTAATCTAGTTTTGAAACGAAATAAAATGGCCACAATTTTAATGTTTGCAAGCGTGCAGGCTCAGGTAATGGCCAGCCTACTTAATGTTTACAAGTGTGCAGGCTCAGGTAATGACCAGCCTACTTACAAGGTAAGTGGTTTTAACGGTCAAAGTATAGACTAAGGGTTTTCTGATAGCCTGGGTTTTGGTAACAGTTTTTTTACCACTTTAACTGGGAAACAATGCAGTTATGCTCGTAATGATTTTGACCACCTTAACTGCGGAATAATATAGTTACGTTATGAAATGATAATTACATAGAACGTAGTTTTTCGGACATACAGTAAGGGTGTGATCATTGAATCCAATTAAAAAAAGTGACAGGAAAAAGTCTATAATTAATGGAGGTCGGTAATAAAGTCGCAGGAAAAAAGTAACAACTTATCCTAACCCACCTTAACCTAACCTAATCTAACCTTACCTTACCTTACCCTACTACCTTACATTTAACCTAACCTATCCCAACCTAATCTAATCTAATCTATAACCTACCCTAACCCAATCTAACCTAACTTGGTGATTACCGGCACCATAAATTGATGTGACCTTTTTCCCTAGCCAAAACTGTGACTTTTGCTCTGTTACTTTTTTCCTTGACTATTACCAGCCACCATGATTGCTACCGCTCAAACAGGCATCCTTCTTTTCTGAAGTTCAGCAGACTAAGCATATTTGGCCAACTGATGCAATAAATACAATGAATTTCTTCCATAATTTTGTTTCGAACATTGTTTCAGGTGCAATTACCAGAATTCCGTATTTTTGTTTACAGCACGGTAGCCTACATGCCATAGGTCTAGTCCATTTATAAACCTGGAAGTTTTTTTAGGCCTGTCTAGGCCATTTGAGGAAAATGTTCCAAGATATTGAGGAATAGAATGTTACTTTCTAAAGTTTATCATATTAACATTGTGATGATTTTTAGTCTCAATTTCTGTCCATTAGGGAAAAGGTATTGGTAAGCCTTTCTTAATCCATCCCATGTAAAATAATAGGCTACCAAGTTTTGGTTGCAAGACCAACCAATTCAGTCTGATCATTATATGTATATTTATATAAATATATGATTATATATTATATATACATATATATATAATATATATATATATATATATATATATATATATATATATATATATATATATATATATGTATTTATATTATATATACATATATATATATAATAACCAAAGTATGACTACATACAGTATGTACATGATGTATACATATACATGCATACTGTATATATACCTGTATGTGTGTATGTATATATATATATATATATATATATATATATATATATATATATATATATATATATATATATATATATATATATATATATATATATATATATATATATATATATATATATATATCATCATAAACTGGGAGTCGTGGTTGGGAAAGAATTGAACAAATTTGACAATGGGACTGCAAAGGACCAAGTGTGCCCAGCTTATGAGCAAAGGAAACATTATTGAACCTTTACCTTAGATTTTCCTGGATTTACAATTAAAGGAGGAAGGTCGCCATTTGGAATTAGAATTCTTTTACAAATTCACAGGGGTTTATTTACAGAGACTTTAGCAATGAAACAAGGAGACAAACAAAATGACTCATTAATTGGACACACAGAACCATAATGCAATGATTGGAAACAAGCAAGCTGATTAATAAGGGGGGCCCAATGTGCAATACAATAATTCTAGTCACAATAACAATGGCTTAGTCATGCCCCGATTACATTGAATAGTCTCAGTTAGCTGCTGCAACAGATTGAACTCCAGGATGGGGAAAACAATTCATATAAACAGTTGGCGAAGCCACAACGGAATTCAAGGATCGGACTACGTCCAGGAATGTTTTCAGGCTTGAAAGGCAGTCAAAATTATCAGGCACAGAGCACACGGATTTGTTGGTCTCTCCTGTAAGAGAGGTTCTAGGTTAGGAATGACTGTACACTGAAAGAAATTGAATTCCCTTGTAAATGTTACCTTTCACTTGTTAAATATTAACCACTACGTAGCCCAGCAGATAATTATGATGAAATCACGTAGGCACAATATGAGAATCGTAGCTGCGTGGGCTTTAACAATGAACACTTGATTGCACTCACACAAAGAGTAAATTTAACACTGGTATTGCTTAGCCTAAATTTGCCCTTAAGTTACACTGGGAGAGGGATAAATGGATACTTAGCACGGGATCTCTACTGAAATTCAAGGTAAATTAATGGCGAGATAGGGGAGGTCGGGCAGGACTCTTACAAAGGAGGATTGCTTTGTGGAGGAAGGAGTTAAAGTTTAAAGAAATGGAATTTTAAGGAGTTTAAGTAAAAGGGGGGAAGGGCTGGTTTACTGACTATTTGCGAGGTACACACCTTGTCGGATAATTGCGGCGCCAGCACTCGACATTGGCTATTTCTCGGCGTTAGGTTCAACCAGCTAGCGGAGGAAAATGGTGGAGCGTCCGTCGAGAAGGAAGTTGAGACTAGTACTGGCTTCCTCCACTCTCAAGTGGCGTCTTGTTTTCGAATTTTGGGCCAATCTTACCTGCAAATATGTCACAACAACCAGCAACGAGGGCAGAGGAAAAGCATACTTAGAGTTAAGTGCTTTAAGATTAAAATCCTACCTGGCCCCTAGCTTTAATATGCCTATTTGACCTTCCCCATACCTAAATACTCCCACCTCACGTGATGGGGGTGAGAAGGGGTCCCTATTGTTTCCGGGTCGAACGATTTTAGGGGAAGGAAAGGGGGAGTGAAGGAAAGCCCACGCTAACTACTGGGGCTAACAGCTTTTATCTGGTTCAAATATTCTCACGGCTACAACCCGCCATATTGGCGCCTGACAACGCTAAGACAAAAATTTATTACCATGCTAACTAGATCACAGCTAAATAGGAGGGAGGAATCGTAATTCCTTGATAATATGTATAATATGTATTATATATATATATATATATATATATATATATATATATATATATATATATATATTATATGTATATTATATTATATATATTATATATATATATATTATATACATATTATATATATATATATATATATATATATATATATATATATATATATATATATATATATATTTAAATATATATATATAATATATATATATGTATTATATCTTCTTCTTCTTCTTTTTTAACATGCTTTTTTGTAGTCTCGATGGCTGCCCTGACATCTTATATATATTATATATACATTATATATTATATATATTATATATATATATATATTATATATATATATATATATATATATATGTATATATATATATATATATATATATAATGATATATATATAAATATATATATATATGTATATATATATAAATATATATATATATATAAATATATATATATATATATATATATATATATAAATATATATATATATATATATATATATATATATATATATATATATATATATATATATATATATATATATATATATATATATATATATATATATATATATATATATAATATACATAATATATATATATATATATATATATATATATATATATATATATATATATATATATATATATATATATATATATATATATATATATATATATATATATATATATATATATATATATATATATATATATATATATATATATATACTGGGAGATTATGGTTGCCCAACAGGATTCAACTGGTCCACCCCATACAAAATCTCAGTTTAACAGCAGTAACCTTAATAAAAAAATGCAAAAATAATTATGGGTACTCACCAACATCAGTACTTTGTAACATCACTCTTCATTTTCCTTGCTAGAAGTTTCCTAAGCCACTTGAGGACCGAATCTGCAAGATTTTGAAGAGTTTCGGGTTCCAATGCCTCCCAACACTCGCTCAAGGCAACCTCTAACTTCTCAATTGTGGAAGTATCCTGACCTCTCAATTTAGCTTTCAGGATTGCCCAGAGATTTTCTATGGGTGAGAGGTCTGGGGAATTTCCTGGCCTGTCCTTTATATAGTCAATCCCACAATCCTCCAGCCAAGCCTTTATCAATTTTGACATGTGGGGAGGAGCGCCATCTTGCTGGAAAATGGATGTCTCACTCTTCTTAAATGAAGACTCTAAATGCAGATTGAGAAGTCCATAATACACTTCTTTATTCACAGTTTCGTTCTGGGGAAGAATTACTAAGTCCCCCACACCACCATAACCAAATGAACCCCACACCATTAAATACTGCGGGTATTTACCATTGGTGGCGAGAAGGTTCGTGCTAAGGGGGTCTTGCCCGGGAGCACACCACGCCGACTTTCCCGATGTGTCAGATACAAAGAACGTGGCTTCATCTGACCACAGCACTTCCCTCCACTCATTCAGTCTCCAGCCTTTGTAGTTCTTAGCAAACTCACGCCTTTTCTTTCTCTGGGCAACAGTGAGCAAGGATTTTCGTAAACTTTTTTTTTTACGATACCCCTCCCTGTGCAGAGATTGCTGAATCATCCTAATGGACGTTTCCCCAAGCAGCTTAGGATTGTCCTCCTTAAGTTTATGTGCAGTAAGGGAGGGATTTTGTTGTATCTGAAGCTTCAGAACCCCCAACATGCGAGGAGGGATCTCCCTGGGCCTCCCACTACTATGGCCATGGTGGGGGACGTCACAGCCACCACTAGCCACAAACTTCTTGATGAGGTTATAAACCGTTCTCTGCTTCACTCCAGTCTTAGCAGCATTTTCACTGGAACACAAGGCCCCAAACACTGCACACCTCAGTGAAACAATGGCAGGATCAGAGAGTCACGAAAGCAAACCTCTGCCCATGAACTCTTCAAGCACACTGACCATCCACAAAAAAATTCTGCGCTTTAGTGGAAACAATGGCCTTTAGTAACCAATTAGTCATTTGCTCCCAGCCGATTTTTTCCCCATGCATTTGGAGCCTAATCAAGAAACGCGGATTATGGTTGCAATTGTAAAATTTCGCAACCATAATCCATCCAGACTATATATATACTTATATGTATATATTATAAAATATATATATGTATATATAACATATATTATATGTACAGTATATGTATATGTTGTTATACCACGTTTCACAAACTTGATTCCTTCAAGGACGCAGTTCGTGAACCAAAACGTTCGCAACCTGAATCAAATTTTTCCATATAACGTAAATAAAAATATTTTCAAACCTCAGAAACACTGATTTTTTCAATATTTTTATGTTTTTCTGGGACAAAGAATATAGGATTAAATTAGAATAACCTTAATTATATATAAATACAGTAGTGCACAGAGATAATTGACCGTGGTATATCGTTTATGGATATATCGGTGCGAAATGGAAATATCAGTTTGGGGGTTTTCGCCTCTGGATCGTGCACCAAACTGTTTTTTTTAAATCAGGTGCTCTTAGTGGGTACACCTTGAGTTATTGTTACTGTTTGCAGTTTATATTAATAGACAGCAGTTTGCCGATGTTAGTTACCGTAACTAACACGTTTATTAAGAGTTGCATTACAGTTGTCTTGTTAAAAACTTGCTTATTTTCAATGTAATTTTCCATAAATAAAAATCAAATACATTTTTATTAATCCATCACGTAATGGAGAAGGTGTTATTAAGCAAGTATGCCACTACCTAGAAGCCGCAGGTTTTATAGCTGTGGCTGTAAAGTCCCTGCTCAACGAGTTCTCTGTAATGAACATTCCGTTTTCTGCGATGCCTTCACATTCGACCTAGGGTCGGAAGGACACTATTATTATCATTATTATGAATTGTATATTTATTATCTGTTCATTTGACCATGCACTATGTATATGTAACAGAGTATTTTTATGCCTAACCGGACATTGTTAATCATTATGTTTTCTGTATGTATCTGTCCTGTTTTTTGTAGAGAAATAGTTTGACCTCAGGTCACCTGTAAATTTTTGTACCCGTGGTCTCTGCGTTATATGCATACGTCCGCACACTGCTTTATAAACGGGTTGCTTCATCAATAAACTAGCAGTACTTGTCTTCCTGCTCTTTATTTCTCACCTCTCTCACAATGGTGGCCCCCAGAGTGGTTCCTGGAAGCCATTAACGGACCCAAACGGCGACTTATTCTTGGCCCGATGAACCAACCCATGCCCCTAACAGACTAACTACGACGCTCTAACAAAGCGTTCGGGTGTTACCGACCCTTGTCGGTAAGTCACCAGCATCATTAGCGGACCCACACGGCGCGCTCCCAAGCGTGTATTGACGCGAGTGTTCCCTCACACTCCCAGTGAAAGCGCGGAATGAGTATGGACACAGACATCCCCAACCACATATAAATTACTGCGAACTTCTCAGAGGCAGACGTCTCCCTCGCGCAACCCCTTCCCTCGTGCTCCTCCACGCCGGTGCCTGCACCCCGCGCGATGACCCCCCTGACGGACCAACCAAGGGCAGCCCTCAGCATAAGGCTGCCGCCATTCACTCATCAGAACACAGTGTCCTGGCTCTACAGGGTCGAGGGGCAATTCAGGGTGGCAGGCCTGACCGACGAGGTGTTGAAGGCGGACATTGCCATCAACGCCCTCCTGGAGGAGATATACAAGATCTCCCCGTGGTTAATGACGTCAAGCCCCGCCACCTTCCAGTAGTTAAAAGCCACTCTCATCGAGACCTGCTCCCTGCCAGTCCCCGAGAGAGCCGCCCGCGCTCTCGACCTCGCCCTCAACCCCTGGCAGGACAGAAACCTCTTGGAAACGTGGCATGCCCTCCAGGACCTCCTCCTCCCCCCCGAGACTGACAGCAGCGGCAGGCGCAAAGAGATCAGCCTGTTGAGGGAGATCTTCCTGCGGCAGCTACTACCAGAGGTCTGTGGGTAGATCACTGAAGCATACACCCTGCTGGTCGAGGCCCTGATCATGGTGGCGCAGCAGCTGATGGACTCCACGAACGTGGCAAAGTGGGCGTCCACACCCGCACACCCCATCAACTGCCTCCAGCCGGAGGACCCCACCACGGAGGGGCATCAGCGTCGTCGTCCAGAGGAAGCCACCCTGCCAGCAGAAGAGGGGGAGGCCGGGGCTTTGCTATTACCACCAGAGGTTTGGGAAAGCTGCCTGGAATTGCGAAGCCCCCTGCCTTTTCTTTCCTCCAAAAAACGGGGGAGGCTGCCATGGCAGCAGCATCTGAAACCCCCAGGGGGCCCCGCACCAGTGGGCTTCTACGTCCGAGACACCACCTTCGGCAGGATGATGTTGATCGACACCGGAGCCATTCGGTCAGTGTTTCCGCTTTCCAGAGAGGACCGCAGACGTCCGCCGGACCTGGCTGCCTCCCTGACAGCTGCCAACGGGTTCCCCATCCTCTCCTATGGCACCAAGCTCCTTTCGTTCTCCTTCCTTGGCTGGAGGTACAGGTGGAATTTCATCGTCACAGATGTTAGGCCCCCGCTCCTCGGTACGGACTTCCTCGCCCACTTCGGACTGGCAGTCGACGTCGGCTGCAAGCGCCTGCTGGACACCGAGTCCTGCCAGTCCCTGCCCTTGCACCGGGTCCCAGGGAGCCCACAATTTGTTCCGTTGCGCCCCACCAGTACGGCTCCCGCCTGAAGGAATTCCCGGAAGTTTTCAAACCCGAGCTTTGTCAGGTGCCCGGGGCCCCCCACCAAACATGGGATATACCATCACATCAAAACAAAGGGGGTCCCGACGCATGCGAAGTTCCAGAGGCTTCCCCACAGTGCCTTCAGGAGGCCAAGAAGGCCTTTGCTGAGATGGAACGGATGGGCATGTGCAAGAAGGTTCCCAGCCCGTGGACCTCCCCCCTTCACATGGTGCAGAAAGTGGATGGCACCTGGAGACCCTGCAGTGACTACAGGTGGCTCAACCTCACTACAGAACCCGACCACTACCCTCTACCAAACATGCAGGACCTAATGGCCTCCTTCCAAGGGGCCAAAATATTCTCAAAATTAGATCTCTTAAAATCATATTTTCAGGTAAAATCATATTTTCAGGTACCAGTAGTGCCAGAAGACATCCGCAAAACCGCCATCGTCTCGCCTTTCGGGTCCTGCGTCTTTGCCTTCTCCACCTTCCGCCTGAGGAAGGCTGGCGTGACCTTCCAGAGGCTGATGGACAGCATCCTAGGGGACCTGGACTTCTGCGTCTGCTACGTCGATGATATCCTAATTTTTTCCAGATCCCAGAAGGAACACCTACGGCACATCCAGAAGGTCCTGCAGCGCCTGCAGGAGAGTGGCCTCATCGTCAGGTTCGACAAGTGCACCTTCGGCGTCAAGAAGGTGGAATTCCTAGGCCACGAGATATCCCCAGGAGGCATCCGCCCAATGTCGTCGAAGGTCGAGGCCATCGTGAGGTTCCCCACCCCTACCTCCATCAGGGCCGTACAAGAATTCCTCGGAATGGTCAACTACTACAGGAGATTCATCCCGGGGATCGCGCACACCATGGCCCCCCCTGACAGAGGTCCTCAAGGGTTGTATAAAGACCTTAGAGTGGGGCCCCGACCAGCAGAAGGCCTTCTCCCTGACGAAGGCCGTCCTTGCCAAGGCAACAGCTTTGGCCCAGCAGGACCCCAGCGCTCCCCTCCAGCTGATGACCGTCTCCTGCTGGGCCGTCCTGGAACAAGTCATCAACGGAACCCCTTGCCCCATTATCTTCTTCAGCAGGAAACTCAGCCCCACCGAGTCCTGCTACAGCACCTTCGACAGAACTCTTCGCAGTGTACCAGGTGGCACGCCACTTCAAGTTCTTCCCGAAGGGTACGCCTTCACGGTTTGGACTGACCACCAGCCGCTGGTCCACGCCTTCACGAAGCTGGGTGACGCATGGCCCTCCAGGCAGCAACAGCACCTCGCGGCCATCGCGGAGTTTACCTGCACCATCAAGTACCTCCCCGGCAAGAAGAACCCAGTAGCCAACACCCTCTTGAGGATTGAAATCGACGCGGTGCAGCTCGGGATCGAGTACGAGGACCTCGCCTGCGAACAAGCCGCCGACCCAGAGACCCCAGCTTACCGCACAGCCGTCACGTTGCTGAAGTGGAAGGACGTGCCCCTCGGCCCTGGAGGGTCAACACTGCTGAGCGATGTGAGCACTGACTGCCCCCGCCCACTGGTGCCCACCTCCCCTCGCTGGCTGGTCTTTGACGTCATCCACGGACTGTCCCACCCCTCCGGAAGGACGACGGCCAGGCTACTGACAGGAGAAGTTCGTCTGGCATGGCATACGGAAGGACGCAACGGCCTTGGCAAGGCAGTGCATGCAGTGTCAGGCCAGCAAAGTAGGGCGGCACACCGAGTCTAGGGTGGGTGATTTTCCCCAGCCGAGGAGATGTTTCAGGCACATCCATGTTGACGTAGTGGGTCCTCTTCCCCCATTAGGAGGAGCAAGATACCTTCTAACAGTCGTCGACCACTCCACCAGGTGGCCTGAAGCTATGCCCATAGAGGAAGCCACCTCCAGTGAGTGCGCAGAAGCCCTCCTCTCCAGCTGGATCAGCCGGTTCGGTGTCCTGGACCATATAACTACAGACAGGGGTCCCACTTTCCTGTCTGAGCTGTGGACTGCCCTGGCATGCCTGCTGGGGACCACTCACCACAGCACCATCGCCTACAACCCCGCAGCCAATGGAATGGTGGAGAGGTTCCACAGGTCCCTGAAGGTGTCCCTCATGGCTCATTGCACCTCTTAGAGTTGGAAGTACCAGCTGCCCCGGGTCCTCGGGTTAAGGACCGTCCCCAGAGCCAACGGCGATACATCTGCAGCAGAAAAAGTCTACGGGGAGACCCTGGTAGTTCCCGGGGTGGGGGACTCATTGCAGAGGGCAGGGATGACTTGGCAACGCAGAGGCTCCGCGACAGGGTCGGGAAGTTTGCCCCCTGCCAGCGGACATACAAAGACAGGACGTCCCCCTTCATGCCTCCCGGTCTATCCTCCGCCACCCACATCTTCGTCAGGGACGACGCCGTACGGCCACCCTTAACCAGGCCCTACAGAGGACCTTTCCTTGTGCTCGAGAGGAACAAAAAGGCATTCTAGGTAGCCGTCCACGGAAGGGAAGATTGGGTATCGATAGACCGCCTCAAGCCCACATTCCTAGAGGAGGACGTCGGGGCGATTTCCAAAGCCCCCCGCAGGAGATAGCAACCCCCTGGCCCGCCCCATTCGCAGGAAAATGTTGTGGGCATCCCCAGAAAACCCCGGGACCAGACAGGAGGGCACCACAACACACCACTCCAAAGGGAACTGAAGAAGATGACTACCCCCTCCAGTTGGCATCGAGAAAGCGAGTCCCCCTCCACTGCTCCAGCAGATACCTTCTTTGATCAGACGTTACCTACGTCTTGGGGGGAGTATTGTAAAGTTCCCGCTCAATGAGTCCTGTGTAATGAACATCCCGTTTTCTGCGGTGCCTTCACGTTCGACCTAGGGTTGGACGGACACAATATTATCATTGTTATGAATTGTATATTTATTATCTGTTCATTTGACCATGCACTATGTATATGTAACAAAGTATTTTTATGTCTAACCAGACATTGTTAATCAGTATGTTTTCCGTAAGTACCTGTCCTGTTTTTTGTAGAGAAATAGTTTGACCTCAGGTCACCTGTAAATTTTTGTACCCGTGGTCTCTGTGTTATATGCAGACATCCGCACACCGCTTTATAAGCGGGTCACTTCATCAATAGACTAGCAGTACTTGTCTTCCTGCTCATTATTTCGCACCTCTCTCACATGGCTAAAGAAACGAATAATGAGCAGACTCCAAAACGATTTGGAGGCAAAAGCAATGCCCTGAAACTGACAAAATGACGTGTACTTCATTTAATATACTGCATTTATGAATAAAGTATTTGCAATTTTTAAACCCAGATTTGATAATTCACTAAAGAATCGTCTCTCTGAATTAAGTTTCATTCGGCAACTAAAGACAGTGATGATGGTAAAACACAGTCAGCTGATGATTTCAAGAATGTAAGCAAAAGTAGAATGCAAATGGCACATGATCGCTCAGTTCATAATTTGTAATATGATAATATGACAGTGATACATGCAATAATGATTAGATAACAGTAAAACAACAGTTTTATTAAAATTATCATTATTCTCAGTACAACTATTATTCGACTTTTAGAACTCGATATATTGATGTAACAACCTAACCGAGCCAATAGCCTCTCTCTCTCTCTCTCTCTCTCTCTCTCTCTCTCTCTCTCTCTCTCTCTCTCTCTCTCTCTCTCTGTGCATTTCTTCGACTGCTATACTTATTCTCTGGTAAAATGCTGCCCAATGACAATTTGAATTTGGCTAGTAGTAGTAGTAATAGTATCATTATTATCAGATACACTAGAGTTTGGCTCATTACGGTTATGTTTCTAGATAACAAACTTTGATAACCTCACCATGATAGCAGAGAAACCCTTCGCAAAGATGGCGTATCCAACTCGCAAACGAGTAGCTGATTTTGCCATAAGGACGGGAATGGCAGTCAAAATCCTATCATTTATACGTTTAGAATAGGCTATAACGAGCAAAATGAGAAAACTTGTATCCCTTCACACACACACACACAATTACTTTACAAATTCATTACAACGAATTTCTGGATGTTATTCACCGAGCTGTGATTTTTCATTTTACATGCAGAATGAGAGAATATGTTCAGTAATCATGTTAACCCTTTAACGCCGACTGGACGTATTTTACGTCGACAGAAGTTGTCTGTCGGGTGCCAAGTGGACGTAAAATACGTCGACTACAAAAAGTTTTTTTAAATATTCGCGGAAAAATACTTATAGGCCTCGTTTGCGAAAAATTTTAAATCACGCGCCTTGAGGGATGCTGGGAGTTCACGGATCACGCTGTTGTTTTGTTTACAAGCGTGGCCCAGCTGCGCATGCGCGAATTTCTTTCTTATCCCAAAAGAAAGCATCAGCTAACTCTGCTGAAAATCTCAGAAATTCTTTAGTCACTTTGTCGTAATTTTTGCACCGTTTTCTATTAGCCTTTACACAAACTTTTGTATATGAAAATGTGCGCAATTTCATGTATAATACAACAAAAAATAACTCATGGTTGTAGCTTTT